>NC_135893.1:39600531-40183031 GCF_964194155.1 Cetorhinus maximus | reverse complement strand
ACACACACTTCTCACTCTTTCTCACACACATACACACACTCCTCACTCTCTCACACACACCACACACACTCTCTCTCTCTCTCACACACACACACACACTCATTCACTCCCCACTCACACCATACGCATGCACACTCACACTCCTCACTCTCGCTCTCCCACACACACGTGCACACTCTCACACACACACACACACACACACCACATGCATGTGCACCACACATGCACACACACACAAATACACACACACAGTTAAAACAAAGTCTCACACCATCTCATCCCCACTTTGATTTATTTTGATTTTATTCACACCCTTGTTACATTTTACATGTCTTCGACCTTCACCTAGAGTTTTCTCGATAGATAAAGCAATCCTGCTGTCGCTCTCTCTCCCATACCTTGCTGCTGTTGATGCTTGATCCCTCTACACTCACTGTACACCGACCCAGTTGTGGTGATCCTCTCGATTGAGTTCTATTCTGTCTCACAGGCTGTAAAATACATCCTCCCACATTAACCTTGAGGAGGTATAAAACTTTCTGGAGCTTGGGAGATAGCATGAGTCAGCACACAGCTCCGCACTTACTGTCCCCTGAATTTAAGGGTTATACAAAATTCCTCTCCCATCCACTCCACTTTTCCCCGTTCTTCATTCTCCACATATCCCAAAATCACTGCAGTGAGCACTTCGAATTAATGCCAAGATTTGAGAATAGCAATCACATTTTTAACATAATTGAGAGTAAAGAGACAAATTATGATGCTAATAGTTTTTTCGTATTACCATCACTCATCAATAGCCCTATTCACAGCACAATTACATTGCAGACATCCTTGGGACCATTCAACAATTTCACCCTAGGACATTGATGAAGCGATGATCACTTTGAACACCAGAAACTACTGCAGACCTAGTTTAAAAAACTTAATAAAAACAATTAAACTTTACTGAGCTGGTCCTGGTCATATATCACAGGATTTCATTGGAGTTGGAGTTTAAGAGACAGACTAATGCTTCATTCTGTGGTAATTGTTCAGAGATTTTGCAATAGTGATCTAGAGTTACCATCACTGACAGTGTTGGAACAAAGCAGGCGCTGAGAGGGCTGTCGGGAATTGGTGCAACATGTGCGGTGTGGGATAGACCACTTGTTATACTCAACATCTGATATTCCTTTCCACTGCAGTCAGCCCAATTATCAGGTACCGTGAACAGGAAACAGGAGGCGATATAATTCCAGGTCAGGGTGGTGAGTGGTTCGGAGGGGGAGCTTCAACAATTCAACAAATTCATGATGTGCAGGTACAGGTGTCACTGACTAGGCCAGAATTCATTTCCCATCCCTCATTGCCCTTGATCAGGGGGCATTTTTTAAAGAGTCAACCACATTGCTGGAGTCACAGGTAAGGACAGCAGATTTCCTTCCCTAAAGGGCATTAGTGAACCAGATGGGTTTTTTTACAACAATGGTGGTTGCATAATCATCAGACTTTTAATTCCAGGTTTTTATTGGATTCAAATTTCACCATCTGCCGTGGTGGGATTCAAACCCAGGTCCCCAGTATATTACGCTGGGTCTCTGGATTACCAGTCCAGTGACAATACCACTATGCCACCCTCTCCCACTACTGGGTGAATAATTTAATCTCATACAAGTCTCTTTATGCACTTCTTCTGCCTTTTGGAAGATAGACTGATACATACTTGAGTTAGATGAGGACAAATGCAAATCAAGGAGCTGGATTATCGTATAACCACTGCGCGAACAAACAAACATTTGCATATAATGCCTGACTTCATTTGGTATCGTTCATCACAATGAGAAAACATTAAATACATCACTCTGCCCCTGGCAGTGAAGTAAAGGTTCAATGAAGAGTGCAGGAGGACATGCCAGGAGCAGCACCAGGCATACCTAAAAATGAGGCGTCAACCTGGTGAAGCTACAGCACAGAACTAATTCCAGGCCAAACAAGTGATACATAGAGCTAAGCGATTCCACAACCAGTGGATCAGATCTCGCTTCGGCAGCACATACACTAAAATTGGAACGATACAGAGAAGATTAGCATGGCCCCTGCGCAAGGATGACACGCAAATTCGTGAAGCGGGGAGGTGTCAGCTGTGGCTCAGTTCATAGCACCCTCGCCTTTGAATCAGAGGGTTGTGGGTTCATGTCCCACTCCTGGAAACCAAGAACTGTGATTGTACTCAAAAGAGTTGCAATCTGTGACTGTTGATAACTCGAAAGAATAATAACCAGTGGATCAGATCTAAACTCTAGAGTCCTGCCACATCCAGTTGTGAATGGTGGTGGACAATTAAACAACTCACTGGAGGAGGAGGCTCCACAAATATCCCTGTCCTCGATGATGGAAGAGCCCAGCTCATCAGTGCAAAAGATAAGGCTGAAGCATTCGCAACAATCTTCAGCCAGAAGTGCCAAGTGGATGATCCATCTTGGTCTCCTCTGGAGGTCCCCAGCATCACAGTTGCCAATCTTCAGCTAATTCACCATGACCGACTCCCTCTTCACCGTGACCGACTCCCTCTTCACCGTGACCGACTCCCTCTTCACTGTGACTGACTCCCCCTTCACCGTGACCGACTCCCCCTTCACCGTGACCGACTCCCCCTTCACCGTGACCGACTCCCCCTTCACCGTGACCGACTCCCTCTTCACCGTGACCGACTCCCCCTTCACCGTGACCGACTCCCCCTTCACCGTGACCGACTCCCCATTCAATGTGATTCAACCCCTCACTTCACCATGAGCGACTCTCTCTTCACCGTGACCCAATCCTCATTCATCATGATCGAACACCCCCCCTTCACTGTGACTGACTCTCCCTTCACCGTGAGCCTCTCCCCTATATTCTTCAACTTCAAATTCAGTCATGAAGCTTTAGTTTGTATGTGCCGCTTGTTTGTACATTCACTCAGAAACTAAGCTCCAGCTCATTGTTGACTCCTTCTCCGAAGCATATGAGAAAATGGGTCTTTCACTAAACACCTGGAAAATGAAGGTCCTCTTCCAACTAGATCCCACAGCGCAACACCTTCCCCCAATTGATTGAGATTAATGACGAGTTTAGTGCTTGATTGTTCAATTGTTCAGTGTTTGATTATGTGTGTCTGTTAACTGCTCAGGTGTATGATTGGATAAGCCTGTACGTTATTAAGAGAAACTAAACTGAAGCATGCTGCTGTAATCCTGTCAACAAAGGGAGATATAGATGACAAAATACATCATCGTCTCCATTGTGCCAGCTTCGGCCAACTGAGGAAAAGAGTGTTTAGGACCAGGATCTCAAACCCAATATTCAAATCAAGTCATGGTTCACCAGGAAGCAGTGACCTCCCACTCCTATATGCTTTGGAGCTTGGACAACCTATAGCAGGCAGCTCAAAGCAATGGAGAAGTTTAAAGAGCAGAGCTTTTGTAAGATCCTCCAAATCCAGTGGCAAAAAACGCGGTCCAACAGCAGCATCCTCTCCAAGCCAACTTGCCCAGCTACAAGGCAATCACTCAAAACCAGCTCTCAGGACAGGACATTTGGTTTGTGTATCTGACACCAGAGACCGGAAGCAACTGCCATACTTGGAACTCGGTTGTAGCAGGAGATTCCCAGGAGGATAACAGAAACACTTTAGAGATGTCCTCAAAGCGTTCCTGAAGACATCAAACAATTCACTGTTAAGGACAGGAGTGGGGTCTGTTCAAACAACACTAATTTTTCCTCTCACCACCCATCCATAAACAGAAAGGTGTTTTCATCTGTTTCCTTTTTAATAACATTTCCCAACCCCTTGTTTTTTGTGTGATCCAATCCCTACTAATAACCTCACAGCAAACTCGAGGTAGGATGAAATCAAAAGGTTAGTTTATTGCACACATCAAAAACCACAAAAAAGAGGGTCCACAACACCCCCCTCCTCACACATAAAGTAGAGAGAGGGATAGAGAAAAGATGGCTTGACAGTACAGAGGCCACAGAAAAAATGAATATTGGTTCACATGAGGTCCAGAGTCCAGAACCAAAGTCCCACGAGGAGCTTCTTCATGGAGGTCAGCGGGCTGAAAACCGACGGTGTAAGATTCGCTTTTCCGGTGGTGTTGACTTCACAAGATGAAATCGGCATGCAGAGATGAATCAGTTTGTAGGCAGTGGTATAGAACTTTCAGCAGAGGCAGGGTAGATGGGGCTAGCTGCCTAGCCTGGCCAGAGCTTTCTGTGTGGCCTGCTAGCCAGATGTTAAAGCAGCAGCCTGGCTTGCAGCTCAGGAAGGCAATATTAATTTGTTCAACAAGCCAGAGACTTAGACCATATGATCCTACCTCTCCACAAGGTCTTCAACAAAGAATGTTTATCCAGTGTCTGGAATTCGGCTTGGTCTTCAGGACTGGTAACGTCTCTGTCATTATGGGTTAAAAGGAATGTTTGAAAGACCATCGTCTCAGTAGACTCTCTGGCTCTGCTGGCAAGTCTGACCTATCAAATGCAATGGCATTTGTGTAGCTCCCTTTGAACTTAGGCTGTGCAGTCCCCAAGTGGTCTGTTAGTAACTCCTCAGAAATAATGAGGTGTAACATTTCTAACACTGCAAAATGGCTTCTTTTTTCTAGTGAATCACAGACAATAACTCACAGACATTGGGTCAGTCATTTTAATGGTCTTTGTCAGCTGAAAGATCCAGTTTAAAATGAATAAATATCCATGAGGGTATATTTTACAAAAAAAAGTGTTATGTTCTATCACATCACCAACTCATGAGAGTCCCTGGCTTGTAACCGACAAAAATGGAGAAAATTCATTTGGGAAGGCACCAAACACATCGAGAGCCTTCATCGAGAACACAAAGAGATGAAGTTGAGACATCAAAGAGAATACACAAACCTGCAAACTATCCATCTACCCAACTCTTCAAGCACCACCTGCCCCACATGTGGCAGAATCTGCAGATTGCGTATTGGACTCATCAGCCATCTCAGAACCCACTGACCCAGAGTGAAAGCAGGTCATCCTCGATCCTGAGGGACCACCTAAGGAGAGAAGATTCTCAGGTGCCTTCGTGTCCACCTTGGTCTGTTTAGAATGATTCAGAGATCTAAATAAAGGAGATCTCTTCCAGTTCAGATCTGTTTCCTCCTGCCCACCACTGCAATATTTTAAATTTGAGGAATGCAGAGTGAGAACACCCTGTTTTGAGTATTCATTGTGCAGGTTAGTTGGTGCATTATGAAACTAACAGTAAAGTGTGCCCTGTTGAAATATGGTCATGTATATGAAGAAGAAAGAATTACTTTCAGAGATCTTAGTATGTAGATTTCATCAGTATGTAACAGGATTAGAGAAAACTGTCTATGCCCTGCATATATTAACCATCAAATACACAACCACACAGACACAGGTGTATGGTACATATATACAACACAGGCTGATTCTGCCCTCTCTCTGGATCTTCTTAGCATCTTTTCTAAGTGATCCAGTTGGGCACAAGGATAAAGAGTGGCATTGACGGACCTTTATTAAGTAAGAACATCAAAGGATATGGGACAAAAGTAGATACCTGGAGTTGAAGCGCAGATCAGTCAAGATCTAACTGAACAGTGGAACAGGTTCAAGAGGCTGAATGGCCTCCTACTGTTACTATGTATCTATATTGTGTAGATCTTATACTGCCTACTACATTATATATACTTCATTTTGCTGAAATAGCCCAAGATGAAGTTGAGAATCAAGTCTACTACCTAACGCAGGCAGCAATAAGCAGAGCCAGTGATAATGCCCTACAGTAAAATATACAGAGGACAGGTTGGCTAATCTGTTTCATATTCTGGTTAGACCATACCTTGAGAATTCCAGATAGTTCACATTGCAAAGCCCCAATGGAGATAATTCAGGGCTGGAGGCAGTGCAGGGAAGAGCTACAAGGCTGACCCCCAGTGTTGGGGTGTCTGAGTTGTGAGGAAGAACTGGCAAAATGCTATTCCTCAGCCTGGAAAGGAGAAATTCAAGTCGTATGGTTGAATTTTACCAGGTGAGTCGGGACTCTGGTATTGGGTTGAAAAGTGGGTCCCAAGGCCACACTTGCCGGCAGCAGGATCTGCTCGATGGTTTTACCACAGGCGGCCTCCTAATTGACTGCCTTGTGGTGGTGGTGGGGGAGGGGGGGGGGTGACCGCCATCCAATTGAGGATGATGGGCGGGCTCTCCATGCTACTGGCCCAATCACAGGACAGTTATGAAGACTTAGCAGCACCACCAGGCGAGGTAATTGTCCACGAAATAGCAAATAATATAAGTGTATGAAACAATTTCTCCTCATTCCCCCCTCACTTTTTTGCCCATTATTTTCAATCAATGACCTCTGGTTAGTGACACATTTACCAGAGGAAACCATTTCTCCCTATTGCAACTTAGTTAAGGAGACTGCCTATCAGGGGCATTTATAGTATGTGATTGGACAAATGGAGACTGTGAACAGGAAGCTGAGTACTTGTAACTTGTGCACAGCTCAAAAATGTGCATAAAGGTAAGGGCTGAGTGATCAGAAACAGAGTGTAAAAGTTGGGAATTTGATGAGAGATGGAATTAGTTAGAGTGGGCAAAAGAGTGCTGTTCTTTACCTCCAATACGTGCAGTGATCCATTTAAGGACTCAGGCAGTAAGCATTTAAAATTTTGGCTCAGGTATTAGTCTTTGATGCTAGTTACTGTGTAGAGTTATGACATAGCCGATGGTAAATGCTGAGTTGTTCAAACCCCAGAGGAAAGCTTGAGACAACTGCCACAACTATTTTTGCAATTTGTATGTTTTGAGATGTGAGCTTTGAATTCAGTAGTAATAAGACCACCAAGCCTTATAGGTTTTTACAAAACTAGATTACACATTTATTAATAAGAGAAATGATTTAAGCACATGCATATGTCTACAAAATACTACTATAATAACTTCAAAATCCCCTAATTAATCTGACTCCCAGTTACACCTCCGTTAAGGCAACAGTAATACACATAGATTTTAAAAGACTCAGCAAAGAAACATGATACCCTGAACAGTCCAATTCAAAGTGAGTTTCCTTAACTTCAGTTTGTTATAGACAGCAGCTTGAGGCATAGATGCTGAAGACTTTTCACACTTGTTAGATCTTAAAATTTCTGCCTTTACACACAGCCTTCTCTCCTTTATACATATTTTCCCCTTTTGAATGGCAAATTCCCACTGTTTCACTATGTCTTTGGGTTTTACATCCCTGATCATAAAAAATTATCATGGTACCAATTTTACCAGCAATCTTTGAGAATAATAAACACACTGTTTCTGAACTTCAGCTGGCTAGGTGACACATTTCACCCCTCCTTTGGAAACAATCTAGCCTGGTTTATTTAAAAATGTAAATTTTTTTTACACCTTATACTCTAAACTTCCCCAATGTTTACCTACTTAACACTTCAAACCTAGCTTATCTTCTAATGCATCAAAGCCCTCAGACCAGCTGCCTTTAATCCAATTAAGTCACACACACACACACGCACACACATACACCACTATTTTACAATAAATTCCAATAACACTGTTATATCTTCTTGACAGTAGAAAAAGAACAATAAACTTTACACTGGCTAAACAGTATATAGGAATAGTCAAGAGTAGGATATAACAGAACAGGTTGTGTATTTGGGTTGCAGCATGTGGGAGTTTGTCATAAGGGAGCACATGTGCAGTAGATGTCTCTGTCTCAAATCCATCCTGGACAGAGCTGGAGTGGGAGGTGGGGACACTTGGACACATAGGCCAGAATTTTTAGCTCATTGAGGGGGCGCATGCCCAACCCAACTGAACGTAGAAGGACGTACGATGACATCGGGTGAACGTCCCGACATCATCGCGCAATATTTTAGTCAGCGGGTGCACGCTGGAGTCGGCAGCGCACCCAACAACAATTAAAAGGCCTATTAAGGCCATTAAAAAGGTAATTGAAAAAAATGTTTCGCTGCCCGTTCAACCTTATGGTTGGCGGGCAGGAGAAAAGACCAAGCGGCCTTTACATTCTTTAGAAAACCTCATCCATGGGCGGGATGAGGGTTTCCAAAGCAAATAAAAATAAAATAAAAAATTTAACATTCTATTTATAACACGTCCCTGCTCACGTGGCAGAGTCACATGAGGGGGCATGTTTTACAACATTTTTAAATCTTCATTTTTAATGTTTAAAACTTTTCATCTCCCTGAGGCAGCTCTGTGCCTCGGGGAGCTTTGCCTGCACGCACTCACACGCATGCGTGAAGTTCCCCGCTCACTCTCCTCCACACCCCCACCACCAACACACACACAGGTAGCGCTGAGCACTGCAGCACGCGTTTGACGCTACACCGGCCTTAATTGGCCTGCCGGCGTTAAATCGTGATTTGGCCACGATTGCGGACAGTGGTCAGCTTCCCGACTGCCCCTACCCGCCCCGGCCGAGCCTGCCCGACGAGGGAAAAATTCTCCTCATTAGGTTGTTGCAGACCTGAGCTACATTTTGTAGAGAGGTGCAGCTTCAAACCGGGGTTGGTGTGACTGATTGCGTACAAAGTAAGGGGAACCTGGGCGAGATAGAGAACGGGGATTCAGAAAAACTGATCCTATCCAACAGGTACAATGTACGTGGTCCCTGTGAGAATAAGGATAAAGACAGTTGGAGGGACGGTCAGAAAGTGGACCATGGCACCTTGGCGCAGGCAGCAGTCCAAAGCAGAGAGGAGGGGAAGTGCAATGTAGTAGTTGTTTGGGATTCAATAATTAGGGAGAGTATCCTTTGTAGCAGGATTGAGAGACACACTTGGTTTGTTGCCTTTCTGGTGCCAGTGTGAGGGACATCTTAAACCAGTTTAAAAGGATATTGGAGAGGGGGGGGTGGTGGGGGTGGGGGGTGGTTCCAGTCATTGTGACCCATGTTGGGATGAACAACATAGGGAAGAGCAGTCTTATTTGTAGAGTACCAGGAAACAGGAGCTGAATTAAAGAACAGGGCCACACTGGTTACAGCCTGGATTGATGAATTATTACCTGAGCTATGTGCAATTTGGTTTAGAAGGAAGCAGATTGCGAAGGTGCACACGTGACTGAAGGAGTGGTCTGGGACACCGGCACCAGTACTGAGATACAAAGGAACTGTACAGCTGGGGTGCGCTCCACCCAAAAATGACCCTGACCAGAGACTTTGTGAAAAGGATAAACAGGACGATCATGAGGAATTTAAACTAGCAAACGAAGGGGAAGACATGGTGGAAAAGGTGATAAAGAGAATAGAAAACAAACAAAAGTAACAGTCAGAAATTTTGGGGAGGTGATGGCGTAGTGGTATTGTTGCTGGACTAGTAATCCGGAGACCCAGGGTAAAGCTCTCGCCACGGGGGATGGTGAAATTTGAATTCAATAAAAATCTGGAATTAAGAGTCCAATGATGACCATAAAACCATTGTCGATTGTTGTAAAAACCCATCTGGTTCACTAATGTCCCTAGGGAAGGAAATCTGCCGTCATTACCTGGTCTGGCCTACATGTGACTCCAGACCCACAGTGGTTAACCCTGTGAACTAGAGCAGCTAGGGATGGGTAATAAATGCTGGCCTGGCCAGCGACACCCACATCCCATGAATGAATTTTTTAAAAATCGTGCTTCAGCCTGTCTCTGCCCCCCAAATTTGCCATTGGAGAGGGCTTCAAATGCTACCTGTTAATTCTGTTTCTCTCTGCAGATGCTGCTAGACCTGCTGAGAATTTCCAGTATTTTCTGATTTTATTTGAGATTTCCAGCATTTGTTTTTGTTTTTGTCTAAACAACTTTCATCATTGATTGTGATCTTGTGGCCTGATGCAACTTCACTTCAGTTGGGTACGGATCACTGCCCAGGAACTAAAGGATGTTTATACCCAAAGTAATTAGGCTGCAAGTAACATTTCATGCTGTGATTTCTATTCTGTAATTTCAACCTAAAATGGCTCATTCCATAATCCCTCTCCACCCAGCAGTATTATGGTTTAAAAAAAACACGAGAATGTGTAAAAACGGGCTTGGGAAAATGTGATTGTCACCATTTTCAAATGATTATTCAAGGTTTGAGCTGAAATTGTCCACAATGATTTAAGCTGATTGCCTAATTGGTCCCTTGAAGGAACTGTGACGTGAGTGATATACCATTATGACTAGCCAAGAGAGTTAAGTAGCTCAGTGGTTTATTAGTTTTGGCGTGCTTTGTAGTATCATTGACAAGTGGCTCTGCGTAGTCAAGACCACTGCTCTATGGTGACTGAATCAAGTTCTGTTTTTTATTTCATTAAATTGCAGGACTTATAGCACTGCTGCAGGGTATGATAACCACAATCTGAGATTCTGTCTATTTTTCATGTAAATGAAAACCAGTGGTCATATATTGGGAGAACTGTTTGTGGTGATTGAATAAGTCAAATTCTGTTTTCATTTCTTAGGGATCATGTTTTGCAATCCTCTCCATTTTCTGTGAGAAGCTGAACCCAACTGGAATTTCTCACGTTCTTAAAACAAACCAGCTATTTCCACTACTCAATTAGTGCATATTTGTTTGTTCTTTGACTATAGTTCCCCTCCTTTGTCCACCATGGCTTTAAATTGAGCTCTTACATTAATGTTTGACACAGCAGTGAAACAACACAGTTCATGCTATGTGGCTTAACATTTGTTTCCTTCTTCTGCCACTTTTTTGCCTCTTCCTACAAATCTGATTATTCCTTGTAGTGTTACATACAAACATACATATGAAAATATGAATTAGGAGCAGGAGTAGGCCACTCGGCCCCTCGAGCCTGCTCCGCCAGTCAATAAGATCATGGCTAATCTGATTGTAACATTAACTTCACATTCCCACCTACCTCCGTTAACCTTTCAGCCCTTGCTTATCAAGAATCTATCTAGCGCTACCTTAAAAATATTCAAAGACTCTGTTTCTACTGCCTTTTGAGGAAGAGAGTTCCAAAGACAGAAGACCCTCAGAAAAATATTCTCCTCATCTCTGTCTCAAATGAGCAACCCCTTATTTTTAAACCATGGCCCCTAGTTATGAATTCTCCCACAAGATGAGACATCCTCTCCACATCCACCATGTCAAGACCGCTCAGGGTCTTAAAAGTTTCGATTAGGTCACCTCTTACCCTTCTAAACTCCAACAGATGCAAGCCTAGCCTGTCCAACCTTTCCTCATAAGACAACCCGCACATTCCTGGTATTAATCTAGTAAACGTCCTTTGAACTGCTTCTAATGCATTTACATCCTTCCTTAAATAAGGAGGTCAATTCTGTACACAGTACTCTAGATGTGGTCCCACCAGTATCCTGTACAACTGAAGCATAACCTCCCTACCTTTCTATTCAATTCTCCTCGCAATAAACAGTAACATTCTATTAGTTTTCCCAATTACCTGCTATACCTGCATACTAGCCTTTTGTGATTCATGCACTAGGGCACCCAGATCCCTCTGAATCTCAGAGCTCTGCTATCTCTCACCATTTAGATAATATGCTTCTTTTTTATTCTTCCCTCCAAAATGGACAATTACACATTTGCTCACACTATACTCCATTTGTCAGATCTTTGCCCACTCACTTAGCCTATGTCCCTTTGTAGCTCCCTTACATCCTCTTCACAACTTACTTTCCTACTTATCTTTATGCCATCAGCAAATTTAGCAACCATATCATCTGTCCCTTCATCCAAGTCATTTATATAAATTGTAAAAAGTTGAGGCCCCAGCACTTGTCTCTGTGGCACACCACTCGTCACATCCTGCCAACTAGAAAAAGACCCATTTATGCCTATTCTCTGTTTCCTGTTAGCTAGCCAATCTTCTATCCATGCCAATATGTTACACCCTACATGATGAGCTCTTATTTTCCACAATAACCTTTGACGTGGCACCTTATCAAATGCCTTCTCAAAATCTAAGTACAGTACATCCACTGGTTCTCCTTTATCTTGGCACATGTGACTTCTTCAAAGAATTACAATAAATTGGTTAAACATGATTTTCTTTTCACAAAACCATGTTGACTCTGCCTGATTGCCTTGATTTTTTCTAAGTGCCCTGCTATAATGTCTTTAATAATAGCTTCTAACATTTTCCCTATGACAGATGTTAAGCTAACTGGCCTGTAGTTTCCTGCTTTCTGTCTACGTCCCTTTTTGAATAAAGGAGTTACATTTCCTATTTTCCAATCTGATGGAACCTTTCCCAAAGTAAGGGAATTTTGTAAAATTAAAACAAATGCATCAGCGACTTGTATAGAACCTTGGTGAGGCTGCAGCTGGAGTACTGTGTGCAGTTCTGATTGCCACATTATAGGAAGGATGTGATTGCATTGGAGGGGGTGCAGAGGAGATTCACCAGGATGTTGCCTGGGGTGAAACATTTAAGTTATGAAGAGAGGTTGGATAGACTTGGGTTGTTTTCGTTGAAGCAGGGAAGACTGAGTGGCGACCATGTCGAGGTGTATAAGATTATGAGGGGCATGGACAGGGTGGATAGGGAGCAGCTGTTCCCCTTAGTTGAAGGGTCAGTCACGAGGGGATATAAGTTCAAGGTGAGGGGCAGGAGGTTTAGGGGGGGATGTGAGGAAAAACTTTTTTACCCAGAGGGTGGTGACGGTCTGGAATGCACTGCCTGGGAGGGTGGTGGAGGTGGGTTGCCTCACATCCTTTAAAAAGTGCCTGGATGAGCACTTGGCATGTCATAACATTCAAGGCTATGGGCCAGGTGCTGGTAAATGGGATTAGGTAGGTAGGTCCGGTGTTTCTCACGTGTCGGTGCAGACTCGATGGGCCGAAGGGCCTCTTCTGCACTGTGATTCTGTGATTCTGATTCTGTGAACTATCTCACTAGCCATTTACATTAAGACCCTATGTTGAAGTCTATCAGGACCTGGGGATTTGTCAGCCCTCAACTCCTACAAAACCATTTTCCTGATGATTGTAATTTTCCTGAGTTCCTCCCTCCCTTCCATTTCCTGAATTGCAGCTATTTCTGGGATGATACTTGTATTCTCTACAGTGAAAACCAATGTATAATACTTGTTTAATTCATCCGCTATCTCCCGACTTTCCATTATTAATTCCCCAGACTCACTTTCTATAGGACCAATGCTCACTTTCTTAACCCTTTTCTTATTTAAATATCTTTAGAAACTCTTACTATCTGCTTTTGTATCTCTAGCTAGCTTTCTCTGCACTCTAATTTTTCCCTCCTTATTAATCTTTTTGTCATTCTTTGCTGTTCTTTATATTCTGTCCAATCTTCTGACCTGCCACCTGCCTTTGCGTAACTATATGCTTTTTCTTTAAGTTCGATACTGTCTTTAACTCTTTTGGTTAACCACGGATGGTGGGTCCTCCCCTTGGGATTTTTCTTTCTCATTGTGATGTATATATTCTGTGTATTCTGAAATATCCCTTCAAATGTTTGCCACTGAACCTCTATTGACCTATCCCTTAACCACATTTGCCAGTTCACTTTAACTAGCTCTGCTTTCATACCCTCATAATTGCCCTTATTTAAGTTTAAAATACTAGTCTTGGACCCACATGTCTCTCTCTCAAACTGAATGTAAAATTCAATCATATTGGGCCAAAACTTCCAACTAGCATCGGAAAGAGATGGCCCACAGGAATTAGAAGAACAAATACATGCTTACCTGCCCTTGAAAATTACATTGACCCTTCCGATTGCCGGAGCTGCTTGGAGTCTGCATCGAAAGATTCCTCGCAGCTGCAACAACTCTCAAGAAGCTTGACACCATTCAGAACAAAGCAGCCCATTTGATTGGCATCCCATCAACAAACATCCACTGAGCTGCACTCATCCAGGCACGCTTTGGGGAGTCAGGAGGTGAGTTACTCACTGCAGGATTCCTAGCCTCTGACCTGCTCTTGTAACCACAGTATTTATATGGCTGGTCCAGTTCAGTTTCTGGTCAATGATAACCCCCAAGATGTTGATAGTGGGGGATTCAGTGATGGTAATGCCATTGAATGTCAAGGGGAAATGGTTAGATTCTCTCTTGTTGGAGATGGTCATTGCCTGGCACTTGTGTGGCGTGAAAGTTATTTGCCACTTGTCAGCCCAAGCCTGGATATTGTCCAGGTCTTGTTGCATTTTAACATGGACTGCTTCAGTGTCTGAGGAGTTGCGAATGGTGCTGAACATTCTGCAATCATCAGCGAACATCCCCACTTCTGACCTTATGATGGAAGGAAGGTCATTGATGAAGCAGCTGAACATGGTTGGGCCGAGGACACTACCCTGAGGAACTCCTGCAGGGATGTCCTGCAACTGAAATGATTGACCTCCAACAACCACAGACCCCTTCCTTTGTACTAGGTATGGCTTCAACCAGTGGAGAATTTTCCCTGATTTCCATTGACTCCAGTTTTGCTAGGACTCCCTGATGCCGCACTCAGTCAAATGCTGCCTTGATGTCAAGGGCAGTTACTCTCACCTCACCTCTTGAGTTTAGCTCTTTAGTCCATGTTTGAACCAAGGCTTTAATGGGATCGAGAACTGAGTGACCTTGCCAGAACTCAAACTGCGCATCAGTCAGCAGGTTATTGCTAAGCAAGTGTCGCTTGATAACACTATTGATGATCCCTTCCATCTCTTTACTGATGATCAAGGGTAGACTGATGGGGTGGTAATTGGCTGGGTTGGATTTGCCCTGCTTTTTGTGTGCAGGACATACCTGGGCAATTTTCCACATTGCTGGGTAGATGCCAGTGTTGTAGCTGTAAAATGGAGGTAACTGATGCTCTGTACCCCAGGAGAGGGCGGTGGATTGAGTCCCCTCTGGCCAGAGGAAGGGAGTTGTAGTGTGTACCTGTCTTTGTCAGGATTGTGGGCTTCCAGATGGTGCAGGCTGCCATTGACTGCTCACATGTTGCTTTGCGGGTGTCACACCTGTTGTGTTTCCTTTTCTGACTTCTGAACATTAACGCATCAGCCACTGAGATGGGATTGCTAAACTTAAATGTGACTTCTTTATTCATGGAGATTAAGAAGTACATATACAATCTTGGAGAGCTCTTGATTACAAGTGTTACTTGGATGACTCCACACTACAGACTACCTATCATGTTGTACATCACATCATTTTCTATCTGGTGATGTATATAGATTATAGCCATACCTACTTAAAGGTGTACCAAAACAATCCCCTGTTTCGTAACTGAAAATGATCCCCTATTAATAGATAACCAATAACTATATACAATACAGCAAAATTCTTACACGGTACAAATTTACAACTTTACAAGTTTGTGAGCTTATGGGTTTCTGAACCATAAGAGTGGTTTGCTGATACATCCCAATCTGGCCACTATAAATCTACCCTCAGATTACTGATCATTCTCACGGTGATGTGTACCTGTAGGAGTGGTGTGTAATAGATCTTGTCTTTGACCATGTTTGGCTTGCAATGGAATTGCTTGTTGTGTCATGTTTAGGAACTTGCCTGATTTGACATGGATTCCGTCTCAATGTCATTAGTTTTGATGTGAGTACCTTGTAAGCTCTTGATTCAGGACAGATTCTATCTATCTTGGCTGGTTCCACATTCCTTCAGTGGGATGTAAATTCCAAACTTTGCCCAACCATTGAGCTTATAATTCTTTGCCTGCATGCTGTTCATGCACACCCTTCATCTTCCCCTGTCTTTCCAGAAATTCATGCCATACCTCTGGAAGTATCAGTGGTGGAAGGAGTGCATGTTTAGGTTTGTGGCTGGGGTGCCAATTGAGTGAGCTGCTTTGTCCTGGACGGTGTTGAGCTTCTTGAGTATTGTTAGAGCTGCACTCATCCAAGCAAGTGGGGAGTATTCCATCACACTCCTGACTTGTGCCTTGTAGATGGCGGACAGGCTTTGGGGAATCAGGAGGTCAATTACCCTCCACAGAATTACCAGCCTCTGACCTGCTCTTGTAGCCACAGTATTTATATGGCTAGTCCAGTTCAGTTTCTGGTCAATGATAACCCCCAGGATGTTGATTGTGGGAGATCCAGCGATGGTAACGTCAAGGGGAGGTGGTTAGATGCTCATTTATTGAGATGGTCATTGCCTGGCACTTGTGTGACATGAATGTTGCTTGCCACTTATCAGTCCAAGCTTGAATGTTGTCACGGTCTTGCTGCATATGGACACGGACTGCTTCAATATCTGAGGAGTTTGAAAAATCTGTCACGCAACCCAATCCCTCCTCTGGCCTGCCCATTTCTAGCTTTTACTAAGGCTGGAAGATTGGAGGGCAGCCAACCAGCTCCAAAGGAGGTGGGTCAGTGCTTTAAGTATTTTAATAAGGCTAAGAGCCTCACTGTCACTCACCTTTTCAATTTTGACTTCTGTCGGCCGGATTCCTTGACCTTTGGGAAGCCCAGCTGCTTCACTGAGGTGAGGATTTGGTGGGTTCAGGGTGAGTGTCTTTCAAGCCTGACTGAGAAACCTCCACTATTGAGAGCCCCCACTCCCTACAAAACTCCCCCCACCTGCAATTCCACAAAGTTTGCCTCCACACAGGTGTTTGATTACTTTCCCAACCCCCGCTGCTGAACGCCCCTGCCTCCCCACCGATTGTCAATTTATAAATCATCACACTGCATGGCAAGCACCTTGTTAAAGACAACTGCTAATTAAACAGGTGATGGGCATTGATTATCCCATCTAAACAGAATAAAAAGATACAGCTGGAACACTTTGTGTGGAAGCTACTTGGAAGTTAGTAGCACTGAGGAGCTGTGTTGAAAATAAACCAGCTTGAGCCAAAAGACCAACCTGGATTAACTTTTCCACCACAACCTCTTATTGCGAGTAACACCTATCAACGACTCTCTCTCTCCCCTTCCAGATTACCCTCTACAAGCTTGGGTTTACCTAGTCCTGGGGATTCACTGACTACCTTCGATCCCAAATGGAAGCAAAATCTGTCAATCAGGCTGCCTTCCAAGCGGGGGCCTGGTCTGTGAAGCCATGCACACACACCGAACAACATACACAGGAATCCCGATTCTGATTCCTCACGACTTTCTGACCCGCCTACTGCCAGCAACTCAGCTATGTAAAACTTTGGCCCAAAAAGTCAAAAGGGATGTAGATAGGTTAGGTGAGTGGGCAACAAAGTGGCTGATGGAGTATAATGTGGGGAAATGTGAGCTGATAAGAAGAATAGAAAAACTGAATATTTCTTAAACAGTGAGAATTATTCAAGGTTGGCATTCAGAGGGTATTGTGTGTCTTTGTACACAAAACATGGGAAATTAGCAAGCAATTAGCAAGGCTAAAAGTATCTTGGTCTTTATTGCAAGGGGATTGGAATACAGGAGTAAGGTTTCTTAACACAATTTTAGCAGAGCTTTGTGAGGCCACACCTGGATTATTGTGCAGGGTTTTGACCTCCATACCTAAGGGAGGATATGGCTACCTTAGCCAGGGTGCAACAAAGGTTCACCAGATTGATTCCTGGGATGACGGTGTTGACCTACGAGAAGAAATTGAGCAGAATGGGCCTTGATGGCATCTGTCCATCTCAGAAGATGATGGACTGCACCCATAGTGTGTGTCACTTCTGCGTTGAACACCATCTGTTGTGGTTTTTGTGGCCAATTCGTGAGTGGCAGTCCCTTCTGCAGCTGGCACAGAATCTAAACCACAAAGCTGGAATGCCCTCTCCATGGCACAGGCCTAGGAAAATAGTATGGAGACCCTGAGCTGCCCAAGCATCAGGAACCCCCTCTAGGTATTGCTAGTGTTGTTCAAGGGAAAGGATGAAACCAATACTATTTGGGACCAGCTCTGCTGTGGGAGTTGCCAGAAAGCTGCCTGATAGATGACAGATTACTGCCTACAGGACTCCATTCCAGATCTTATGTTGGGGTTTGGTCCCTTAGCCTTCTGTCCTGAGACACCTGCAAGGTAGTGAAGCAATTACCCATAGCTGAAGGCATGGTTTATGGGCAGCAGGGCATTGCTGCATGCCAGCGGGCTTGCATGCTTTGCATCTGGGGCACAGGCCTTTTATGAGTCTCCTGGATTTGCAAGGTATCCAGTTTACATTTATCACCACAGGGAGGCACTACACGGGGCTTGTTGGTAGAGAGACTATGTACTGGCAGGAGAGGCTTACACAATCGGCTCTTTTTGCAATACTTATACTGCTAACCAGCAAAGAGACCTGAAAGCAAGAGGTGACAAGCAGACTAATAAGGCATCAGCCATTTAGGACTGAGATGAGGAGAAATGTCTTCACTCTGAGGGGCATAAATCTTTGGAATACCCCAGGGGTTGTGGATGCCCCATCATTGAGGACATTCAGGACTAACCAATAGATTTTTGGACTTTAAGGGAATCAATGGTTATGGAGATTGGGTAGGACGGTGCAATTGAGACTGAGGGTCTTATTAAATGGCCAATAAGGCTCGAGGGGGTGTATGACATGCTCCTGCTCCTGTGTCTTATGTATTCTTAAACTTGCTGATCACCTGACTCATGATGTGCAACCCAAACACACACATGGGCAACATGCAAATAATTAGAGCCACGCTGTCATACAGAACATCATTGAAAAGAACACTGGGGAGCTGACAACACTTCCACTGTCTGCACTGCCCTGCAGTACTCTGCAAAACTCGGGTCACTTCATCGTGGTCTGCTGCACCCTGCATAACCTCGTCATTGTTACAATCCCAGCTGATGTTAATACTGGACAAGTCAGGTCCCAGAGTGAATATTTTCCAGCTATATCTTTAAAGACACACACATTCAGAGTGATATTTTTCTTTTCCCACCTATTTCTATTATTACTTTTAAATGTATTTCCATCCATTGTTTTATCTCCACCTTTTAGCCTATTTCGATCCCTTCCCCCTATCCCACCCCCACTAGGGCTATCTGTCCCTTGCTCATCCTGCTTTCTACCCTTAATGTCACCATTAGCACATCCTTTAGCTAATGTCACCACCGCCAACACCCCTTTGTCCTTTTGTCTATGACATATTTGGCAATCTCTCCTTTGCCTCCAACTATCACTGGCCTCCTATCCAGCTCCACCTGTCCCACCCCCCCTCAAACAGCTTATATTTCACCTCATTTTTATTTTTCTTCAGTTCTGATAAAGAGTCATACGGACTCGAAATGTTAACGATATTCCTCTCCGCAGATGCTGTCAGACCTGCTGAGTTTTTTCAGCTATTTTTGTTTTTGTCCCAGAGTGAAACCTGGCTTGATAGATCCTAACTTATTTTTAAGAAACCATGGAGGAAAGTTACTGAACAAATTTATAGCAGTCTGCTGATGAACTTTTAACACAAATTATAAAATATTTATTAAAACAAAAAAAATGAACTTTTTAAACACCAGACAAAAATGTTGGAAAGATCTCAATATAAACGCAAGAAAATAATTCAAATATTCACTACCCCTTCACTCCAGCTATATCTTTAAAGACACATATAAATTCAGAAAGATAAAACAATTTACTATATCTATCCTACACGCTAATATTTAGGGTAAGTATGTGATACATGTGAACCAACTGTCAGGCTGTGGCCAGATACACCACACTCCAAAGTAAATGACAGATGCAATCAAAGCAGATTCTATGGATTTCACAACAAACCCACTGAGACAATTGTCATACCGCGAACCAACTAGTCTCACTGAAACTCTGTTTTTCGCATGAGGGCTTCCAACCTCCACATTTGAAGAACTCACCTTGGAATTCTCTCCAAATGTCGCTCCCATTCGGACGGCTTCAACAAGGATCTATTTCCAGGGTTTCAAGCTCATCTTCCAAGCTCACCTTTCCTCTGTGTCTCCACATACACTCAAGCTTCACCTTCCAAACATACTTTCAGATCTTTGGTCATGCCAAGCAGAAAACCACTGCTGCAGGAGGGCACCTTTGTCCTTATGGCCCGCAGCACTGAATTGCCATCCTTTGGCTACCCTCTCAGATCTTCTGGGCTTCTTTCAAGCCTACTTTGCCTCAAGTCTGCTGCTTGCAGCTTTCTCTTTAACTCAGAGTCTATTTCTCTGATCCTGTCATTTATCTTGACTCAATGGGATCTATCCCTGATCCCCGTCTTTGTCCCTGCCTGGGACCTTTTTCTGGGACCTCTCCCTGTCCTGCTTCTTGGTTTTGGACCTTCCTTTTGGTTGAGACCTCCTACATGTCCCCCTCCCCTTGTCCTACTCCTCGGGAAACCTTCTTCCGGTTCCAGGTCACTTGATCTTTTCTTCCTGTTTCATTTTTTTTTTCGTCATTTCTTCTGCGTGGGCACACAGGGCCGATTCACAGCCTAAAGAACAAAGAGAAAAACATCAGCTGTGCACGTATGGCCCATTCCCAGCCAGAGCACATGTAGAAAACACGAAGATTGTAAAATCACCCAAACTGTGCGTGTGTACCCATTTCCCGGCTGGCGCATCCACAGAAATCCTAAAGCCTGCCGATGACTGTAGTTCCTGACCTTTGAACTCGCGATCTCTGACTGCCTGTTAGGTAGCTGAGCTCGTTATATTATTAAGGGGGTCACAACTCTTCCCAATAGATATACAGTGAGCAGCTGAAGAGGCGGAGAGGTAACAGGACAGGCAAATGTCACATCCTCTTTCTAGTCAGGCTGTCCACAGCTAGACAGTTACATTCACTAACAGCCCCACACATTACCAACCCTCAGTTCCTGATCACCATCAGTCTCTCCCTTCTCTTACACTTCATGATACTGCGTCACAGCCTGGCCAAGTGGCAGCCCTTGAGGATCTGAAATGAGAAAGACACAAGGGTCGGGTGGTGGTGAGAGCGGCTGGACTGTGAGCCTGTGTCTCACTCACATTCCACAGCTGGACTGTGAGGCTGTATCTCACTCACATTCCACAGCTGGACTGTGAGGCTGTAGCTCACTTACATTCCACAGCTGGATGAGGCTGTATCTGACTCACATTTCACATTGGACTGTGAGGCTTTATCTCACTCACATTCCACAGCTGGACTGAGGCTGTACCTCACTCACATTCCACAGCTGGACTGAGGCTGTATCTAACTCACATTCCACAGCTGGACTGTGAGGCTGTATCTCACTCACATTCCACACCTGGACTGTGAGCCTGTATCTCACATTCCACAGCTAGACTGTGAGGCTATATCTCACTCACATCCAACACTGGACTGTGAGGCTCTATCTTACACACATTCCACAGCTGGACTGTGAGGCTGTATCTTACACACATTCCACACTGGACTGTGAGGCTTTATCTCACTCACATTCCACAGCTGGACTGAGGCTGAACCTCACTCACATTCCACAGCTGGCCTGAGGCTGTATCTCACTCACATTCCACAGCTGGACTGAGGCTGTATCTTACACACATTTCACATTGGACTGTGAGGCTGTATGTCACTCACATTCCACAGCTGGACTGAGGCTGTATCTCACTCACATCCAACACTGGACTGTGAGGCTGTATCTTACACACATTCCACAGCTGGACTGTGAGGCTGTATCTTACACACATTCCACACTGGGCTGTGAGGCTGTATCTTACACACATTCCACAGCTGGACTGTGAGGCTGTATCTTACACACATTCCACACTGGACTGTGAGGCTGTATCTCACTCACATTTCACAGCTGGAATGTGAGGCTGTATCTCACTCACATTCCACACTGAACTGTGAGGCTGCATCGAACTCACATTCCACAGCTGGACGGTGAGGTTGTATCTCATTCACATCCCACAGTTGGATTGAGGCTGTATCTTACTCACATCCTACACTGGACTGTGAGGCTGTATCTCACTCACATTCCACACTGGACTGTGAGGCTGTATCTCACTCACATTCCACAGCTGGACTGTGAGGCTGTATCTCACTCACATCCCACAAGCTGGACTGTGAGGCTGTATCGTACACACATTCCACAGCTGGACTGTGAGGCTGTATCTCACTCACATCCCACACTGAACTGTGAGGCTGTATCTCACTCACATTCCACAGCTGGACTGAGGCTGTATCTCACTCACATTGCACAGCTGGACTGAGGCTGTAGCTCACTCATGTTCCACAGCTGGACTGAGGCTGTACCTGACACCCATTGCACTTCCAAGCTGTGAGGCTGCATCTTATTCACACTGCAAAGCTGAATTGTGAGGCTGTGTCTCAATCACACTGCAGAGCTGGGCTGAGGGGTTGTATCTCACTCATGCTTCACAGCTGGACTTTGAGGAAATATCTTACTCACATTTCACAGCTGGACTGTGAGGCTGTATCTCACTTACATTCCACAGTTGGACTGAGGCTGTATCTCACTCACATTTCATAGCTGGTTTGTGAGGATGTATCTCACTCACATCCCACACTAGACTGTGAGGCTGTATCTTACACACATTCCACACTGGACTGTGAGGCTGTATCTTACACACATTCCACACTGGACTGTGAGGCTGTATATCACTCACATTCCACACTGGACTGTGAGGCTGTATATCACTCACATCCCACACTGGACTGTGAGACTGTACCTCACTCACATTCCACACTGGACTGTGAGGCTGTACCTCACTCACATTCCACACTGGACTGTGAGGCTCTATCTCACTCACATTCCACAGCTGGACTGTGAAGCTGTATCTTACAGCCTCACAGTCCAGCTGTGGAATGTGAGTGAAATCGAGTCTCACAGTCCAGCTGTGGAATGTGTGTATCTTACTCACGTTTCACACCTGAACTTTGAGGCTGTACCTCACTCACATCCCACACTGGACTGTGAGGCTGTATCTCACTCACACTGCACAGCTGGACTTTGAGGCTGTATGTTACACACATTGCAGAGCTCGACTGAGAGGCTGCATCTTACACACATTCCACACTGGACTGTGAGGCTGTATCTCACTCACATTCCACACCTGAACTTTGAGGCTGTATCTCACTCACATCCCACTCTGGACTGTGAGGCTGTATCTCACTCACACTGCACAGCTGGAGTTTGAGACTGTATGTTACACACATTGCAAAGCTCCACTGAGAGGCTGTATCTTACACACATTCCACACTGGACTGTGCCGCTGTACCTCAATCACATTCCATACTGGACTGTGAGGCTGTATCCTACTCACATTCCACAGCTGGACTGTGAGGCTGTATCTCATTCACACTCTGTAGGATTTGGCTCTCAAAAGGAGATATTTACTTTGAGTCAACCATCCAAATTTAGACCCATATTTTGAAAGACTGGCTGCACTTTCCTTTTAAACTTTTCCTGCATTGAAAGGGAAAGCAACAACATATAAAATGTAATGAGCTTTCCAGAATGCTTACTTTTCATTTTGTGATCTGTGCTTTTCCTCTCGGTCTCTATTATATGTATTTTTTATGAAGAGCATATCAAACTCAAATTAAGCTCCAGACTGTTAACGTCAAGAAAACTATTTTCCCGGCTAGTTACTTTAATTTTATTTCCTTTTCCTTTTCTACCGCTTTGTGTCTGTTCCCATGAGGTGTTTTATAATCGAATTGGAGATTGAAGGTTAGAGAGTAGGCACTGTTGAATGCAAAGCATCATATCCATAATATTATTTCACTTGACAAATAATGCCATTGTACAAATGTGCTCCAATTTTAATCTGAATTCCTTTCAAGTGCAGACCTTTGATAAACGCATTAAAATATAATTCACAGCAAAGAAACACCACAATGAAGAGCAAATGTGATTTATTAACCCTTTGAAGACTGCAGCTCTCTTCTTTAACTCCGAACAAAATGTAAAATTTTGTTTGCCTCATAGAGAGGAAAATAATTAAAGAAAGAGTCAGAGGTTCACTAATTAATCAAATGTGTGAAACTGAACTATAGCTATTGTGAACCTTAGTAGTATCCCTACTTTTCTGGTCACAAAATATCCATTATTTTTAATACATTAAAATCCAGGGACTTGTGCACAAAATCTAGGCTAGCATTCCAGTTCAGCACTGATGGGGTGCTGTACTGCTGCTGTCTTCCAGATGTGACATTAAACTGAGGTTTTATCAGCCCTCTCAGGTGGAGACTGTAGCATAAGGGTCTGGCACATACATGGTTAACATGGGATTGAGTACAGTACCGTCCACTCAGTGATGTAAGAAGGCACATGACTTAGACCTAGGGTCAGTGTGGTGTTGAGCAGAGACATGTAAAGCTCTAGACAGGAGATAGTGCCTTGCCTGCGTCCTTCAATGTAGACATGTATATAGTTACAAGTAGTTAATAAAGACTTACTGTTAATGTGCAGAAGACTATGGAGGCTTCTTTAAGAGACACTGTTCTGTAATCAACAAACCTCCCAACAGAGGTAAAGAGTCCCACTGTGATTATTTTGAGCAGTTGTTCTCCCTGGCATGTTGGCCAATATTTAACACTCACCCAACAACACTAAAAATAGAATATCTAGTCAATATCACATTGCTGCTTATGGGATCTGGCAAATGAGCTGGTGCGTATCCTTTATTACAGCAGTGACTATAATTCAACAAGTGCGTCATTGACAGTAAAGCACTTTGGGACATCCTGAGGTTGTGCAAGGCACTATAGAAATGCACTTCATTTCTTTTTCAAGTTGGGAAAACTGATGCTTGTTTGAGCCAGTGCTTCAGGCAAATTAAATGCAACAAAATGGAGCGCATTGTACGTTATATGTTGTGTCTGCAGTTTCTCTCTCAAAGGCTGTAACTTTACAGACAATTAACAGTTAACAGAAAGGCAGTGGGCCATTTGGCCAACAAGCCCCACCCCACCTCCCACCCTATTTCATCTCACTCCATCCAAAGCAAACATAGTTAAAACAGATTAGCTTCTCATTATCACTTTACTGTTTGTGGGAGCTTACTGTGAGCAAATTGGCTGCCATGTTTCCTAAATTACAACAGCAACTACACTTCAAAAAGTACAGAATTGGTTGTAAAGCATCTTGGGATGCCCCAAGGTCATGGCAGGCGCTAAATAAATGCAAGTCTTTATTTTCCTTTCTCTATCTCCCTCATGTGTTATCCAGGATCCTCTTAAATAGCCATGTGGTTGATAGTGAGGTAAATGCTGTAGACTGCAGGAGGGTATTAATGGACTGGTCAGGGGGACAGAATAGTGGCAAATGGGCTTCAATCTGGTGGAGTGTGATGTAACGCATTTGGGCAGGGTAAACAGGGCACACACAATAAATGGTTAGATAAAGAGAGATGTGGAGGAGCAGAGGGACCCTGGAGTACTGAGGAGATTTACCGGAATTGTCCTGGGGATGAGGGAATTTAGCTACAAGGTTAAGTTGGAGAAGCTGGGATTGTTCTCCTTGGAGCAAAGGAGATTGAGGGGTGATCTGAGAGAGGTGTTACAAGATAATGACAGGTTTATATAGGGTAGACAAAGAAAGGCTGCTCCCATTACTGGAGATACTAGGACGACGAGGCACAGATTGAAGTTTTTTGCCAAGAGATACAGGAGGGATGTGAGGAAGAGCCTTTTTACACAGCAAATGGTAATGATCTGGAACTTGCTGCTTATGAGGGTGGAGGAAGTGGAGATGATCAATGATTTCAAAAGGAAATTGGATGGGCACTTGAGGGAAATAAACTTGCAGGGCTACTGGGATAGAAGAGGAGGATGGGACTAATTGGGTTGCTCTATGAGAGCTGACATGGACTAGATGGGCCAAATGGCCTCCTTCTGTGGCCTAATGACCCTATGGCTCTAAAATTATGAGGGGCCTATAAGCAGTGGATAGGAAGGACCTACTTCCCTTAGCATTGATCTCACTAAGTAAATGATAGGAGGGGAGTCGAGGAGAGTCCAGAGTGTGGTGGGGGGAAGGTGGTCTGGAACTCACTGCTTGAAAGGGTAGTAGAGGCAGAAACTCTCATTGCATTTAAAAAGTGCTTGGATATACTTCACCTAAAACTACTTCCCATTGTAATGAATTCTATGTTCTAACCACTTTCTTGGTAAACATGTTGGGCATAAATTCATGTTTGGATTTATTAGTGACTGTCTTATATTCTTGTCCAAACCCCGAGTTTTGTGGGCATTCCTACACCACATGGACTGCAGCGGTTCAAGAAGGCAGCTCACCACCACCTTCTCAAGGGCAATTAGGGATGGGCAATAAATGCTGGCCCAGCCAGTAACGCCCACATCCCAAGAATGAATATAAAAAAGTCTATCAGGCAGTGGTTCTTACATCACTTCTCTATGGTTGTGAGACATGGACAACCTACCGGCATCACATGAAGCAATTTTAGTTGCATTCCACCTTTGCTGCATAAGATCTATCTGCAACATCATGTGGCAGGCCAAAATCCTGAACACTGAAGTTCTTCCAAGGTGTTTTATGCCTAGTATCGACAGTGTGATCATCAGAGCTCAGCTTCGCTGGGTCGGCCATGTGGTTCGCATGGAGGATTCCCATACCGAAAGGTGGTATTTCACCACCAACTGAGCACAGGGACCTGCACCATAGGACATCCCAAACTCAGATATTCTGACAGCCAACCTCAGACCCTGTTAAGTTGGACCCTACTACATAGGAAAATAACAACCCTGGACAGATCCAAATGGAGAAGTCTCTGTCATCAAACAATCCCAACACTTGTGGAGAATAGAGCCAGGTCCCTACAGGACAAGTGGGCATCCCACAAAGCCACCCTTCCAATAGTGACTTCCTATGTAATATTTGCAATCAGACCTGCAACTCAAGGTTTGGTTTAATGTACATCAGATATGAGGTGACACCAACCTAGACAGTGAACAACTGGTCTTCTTGCTGGACACTCATCTGCCAGAGCGACAGGAGAATCCATCATCACCACACCCTGCTCCGGTGTAACTCACGCACCAGCTCGCGCAGCCTGTGCCCTGGTTGTCCGCAGTGCAGCTGCAACATGTCCAATTGGTCCAGACCTCTTGATCTTGCAGAGGTAGATGAGAAGGCAGCACAGCTCCTCCAGGTCAAATATGATACTGCAGATGTAGACGTGCTGGATAAAGTGCTGACCCTGACCCAGGTACAGACAGCATCTGAGAGGTAAACATACAGGAACTGTTACAGAGCCTGGAGGGTGCAGAAAGAGGCACAAGAGAGGATGATTTAATTTGCGTGTAAAGTTCCTAAATTGCACATGTGGAAATCAATACAGCTGCTGGAAATTAATAATACTGATGGAGACAGGGGGACCATTGTCAGACTGACCTTAACATTGGACTACATGCTGTGTGTCATTGTAGCACTTTTGGCTTCTGTTATTATTAAAACTGGTTTTCAACTTAATAATTATTGGAAAGCAAACTGAATGAATACAGAAATATTTTTTTAAGTGGCTGCAGTTGAAGTTACATTTATTTTTGCTCCTGCAAAGCTGGCTGCCATCCATGATTACCATGTCTGGACCTCCTGCTCGTCTGCTGCTAGCAAACTTCTCAGCAATTTAAAATGAACAAATCACTTTCAGAATTTTGATATTTCTGAAACCTTTTCCTAATTTAAAAAAAAACATGTTGAATATTTATTGTTAGTTTTATGGACATCTTCAAGTCCCGCATAGATTTAGGAGCATGCAGCTCTTCCTGGGATAATTTATATGTATCATTTTATAATGAAAACTAGAGCAAATTCCTTGGGATATTTTCTCATCTCGTCACAAGCCCAGAAATTTCCCAATCAATAGTGTCCCAGGATTTCTCTGCAGCCTGTCCATCAAATACCATGGGATCAGCACTTGCAAATCAATCTGACTAAACTGATTTAGTGCCTAATACAGTGTTGTGCTAGAGTCTTTCCCCAAGATCATGATAGTTACAAATGCAATTCGGCCCACCTTAATTCAACCATCCAAGTTTCATGCTGAGTAAGTAAAACAAGAATAATAATAAATAAATGTATATGTTTAATTGTATAACTACATTTTATGCAGAAAGAGTACTTGTGTTACAGGGGGTTCGTGGAATTTTTAGAACATGGGAGGGGCGAGCCTCAGAACCTAGAACATTTGAGAACTATTGATCTAATTGAATGATGGAATAGGTTTGAGAGGCTGAGTGAACTACTCCTGTGCTAAGTTTCTGTGTTTGTAAGGCAAACCCTCACTCCTCCCATTGGTTCTAGTGATGACCTAATTACCTGTGCTCCCGTCCAATTGATTGGAGAGAGTGAGAATTGGTGCCAGTTTGACAGTGAAGATATAGGAGGCACAGACTGTGATGTATAACTGCTGGAGTATAGAGTTACATGACTCATATATAGGTGTTAAACTCTTACATTTTGACTTTAGATTGAAAATTCTGTGAGATTTCCTTCGGTCTCCAGCCAGGCCTCTTCATCATGGAAAAGGCATTGAGAGATCAGAAGATTCCTTGCAGTTGCTCATCGTCAGCATCTTGGAAAATTGGCAGTAAATTCACCAAAGCAGTCCTCATTGTCAAAGTTGTGCCCTGCAGCAAAATCAGATGCTACCCTCCTATTTCAAATACTGGGTGAAGGGGAGGGAATTACAGCATATGCAGAAAAGGAAGGAAGATAGAACTTGCATTGATATAGTGCCTCCATGGCCTCTGAATGTTCCAAAGGACTTTCAATCAAATACTTCTTTGTTGTAATGCAGTGCTGTAAGGTAACGAAGGACTGTTGTAATGAAATACAAATGCACATAGTAAGCTCCCACAAACAACAATGTGATAATTGCCTGATCATCTATTTTTTAGGCTTTGGTTGAGGGATAAATATTGGCCAAGATACCAGGGAGAACTCCCCTGCTCTTCTTTGAAAGTGTCATGGGACCTTTTATATCTACCTGAGAGGACAGAGGGGGGCCTTGTTTTAACATCTCATCTCCAACAGTGCAGCACTCCTTCAGCTAGATTTTGTGCTCAAATCTCTGGAGGGGTCTTAAGGCCACATCTTCCTGACTGAGGAGCAAAAGTGTTATCAACTGAGCCACAGCTGTGAATGTATTGAAAATATTGGGATTAAGAAGAATTAGAATAGACCATTAGCATGTGTTAGAAGGATTTACATGTTGATACTCATTGTCCTTGTTATGAATGTACCTTCCTTAGCCAGCAAGTCCTGGAGGGGGGCTTGAACCCAGAACTTCTAGCTCAGAGGCAGAGGCAGGGACACTACCCACTGCACCACAAGACCTCACCAGTCACATTACAGCAGCATAAGTGACAAATCCAAGGAATTCGCCTGCCTGGGTATTGGGTTTCCAGTGTTTATCCCTCCTTTGATTCTGTATATTTCATTTGTCCTAATTTATAACATTCATTGTCAGATATGTATGAGAAATAGTTTATGAAAGAATTTTCAGATCTGAAAGCGCTACAGCTGTGAAAGGATATCAGCTCCGAGCCTACCTTTCAGATGGTTCTCGAGGTCATTAATATGGTCAACACTCTGCATTAATACAAATTGATCTGCACACGCTCAATTTGCCCATGTAAATGGGAGTAATGAAGTGGAATTTAGTGTTTGCATTTAATCCTCCAAGGACAAACAGGAGCAGATTTTCACAGTGACAGGGTAGGAATTTGTCAGTCTGAAACATTTTGGAAAGTGCAGACAAAGCCACCAGGGAGTAGAATTTGTAAATTCAAATTGAAACAAAGAAGCTTTGAAAAACATTACTAAGCTAGCTGCCATTAAAAAAAAAATCACTCATATAGGCTGGATGTTGTCTGGGTGAAATTGCCATTGATTTTCTCCACATACATTTTCACAGTTTTTTTTTGTTCTTTTGGCCTGATAAAGTGCTTTTATCACTGACAAACCGTCTCTTGGAACTGCTGATCCATCCCCAGCTGCCCTTATGAAACTCCCCACCAACTGGGTTGCTAGGTGCACCGGAGGGAAGACCCTCTCGGTCGTATAGCAGTAATATTGGCAACCCACCCTGGTTGGCTTGGTCTCTGGGGCAATTGAAGATTAAGCTCCGGTACGCTGCTCTGAGCACCTCAGGAGAAAAGTCATAGGGGCAATAAAAAAGTGTGTATTTTTCTATTTGTTGTTCATTATTTGTAAATCCATTGGAAAGGGATAATTAAAAAAAGCTTGTTTAACTGGATGGGAGGTCATGTGATGAAACCTCCAGGCACTCGTCCAGTCAGAGTTGATGATTCTTTTTTGGACAAGTCCGTCATGTCTTCCCTGGCAACCCTGCTACCTCTTGTTGGATGCAAGGTTTCACTGTATGACAACCTTTCCCAACACCCCTTTCCCGGCAATGTTTTTTTGAGTATGGAGTTTTAATCTTTTTAGGATGGTCCATACTGGCCATTCTGTGTTGCTGCACCTTTTTCAGCTACTTCCCACACATTCGAGCTGCTTGGTGGGGTTTCCCCACTGGAAATCTGTCCTGAGGAATCGGCTCAACCTGTGATCTTGGCTAAGATAGCAGTAGTTTCATAGAAATTACAGCACAGGAGGAGACCATTCAGCCCATTGCATCCAGGCCAGGCATTGTTCGGCATTTAGAGCAATTTGTCCTAAACCCATCTCCCTGATCTTTCTCCATGGTCTCTTCCATTTTAATTATTGATTCACTTTTAAATGGTGTTATAGGCTTAGAAATTCTATTGCAATGCGCCCATCTTTTGGGGACTAGATTGGAGACTTAGCCACTAATATAGCAGTCAGGAAGTGCAAGTCAATTTTTTGAGCCAGAGGTGAGCTGCCTACCATATTGGTACTGTACAGGCAAAAAAAAAAATTGGAGCCAGGGTCCACATTTGAAACATTCATTTACATGTGCAAGTTGGAGCCTAACATCTGTTGAAGTCCCACTGCAATATTGCAGTGTTGCAGTAAACCGCCCCCGCCACTTCCCACACCTACCCTCCACCCCATCCCCACCCCACCGATCACAACTTTGACCCTGTGATCAGTGCTCCAACAATCGAACCCCCACCTACCACCCCCACCCCTCACCCAACCTAACTTCAGCTTCCCTTCCTCTCAAAAGACTTGCCTGATATTTCAGGCTTCCTTGTCAGTGTGCTGCCTGGGAACTTCAGATGGTGTCCACAGCTCATTGGTTTAATGTAATTGAAGCCTGAGGCCCAGTAGCAGGTGTACTGTGGCCCAGCCTGTTCCTCAGCAAGGGTTGATCCATCAAAGAATTTCTGCCATCTTTTGATAAAGCAGTTCATATTCTAATGTGACATCTCCTGCAGTGCAAAGTCCACTTCAGAGGCCCTGCATGAGGACTTTGGCCTGAATCTTGCCTTTCCTGTTGTGTCATTTTTACCCGTCGCTCGTTCCTGTTTTTTCTGCCTTGGGAATGACAACAAATAGACTAAAAGCCATTTGAGGTAACCTAAAGACTCTCCAAATTTTGTCCCCTATTGTGACAATCCCTTTTAATACCCCCCCCCGATCCCTTTAATTCAGATTTGCATGCTCTATCAGTAGACTGTTTTCGGAATACACCAAGTTTACATTTGAAATTATGCAAATAATCTGACAGAGGGAAATTAAATATGAAAACCTTTTTGTTTCAGTGTCAATTCAAATGTTTGAATTGTCATTTTGTGGCTTATCAATCTTCTTTTCGTAATGGCAGGTTGGTCTAAGTATGGTCTGGAACCTTAGGGAAGTTGTAATTTTATCCCAAATTAGGATGTCAGGGTAAATATTTCAATCCTCCAGCTCCAGTCTTTCTCCCACCCCAGTTATCTGACGGACTTGGGCAGTGTTTGTTGTATAAGCTATAATTGACTCATCTTTATAAATGGCAGTGGGAAAAAAAAAACACAATCTCATGTTATTGCAGCTGCTGTCACCTACATTACTCCATTCTTAGTTTTAATAAAATTGTGTTATTAGATTTAATAATAACTGTAGCATCCAACTTATTCTCCATTGTGACATTATTCATGTCTTTGGGTTTTATTGATGCCTTGATTGTCATTGTGCCTCTCAACTTTCTTATTTCACCAAAGTTGCAAAGATGCTGTTTAAAAGAATGCAGTTAATCCATGACAAGTTTACAGTGGCAGTTTTCATTAATGATGCGGACACAGGGATTTATATTAAAAACCAGGACAGGATGCATGACTTTAAAATGGCTTCTCAATATTTCTTGGTCTAAATTGTGATTGTGGACTGAAATGGTGATGTAGCTGACCAATTTTCAGCTGCATGCCATGACTACAGTATGCCTGCTATGGTATGAGAATGTAAATTGGCCACTGTTGAATTTGCTACCTTGATTTTTGTGGGATCCCTTGAAGGAGTGAAGAATAGTGAGGAAAACCTTTGCAACTCACTTATGCAAGCAAGCGCTAAACAGAAATCAGTATGGAATATCCTATGTGCTGCACTCCCAAGACAGGATATAGGCAATAAAATTACTAAAAGTATGTACTTATAAGAAGTCAGATATGGGATCTGTTCTTATCACAGACATTCCAATGGAAGAAATTCCTATGATTATCATTAGGGGAATCTTGTAACTTCTTCTGGTCCCATGATTGTCATTATGGTCAGGGGAGAAAGGAACCTTGAAACAGTGTGAAGAGAGGCACCTGGGTAATGTTTATCAAACATGGGGAATGCTAGACCTCTTTGGGAGTTTTGTAACAGTCAAAAAGGGCATTTTGAAACGGCTCATAGGGACTCTTGCCATGAGGGGTGACATCACACTTGACAACTTACTGCAGGGAGTGACCACAGGCTCTGAACACATGAATAGATGGGTATAAGAAAGGCATACCTTCCTTTCTTCCTCACTGTACAGCCAGGCTGTTGGCCCATGTGTCAGAAGTTATGTTTTTCCCTTGGGTGTCTACAGCGCGAGAGGTGTGAACAGAGACTGGAGGGGACCAGCTGGGCTGGGTAAGAGAAAAGCTTGTGAGTATCGTTCAGGGAAGGTGTAACCCTTTGGCCTCCTGGTTGAATTAAAGCAGAAAGCTAGAATGGAAGTACCAGCTTTCTGTGGTTATGTTAAAGGCAGAATGCCTGGGTAAAAGAAACCAGTTCCTTTTTCTCTGGGTTGAAGTAAAGAAATTGAAGGGCAAGGCTGTGGACTGTGTGGAAGATTCAGCTTTGTGGATATCATCCAAACAATTGAATGTGTAAATCTTTGATCTCATAGGTTAAATAAGACAGTTCAGCTGTCATATGGATTGGAAGGATTCAGCTTCTGTGGGATATTTATATAATTAGGACAATTGAACTGAAAGAGGTTGCATTATTTTACATTAGTAGGTCCTGCATGGTGTTATGCACCTGTTCATCAGCTATCAGTGTGCTATTCATATCCCCTGCGATTTGGAGCATAGTTTGATATAGTTAGTTTGAGAAATTTGTCATCTTAAACCTTTACCAGTGTCATTATTCTAATCATATCGGAATCCTCGTGACAGTTCATGAGTCACAAAATGTTGACAGAAGACTACACTCGACCTTGACTCCTTGGGGCAGATGAAGACTTTATGTGGTAAAGTAAGATGGCTGAAAGTGAGTCAGCCGCCAGTTTTACATTTCTTCCCATTTTTATTTCCATTGGAGTCAGTGGAAACACTGTGAGAAATCTATACGTAAATGTAAATAAATTGTGCATGGGTAGATAAAAATAATATCATTATCTTCTGAGAAAGCTCAAGAATGGGCACAGCACTATGAGGATGAATCAGGAGATCAGAAACTGGTTAGGGGGTGGGCAGGTAGGTGGAAAATGCAGTTCAGTGTGGATAAATAACAGTAGTAAGGATGTGTTGTAACACCTGTAGAAGACATGGGCTGGGCCACAGTTAAAGTACTGTGTGTAGTTTGAGCCCAGTGGTTTAGAAATTATAATGGAGTCATGGAGAAGACACAACTAGGGTGATACCTAGGAGAGATGAGAAGAGATTTGAAAATTAGAACTGTGAAAGGTTTGTGCAGAGGAATGGGGAAAGATGATTTCCTTGTGGTCAATAAGTTATTAACAATAAATTTAGGAGTCATTCTCGACAGTTAAATGGAGAAGTTAAAATATTTCTTTTCATGAGGAGGGCTTTTGAAAATGGAATTCATCAGCAATAAATTACAATCGAAGCTTAGCCATGTGTAAAGGATTTGTAAAAACACTTGAAACTAAACAACAGGATTCAAGGACAGAAATAAAATAAGACCAGCCAGACCTGAGGTGGAGCAGGTGTGGAGTTATACCTGGTACAAGGATGAATGACAACATGGGCTGGTTGAACCAAACAGTCTGTTTTCATGTTGTGCCTTCTATGTAGCATCAATGCGATAAAACCAGTCTGAAGAATAAGTTCTTCAGACAAAAAAACTTGTCAAATGTTTTTATGCAAATTGTGCTCACTCAAAATTTATGACCATCCTAGTATAATCTTTCTCAAACTATTTAATCATAGTCTCCTGTATTTTTTGCTGTAACACTGTACTGTTGAACATCCTAATGAAATCTTTGTTAGGTGACACTCCTAGACCAGTGATAGTGCTCTATTCCTTGAATTTAAAGGTTGTAGGTTCAAGCCCCATTCTGAACTTGAGCATGTAATTGAGGCTGACACTTCAGTGCAGCACTGAGGGAGAGCTACATTATCACACATGCTTCCTTTCAGATGAGATGTTAAGTTAATGCCCCACCTGCCTTCTCAAGATTACATGACTCAGGTGAGTTCTCCTGGTGCCCTGACCAGCAGTTATCCTTAAACTAACATCACTAAAACTCATTAATAAATCATTCATCTCATTGCTGTGAATGCCTTTGCAACTAATTTGTGAATTAGTTAGTTATAAAACAACAGTCATAGCAGTTAAAAAAAATAATTCATTGGCTCTACTGCTGAAAAAAGAGACATGTCGAAGCTTTTCACCCTGCACTCATCAGGACACTTCACAAGAACACCAATATCAGGGGAAAATAATAATTTATGCTGTATGTAATAAGAATGCTGATTGGTTGACAAGTGGGCTCTGATTGGTAGAGGCATTGCCATGGAGAATACACCAATGATGATGACTGACAGTTAACTGCCAAGCATTGTTTGAGATTTAAACCAGGCACCTTGACCCTGACTGGTCAAAACATTTCCCTGAGGAATGGGTCAGCGAATGGCTGTCACTTATTTTGTTTAGCTGAACCAGACACAATGTGTGTACATGTTCTTTCTGTCTACAAAGAACAGGGCCCTGTGTATTAATATATGGAGCTTCTATTGGCTATATTTAGCTTAAGACGTGTTACGACCATGTCGGGAGGGGTGAAATGACTCCCCTATAATTCCTCTCCAGGTCTGACCATAACAGGGTTTTTTTGTGAATTTAGAGGGGATGTGCTTTGCCAATGCTGAAGGAGTCCCACCATTTGCGCTTTTGGATTGCAAAGAATTAGTCAGACAGATTTTCCTAGGTTAAACAAAGAACAAGATAAGTTTATTGAACCTCTTTCTCAAATAAACCAACAAGCTAGGTAAATCGAAACCAACATCCATACACCACACACATTCGCCTGGGCCCACACGCACTAATACAGATTAGAAAAAAATAGAAATTGTTTCTTTTTCTTAATAAACGAACATCCTCGTAACGCATGAAAGTTATTCTATGAATGGAAGTTCTCTTTTTTTGTAAAAAAAAAGGTACACAAAGTCCCTTACTCCTCAGATAAATCCCACATATGACTGAAAATCAGAGGAAAATAACCCCTTGGGATTTGTTCAATAAATCTCAGGCACCTACAAGATTTATTGCCAAGAGTCTATGAACTGAACATCACATAAAAGAGCTTCATATAACAAACAGAAGAGAGCTTCAGTGATGAAGTCTGAGGCAATGAATTGTAACATTTAAGGAATTTTATTTGTTTCTTGTTGTTTCTTTCCTTCTGGAAGCTTCCCACCTTCTTTGAAATTTTTATTAAATTAACTCTCAGTGAAAGATAACTCCTTTACAGGTGCTCTCAGTCTGTTGGCCCCTCTCCAGTGATATTGTTGTGAATATAATACTCTTTTACACTTGTGTTTATGCTCTTGGAAACATTATCAAATGAGAGATATTTATCTTTCCCCTCATCTCAATAACTCAGCTGTGTAGAAACATCAAAGAAATCGAGATTAAAGAAGATGATTCAGCCTGTACAGAGTCATTCATCTTCATCCTCAGCTCTATCCTCACACCCATCCTGCTGTATTTTGAATGTAGAAGTATCTGTGTTTCTGCTCCTTCTTCTGAGGCGTTAGATGTGACTCACCGGGTGCACTGAGGCAGAAGGTCGTGGGGTTCAAATTCCGCTTCAAGTCCAGTCTCAGGCGGATGTGAAAGATCCCATGGCACTATTAAAAGAAGAGCAAGGGAATTACTCCTGGTGTCCTGGACAATATTTATCCCTCAAGCAACATCACAAAAGCTGGTCATTATCACAATGCTGTTTGTGGGAGTTTGCTGTGTGCAAACAGGTTGTTCTGTTTCTACATTCCAACACTTCAAAATTACTCAATTGGACATGGTGTGTTGTGGGATGGACTGAAAGATGCTATATAAATGCCCTTGCTTTCTATTGTGATGTGTTCCCCAGAATGGAATAAAATACTCGATATATGGTCTGACCAATGCATTACAAAGCCTTGGCATAATCTCTAATGATTTGTGCTCTGTTATGCTGTCTATAAATCCCAATATTCCATGCAGTGTATAATTGACCCATACAAACCAGAAAAATCCAGGTCCCTGCTCTGCCCTAAGTTAATTAATACCTGTAACCGTAGGAGTGGTACAGTTGGCCTCTACTGAGAAACGGAAGCGTACTCCATTACTATAGAGAATGGAGAGATTTAAGATTGAAATCTCTATCCCAAGGGGATGTCACTGATCATAGGATGATTGATCACACTTCTACTGGCTGCCAGTGTTGTTAATTTATCCTTTAGCGGCCCTGGAAACAGTGGGCCAGACTACACTAAACTCGCTCTGTCTAAATCCTGCAGTATAAATCTCCCTCTCTCCTGCAGGTGGTCTCCCTGAGATAGGCAGGAATTCTACTGAAAATGTCCCGTCCCCTGGAATTTGGCAGGAGTCAGGAATGCTGGCATGAGGGCAGCAGGAAATCTCACTCTTCCGAAGGCTGGGTTCTCGATGTAAAATCTACTTTGCAGCATCTTTAAGTGTACAATTTGTGTTTATTCTTTCTTCTTTCTGGATAATATTCATAGAGTCATAGAATCATGCAGCACAGGGGAGGCCATTCAGTCCATCATGCTTGTACTGGTTCTTTGAAAGAGTTTTCCAAACAATCCTAATCTCATGCTCTTTCCCCAGAGCCTTGAAAACTTCTCCTTTTCAAGTATTAATCAAATGTTTGATATTTAATTATTTCCACAACCTTGATGGTCATGGATGTTGTTTAGTATATATTATACATATCATATATACATAATTATACCGAATGAAATAAGGAATGCTTTTCTAAACCTTTTCTAAAAGTTAAACTTTGTGCCTAGGGAGGTAAGATCCCAATCCGTTGGACGGCTCCAGAGGCCATCGCCTATCGCAAGTTCTCCTCTGCCAGTGACGTCTGGAGTTATGGGGTCGTCATGTGGGAGGTGACATCATATGGAGAGAGACCATATTGGAATATGACAAACCGAGACGTAAGTACCCAGTCCTGCTTCACACGCGTATTGAACTTACTGATGGCATGTACTCCTACTTCACAAGAGTACCTTGGTCACCAGTTAAACTCTTAAATAACTGTTACAGTGTAGTATAAACTAACAAGCTAGCAGCCACATATGAGATCAGCACTGAAACCTTTGAAGTATTTCAGGTTTTGATGTAACTGCCACCAAACAAATCCCTGAAATGTTCAATGTTGCAGAGGCACAATTGGACTTTTTAATGGCAAGTTATAGATTGTCAGCTTACAATCCACACACACATACACACACAGAAACACAGGTAGACACACACAGACACACATACCCACACAAACACACAGACACACATAGGCATACACAAACACACAGGTAGACATCCACAGACACAGACACACATACACACACAAACACAGATAAACACACAAAGACACAGACACACACAGGCATACAGGTAGACACACACAGACACAGGCACACATAAGCATACACAAACACACAGGTAGACACACACACAGTCACAGGCACACATAGACATAACTGAACACACAGGTAGACACACACACACAGGCACACATAGACATACGCGAACACACAGGTAGACACATACAGACACACATAGGCATACACAGACACACAGGTAGACACACACAGACATACACACACACACACACATGTGCGCACACACACACACACATATGTACATACAGGATCACAAGCACACCCACAGAGATAAAACAAACACGTGCATGTAGACACACACGTACACACTTGCACGTACACATACGCACACGAACACACACACACACACACACACACACACAGGATCACAAACACACTCACAGAAATAAAACAAACACATGCATGTAAACACCCACGCACGTACACATACACACATACACACACATACACACACACACATATGCATATAGACACAGGCACATGCATGCATATTTGCACAGACATGCTCATGCACATACATTCACATAGACATACACATAGATGCACAAATTCATACATACACACACGGCGGAATTTTCCATTCTAGGACTAAGTCCTGTGGCGGGGACGGGGACAGGGATTGTTTCCTGCCGCGGAGGCATTAGGAATTTGTGCCGTATCGCGTGACTCCAGCCTCATTAAATATGCATTAGGGGGTTTTGTGATGTTCCATGCGACGGGGCAGGCTCAATGGCTCGCACCCCGCCATCATATCTGGGCGCCATTTTAAAAGGCGAACATAACTGACCCACCATTGATGAAAGAAGATGGACCTCAAGGAACGCTCTGAAACCGGAAGGTGGACCTTTTTGAAGACACTGAAGCTGGAAAATCCACCTGATAGATGCTCCCCAAACCCACTGCTGCGTGTTCCAAGGTCCACGGTCACTGGAATTCCCCATCCTGAACTCCAGAGGCAGCCACAGACCCTCTTCAGGTAAGAGCCAATATGTACACGCCACATTGGCCCAGACGTGCTCTGGACTGGCATGATTACCCGCTGGCAGTGCGGACGATCGGGCGTGGAGTTTGGGGGCACGATTCCGGTCAGGCCTTCATCTGCATTCCATTAACTGGGGGCAAATCAGTTTCATGCCGGACTCCAGCAGGAATTGCAAGCCGTCATGGCGGGTGGGAGTGGAAGATCCTGCTATCATTTTACGCCGGCAGGAAATCAATTTTTGGAGCCCCTGCCACATTGTTCCCCACTGCCCGCCGTTAAACCTGCTGCTTCGGGAGTGGGGGGGCAGGGGAAAATCCTGCCCAAAATCATGCAGAGAGGCACACATACTCCCACAGACACCCTTACAGTCGGGCAGACACATGCATACAAACAGACTCTCTCATGTACAGACTCTCTCACACACACACACACACTCACACACTCACAGTGCATATGCATATGCAGCTGGTTAATATGTTGTGAAGATACAGAAACACTTGAAATTATGTCACCATTTCAGAACATAAATATGTTTGGACTGGAAAAAGGTGTCCATGAGGGAAGGGTTCCTTTTTAAATTAACCTTGCTGCGACCAGCCAAGGGGGTTGAATAAAGAAAGGGAGCCAGCTCATCCCGCCTCACCCAGGAGCATACAATTTGGGGTACCTCCTCCTCCCCAGAAGAAATTAGGGGAAACCTCCCCTGGGGAGCAGTCTTAACAATGCCTTAAGGATACCTGTGCCTGTAGCCCCATAAAAAATTCCCCAAAATATTCCCCAAATGTGATCCAAAGAAAGTGAGGCAATCTTCAGTAAATGCTAATTACGCCATCAGGCCTATGTTTATAGTGGGGCTGAAGAACGGTGACCTCTGCATGAACGCGTCTGTCAGGAGACTGAGGGAATAGAGTAAGGGACACTTCGATAGAGGCGGTGGGAAGTGCTGACAGAACGACAGGCTGGTGGCGGAGGGGAATGTACTGGCGAGACTAGAAACTTGGGGGTGTCGAACAGGTTGTTGGCAAGACCTTAGACCGGGGTGGGGGTGGGTGCTGGTGAGAGCAGAAAGTGGGAGGGAGGTGTTGCTTGGCCCCTCACAACATTCCACATGTACATCACTTACAGTCTGCCTCCTTCACCCCATCAACATTCTGCACTGCTCCACCAACACTCCAGACTGCTCCCTGGACACTCCGGACTGTTCCACCAACACTCCAGACTGCTCCCTTGACACTCCGCACTGCTCCCTGGACACTCCGGACTGCTCCACCAACACTCCGCACTGCTCCCTCGACACTCTGGACTGCTCCCTCAACACTCCGGACTGCTCCCTCGACACTCCGCACTGCTCCCTGGACACTCCGGACTGCTCCACCAACACTCCGCACTGCTCCCTCGACACTCCGCACTGCTCCCTGGACACTCCGCACTGCTCCCTGGACACTCCGCACTGCTCCCTGGACACTCCGCACTGCTCCCTCGACACTCCGCACTGCTCCCTGGACACTCCGCACTGCTCCCTGGATACTCCGCACTGCTCCCTCGACACTCCGCACTGCTCCCTGGACACTCCGGACTGCTCCCTCGACACTCCGCACTGCTCCCTCGACACTCCGCACTGCTCCCTGGACACTCCGCACTACTCCACCAACACTCCAGACTGCTCCCTCGACACTCCGCACTGCTCCCTCGACACTCCGCACTGCTCCCTCGACACTCCGCACTGCTCCCTCGACACTCCGCACTGCTCCACCAACACTCCAGACTGCTCCCTTGACACTCCAGACTGCTCCCTCAACACTCCGCACTGCTCCCTCAACACTCCGGACTGCTCCCTCGACACTCCGCACTGCTCCCTCGACACTCCGCACTGCTCCCTCGACACTCCAGACTGCTCCCTCAACACTTTGGACTACTTCCTCGATACTCCGGACTGCTCCCTTGATAGTCGGTATTCTCCCTCAGTGCTCCATACTGCTCCTCACCACACAAACACACAGACACCTCTTCCCCCAAAATAGACTCACTCGCAGCCCCTCCTCCCAAAATCCCTCATCCTACTCACTCAGCACCCCCTGGTCCCAAACCCACCGAATCCTTACCTGAAACTCAGGCCTGAGTGCTACCTGAGACTCAGGCTGCGCCGTTAACACCCAGCTGCCCCCCCCCCACCAACCCCGACCCCCCACCCGTACCCAACTACCCCCACACTGCCGAGCTTGGTGTTGCTGGACATGGACCCCCCCCTCTTAACATTTTGAGTCCTCCACTCCTCCCTCAGGCTCTTTGCCTCCAGTCCAACTCCAGGAGACCTCTTCCTGAGTTGTGCAAGTGGGCTGACATCATGTCAGTGCATGCTCTACAGCGCACAGCGCATGCAGAAACACCAAATACTGAAGGGCAGCAACAAAAGGAGGCTCTCCAGCTGTCTCCCAGTTCTCTGGTCCAGAAATATGGGACAAATGGAGGCTCAGGAGGCAATGGTACAGGGTGTGGGACAGTCAGTTAAATTACAGGATGATCCCATAAAATACGAGTTGGCTGGTCACCCTCAGGGTGGCAGCAGAAGGGCCAGGTCCCAGAAATTGAGCTGGGCCCAGATTTGGACGATTCTGATGTCTCCTTGTTTCAGGTGGAACCTGTATCCACCCCAAATATGGGCACTGACATCAGAGGGGAAGGGATTTCAGGTGTCACAACTCTCACCCTGTGTTTACAGAGCCTGCTTGATGAAAGCAAAGTGCCATTTCAGGAATAAATCCGAATCCTTTACTCAAACTGCTACTCAATCTCCCAAAACTGGCCTACAGTTAAAATTGGATCTTAGATTTACAGAGGGAGGAATGAGCAGGATTTCAAAGAAGTCTTTTACACCCTTGGCCGATAACACCAACTTGCAAATAAATGTTAATGCTGACCCAAAGAACAAGATATTAGAGTGGGTGATCAAATTCTTGGTCAAAGGGGTAGGTTTTAAGGAACATCTTAAAAAAGGAAAGAGAGACGGAGAGATTCAGGGAGGGAGTTCCTGAAGATAGGGCTCACCTGCAAGCCAAGGAAGGAGGTGATTCACAAAAGGCCGGACAGGACAGCTCCTTTATTATCTATTCTTCACTGTTACCCAGCTGTCCATTCGCTGCAGTAACCCCTGTTGCTTCCTTCTAGTTTATATGGCAGCAATTGTCCTAATAAAGACAAGTACAATATTGAAGGATTAGAGTTGGAAATTACTTTGTCTTGAATTTCCAAACTTTTACATTACTTATTCCTGGCAAATCATTGAGTGAGAATCTCTACTGCTGATTGGTTTTTTGCCAACACAATGCTGAAATATTTGCTTCTTATATAGATATTACTTTTACTGGACAGTATTATAGTATTTACCTCAGCCAGAACTGCTATGCTCTCAGTGAGATTACAAAGCTTGCACATGTAGCAGTGGAATTTCTGTCCCTCTGCATGTTTTGGGAATCCAAAAAGCTCCAGCAAACTCTGAGTTCGAATACCATATTCCCTGTGAAGACCTGGAAATTTCTCCACACCTGCATCAGAATGGATTGGGAAAGATACAGAAAAGACAACTTTAACCCTTCCCACCCCCCTGCCACCCCGCCACTCAGCAGGAAGGGGCCAGGAGGGTGACCTTTAAAATGAGGTTCAGACATCTGCCCCACTCCCACTACACTCCCAATGGTCACCATTAAAACCATTAACTGCGGTTTGATGTCTGAGATCCCTAGCAGAACCCGGTGAGACTTCATGAATTAATATGAATCAGTGTCAATTAAACATAAACCATTTTGGAGCATGAGGTTTGCAGAGTATGTGGAAAGGCCTGAAATTTCAGCCTGTTAGTGCTTTCTGTAATTGGGGAGATTGTGGCGTGGTGCTAATGTCAGTGGACTGGTAATCCAGAGGCTCTGGTTAGTGCTCTGGGACATGGGCTCAAATCCCACTACAGCAGCTGGAGGGATTTGAATTCAGTTAATAAATCTGGAATTATAAAGCTAGTCTCAGTCTGTGGTAACCATGAAATGTACCATTGATAGTCATAAAAACTCCATCTGGTTCACTCATGCCCTTTAGGGAAGGAAATCTGCCATCCTTACCTGGTCTGGCCTACATGTGACTCCAGATCTACAGCAATGTGGTAGCCTCTTAACTGCCCTCTGAAATGGCCTAGCAAGCCACTCAGTTCAAGGGCAATTAGGGATGGGCAACAAATGCTGGCCTTGCCAACAATGTCACATCCTGTGAATGAAAAAAAATATAGTTGTCATGCCCCCCCACCAACCGGGGATTAAAAGAAACACAAGTGATTTAATTTTCACCTTTCCTTCACTGCTCAGTGCAAATTCCCCAGCTGCCGACAGCTTCTGTGACCTCGCCCCAGTGGCCATCCCTTGTGTCTGGGTGTTGGCAGCTTTGACTGTGGTTGGAATCACAGTTGAAGCTGATCCCGCTCACAGAGGGCAGCTGCACTTGCAGACTTTAACAGGAATCACTGGATGGAGTTCAGGAGCAGGAATTACTATTATTGAGACATCAGGAGAGCGCAGGGATAACTGCCACAAATCGAATGAAAACAGCTGTTGCTCGACTTGATCAGCTGTTTTCTGCTTGCCTGTCTGCAGATGAAAGACATAAAACAAGCTGCTTCCTAACAGCATTCCAAAGGGAGGTCACAGATTAACAGTTGGTGATGTGCCAACTACGCATTGGCTAACATCACAAGCCATTCCAACTTCACAGATCCATGACTGTCTTGGGTGAATTTTAAGTCAGTTTGTTTTTAAATATGAAATAAATCTAGAACAAAAAGCTGGTTTCAGTAACACGTTCAATGAGGCATCGGGACGTTGTAAAACTTCAACTGGTTCTGAAAGCCCATTAAGGAAGGAAAGCTGCTGTTTTTACCCAGTTTACCCTACATATGACTCATCACCCTTTAGCCAGCCTCTCACTTGTATCCAGCTGCTAAGAGTTATTGTGGGTCTGCAGTCACATGTAGACCAGACAAGGACAACAGATTTCCTTCCCTAAAGGACATCAATAAACCAGATGGGTTTTTACAACAATCAGCAGTAGTTTCATGGTCATCATCAGACTTTCAATCCCAGATTTCTTTATTGACCAGCTGCCATGGTGGGATTTGAACCCAGGTCCTCAGCACATTACCCTGAGTCCCTGGGCTAGTGACAGTACCACTACACCACCGCCACCCCCTATGTAACAGATAAGTAACATTCACGCCATGCAAGTACCAGGCAATGACGTTCTCCAACTAGAGAGAATCTAACCATTGCCCCCTGATGTTCAATGGCATTACCATCACTGAATCTCCCACTATCAACATCCTGGGGGGTTACCATTGACCAGAAACTGAACTGGACTAGCCATATAAATACTGTGGCTACAAGAGCAGGTCAGAGGCTAGGAATGTTGCAGTGAGTAACTCACCTCCTGACTCCCCAAAGCCTGTCCACCATCAACAAGGCACAAGTCAGGAGTGTGTTGGAATACTCTCCACTTAAGTGGATGAGTGCAGCTCCCACAACAGATGATGCTCCACAAAATGCAGCCCATTTGATTGGCACCATTTCCACCACAATAAACATTCACTCCATCCACCATCGATGCACAGTGGCAGCAGTGTGTACCATCTACAAGATATACTGCTGCAACTCACCAAGGTTCCTCCGACGGCACCTTCCAAACCTGTGACCTTCACCACTTAGAAGGTCAAGGGCACGGGGTGCATGGGAATAATACTTGCTCCAGGTTCATCTCCAAGTCAATCACCAACTTAATTTGGAAATTTGGTCATTGCTGTTCCTTCAGTGTCTTAGAAATCCTTAACTAACAGCACTGTGGGTGTACTTCAACCATGTGGATTGCAGCAGTTCAAAAAGAAAGTTTATAATCACCTAGGCCAGAATCTTCTGTTTGGTGTGCGGGAGTGGGCCACGTGTGCCGATGCGTAAAATGACGTGCAGTGACGTCAGACGTGCGTCCCGACGTCACCGCGCATCATTCTGATCTTCAGTTCGGCGGGCGTGCACTGGAGTCGGCTGCACATCTGCCAAACTGTCAAAGACCTGTTAAAGCCATTAACAAACTAACGAACCCTATTGAGAAAGCTGCCCGTCCAACCTTAAGGTTGGCGGGCAGGCGAAAAGCTCAAGCGGCCTTCACATTTTTCATGAAGCCTTATCCACGGGCTGGATGAGGTTTCATGAAGGTTTCATTAATTAAATAAAAATCTTAATGAAAATTCATAAACATGTCCCAGCTCATGTCTGAGGGACATGTCTGAATAATTTTATTTTTTTATTTTTTCCCAAGCTTAAAGCTTAAGTTAATCTCCCTGAGGCAGCTCCATGTCTCAGGGAGATTCCTGTGCTTTTTCGTGCGCGTGCGTGCGAAAATCAGTGACCAGTTCTATTTTTGAACAGCACCTCAGTGTTCAAACAGGATAAATGGCAAACGTAAAAACGTTCATGAAATTCTCACAATAAGCCCTACATGGGACACAGTATGCATGAAAACCCAGTAATTAAACTTGCAACATGACTTTTAAAAGGAAGCCTATTAAATGAGCTCATCTCGTTTCTCATCTATTCCCTGACTTATGGCTCAGAACTATAAGATTGAAGGTCAGCAAAATTTTCAACATGAATATTTACAAATATTCCCTCATATTTTCTTTCTCCTTCGCCCTCACCCCCACTTCTTCCTTCAAAGATGCTGACTCATGTTTGGGTATGGGTCCGTGGCCACTGACAGCCCTCTGTTATCATAGAATCAAGGATGGTATAGCACAGAAGGAGGCCATTCTTCCCATCATGCTTGTGCTGGTTCCTAAGAAAGAGCTATCCAATTAGTCCCACACCTCTGTTTTCTCAGCTAGCCTTGTAAACTTTTTCTTTCAATTTCTTATTCAATTTTCTTTTGAAAGTTACTACTGAATCTGCTTCCACCACCCTTTTAGGCACTGCATTCCAGATTAAAACAATTCACTGCATTAATTTATTATCCACATGTCCCCTCTGGTTCTTTGGCCAATTGACTTAAATTAGTGACCCTCCTTCCGATGGAAGCATTTACTCTTTATGTGATGTGTTGGATTCGGCCCCAGCCCAACAGAGACTGTTTAGTCAAGATGTTCCTTACACAGGCTTTCCTTCAACATCTCAGCCAAGTAATGAAAAGATTTAATCAATGCCCTTTTCTTATAGCATCCCATTCTTCTTACAATAATAAAAATTACTGCAGCACTTTAATATTTCTCAATTTTATGTTGCCTTTAGTCAATAGGGAGTTGTAGATTTTAAGTGGAAACCTCTGAACTACTACAAATCTCCTGCCAGAATATAATTTTCTATCATTAAATTTAAACTGCACATTGCTCGAGCATGTCGATTAATTGGCATGCTGGTAGATGGCTGACCTCAGTAAACACCAAATCTGACTCTGACGTCAAAACATGTTGAACAAATGACCATGTGTGCTTACACTGTGAGTATTTGGCAAGCTTTTCACCTCTAAGTGGGCATCATAGGTGATCTTGATTTTGTTTCCAGATCTCTCAGTGGACCTGCCCCTCCCTATCTCTGTAATTTCTTCCAGCTCCACAGCCCTCTGAGATCTCTGCATTACTCCTATTCATTCCTCTTGTGCATCTCTGATTTTAATCACTCCAACCTTGCAGAAGTGCTTTCAGCTGCCAAGTCCCTAAGTTCTGGAATTGCTTCCCTAAAACTCTCGATCTCTTTTTCCTCCTTTAAGGTGGTCCTTAGAACCTACCACTCTAACCAAGCTTCTAGCCACGTGCCCTATTGTAGCTTATGTAGCTCAGTGTCAAATTTTGTTTGATAAGGTGCCTGTGGTGCTATATAAAAACAAGTTGTTGTTGTGTTTTCACACAATCTGACAAAGATATTTTATAATTGGAATCATCGGAAATTGTCCAGGAGTAGGAGGATTGAATGCCTTTTTCCCCTCATTAGCACAGAGAAGATGAGTCATATTCAACACAGATGAGAGATTAACCTTGATCCATTTGGACCTATGATGCTCAGTAACACCCCTCTCCCTGCTGAGGCATTGGCATGAAGAGAAATAAAACCATTTAATTTTAAGTTTTAAGGGTTTTTTTTTAATTGCTATTCTTTGGCTATGCGACATGCTCTCAGGCCTCTGACAATGTCCATGTCAACCTATAACAAGCCATAGAGTGCTTGTAAAGGAGAAATGAGAGCAGAATATGTTAGAAACAGCAATGGTGAAGCAGCAGCTGTGGAAAGAGAGGCCAATGACCTTTCGCCAGAACGGGAAGAAGTTAGAAATGGAAAGTTTTGAAGCAGAGTTGGTGAAAGTTGGGGAGAGAATAAGAAATGGGGAAGGTATGTCTTAGGCTGGAGGAAAGAGTTGTGAAGCAACTAAAGCAATGATAAAAACATAAGAGATAGCAACAGAGTGGACCAGCAGGCCCTCGAGCCTGCTCCGCTTTTCCATAAGATCATCTTCTACCTCAACTCCACCATCCTCATATCCTCAGAAAGGCAAAAGGCAGTGATAATGGGCCAATTTTAGAAATAAAAGATGGGCGTAGAAGAGGTGTAATTGATTACAGCAGAATCCAGCGACGAGGGCCTCTGATTGACTTGACCCACAATTGTACTTCACTGCCAGTAGGTACCTGACTTCTTCTGACTGAACCCTGGATTGTCCCAGTTGATATTGGGAATGTACCAAATGCAATGCAGAATTCCGCACTGACTTAACAAAGTAACTTAGCCCTTGAACAACCTCGAAGCGTGACAATGCAATTTCTCAGCTTCTAATCCCTGAGTCTCTTTGAGGAACATTGTTGAATCAGTGCTAATTGTCATTGAATTATTGGATTATTATTCACTTCTATTATCTATTTGCTTTGCAATAATAGACCTGTGTCCAGCTGATAATGGATTAATTCTGCTTTAGATTGTTTCATGTAAGGTTTTTGATAGACCTAAGAAGCTGCATTGTACAGTTTGTAATATATTCCTGCTAATCTGCTATTTGAGAACATTGGAATAAGTGCATGATCACACAATACAGTCAGTCGTGCCATATTTATTAACCTTAGCCCTGCCATTATGGAGTTGAATTTAGCCATATCTGTGATGGGAACAAAACTTAAAGGAAATGTTAAAAAATAATCACAGACCATGTACTCTGAAGAATGTTGCTCAACTCTAATATTCATTAATGGATTGAGTGTTTATGATCATCAGGGCTGCTGCTTAAAACTGTTACCCTGTACAATGCTCTGACATGTCTCAGTACTCCCCTGTTGTTATGCTGCAATAATTGTCAGTTGACAGTTTATGATAGGCTTCAAGCTGTGAAAAAAACACTTCAAAACAACTGCAAATAACCATGAGCACAACAAATCCTCCACAACAAATATATGCATTGGGATTTCTGTTCACCTGACCGATGGTGGGGAGCTACAGAAACACGCCACTGTCTTTGTCCCAGCTATCCATCTACCCCACTAACCAACATCTCAAACCTGGTTTTATGGGATGGGCTGACTCAGTCTGTGGTCAAATCTAGTAGGCAGGACCTACTTTATATCAGTCAGTGGAACATCTTCACTGGTATGACAATAGGCGCTTGAAACGTTATTAGCTTCAAATACCCAGAGTGCAATTGAATAGAGCTTGAGGTGATTGCTACCTTACAATAGACAGTAGGTTGAGGCAGAGAAGTGAATGCAAAATACATATTACTGAGCCAGTCTGACACACTGAGAAAATCATCTCTGGAAGCTGAGAATGTCTGAAGCTCTTGGAGAGGCAAAAAAATACATTTTGAGGATTCGCAAGCACGCAGTCACTTCCATAAAATATCTGCAGAACCGATATTGTTCTGATATTATACAGTGCCGGTTGCAAAACAGAAGTTGATGAATGCAAAGAACATTGACATTCTCATTGTGCTCTGAAAATGAGCTAAAATTAGCTTTTTGTTCTAATTTAGAAGGTTTCAAAGTTATAAAATGGTTAGAGTTAAGACACAGATAAAAATGGATCTGGCTTCACTTGAGACTGTGAAATCAAGTTTCCATGGAGACAAAATAGATCAACTAGGAATCTTATTCTAAGGTGGCAAATCACTACGGAAGTAACACAGCTAAAACATGCAAATTCTAAATTAAAACTCCTGGCCTGCTGAAGGCATAATACATAACAAGGATACCAATCAGTGTTCAAGCCAGTTAAATCACACCAGCAATTTTAGATTTGTACCCTTTAAGATCGAAACCTGGCATATTAGCAGATATCTAAGGCTTCATCTTCAATCTGGAATCGGGTACCCAATGCCCAGATAATATCCGTGTCCTGACCCCACACTGCATCTGCATCTCGCATACACTACACCGTTTTATAATATAAATGCCCCATCCGGGCCAGAGGTGAGTTCAGCACCCAATTAGAGGCAGTAAGTGTCACAGGAGATGGGAGCAGCTTGCAGAGCAGAAGCTGCAAAGGCAGACAACAGCCATGTTGGAGTCTGCTGCTGCCTTACAGAATAGAGCAGGCAGCACTTTGGTGAGCCAGCAGCCTCACCAAGCACAAAAGCGGCCAAACGGCCAAATGGAAGGTGAAGCATACGAACTGGCTCAAGATCCCCCAGCTCCCAAAAATTTTCAACAGAAAAAAAAACTAACTTCTGCCCTCCCAACAGCTATACATCAGACTGGGGTCAGCGATTACCAGAATGAAAATCAACAAAACGTCCTTCCTGGCCATTAACTGACTCCTCAAAGAGCTTAACTGGCTGGTAATTGGAAACCGGTGGTAGCTGACTCCCTTCCCACACCCCCCATCCCCTTCCTCACTTTGAAAATTCAAGTGCATCCCAAAGATGTCAGGATCCAGGAACGTGATTTTCAGCCACTATCACCTGAATCTTGGAGCACTTGAACTGATATAAGAACTTGTTCATGTTTTGTACAAAAAGCCATTTTTTTGACTAGAATAGCTAGGTTAGGTTTACTAATTGGGCTTCTGCTTGGATTTTAGGTGCTATATTTATGAGGGTTGGTGAACTGGCCTCAGTCTTGCATGCTCACCAGCTTCTAATAGTTGATGTTATGGGCAATGACTGACTATCCTTGTAGTTAGGAGAAAGCATAATTTTGCAGGCTCAGCTTTATTTCCTTAATATGAAAGAAGGACGTGCTTTTTGCAACTACTCGATGTCCCTAAGCATTTTACAGCCAGCGAAAGCACTGTTGTAATGTAGGAACTGCAGCAGTCATTTTGCACTCAGCAAATTCCCACAAAGAGCAAAGCGACCAGATCATCTGTTTCCATTTTGACTGAAGGATCAATATTGACCTGTTCACTAGGGAGAACTTCCTTACTCTTCTTCAAAATAGTGCCACAGGATCTTTTACATCCACCTGAGCAAGCAGATGGGTCCTCAGTTAAAATTCTCCTCCAAATGATGGCACCTCTGACAGTGCAGCACTCCCTCAGCACGGCACCGGAGTGTCAGCCTTTATCTTTGTGCTCAAACCCTGGAGTGGGACTTGAACCTGGAAAGTCCCAATAACTGGGGAAATGCACATGGAGGCAAGAAATTGAATCTGTGGCCAAGTGATGGAGTGAACAAAAACCCAACCGTCTGTTTGATGGCTGCTGAAGTTGAGGGGGTAGTGAAAGAGTTATAAATGAGGAGGGCAGTCCTGCTTTACCACTCCAGGACATTCTCTCCCTATAGGATCACACTGCACCATGCCTGGAGGGAGACAGTAAGTTGTTACAACCACTGGCAATGCTAGCCCTCTGGTATGTGTGCAGGTATCCATGCAGCAGATGGTGCACTGCTGCAAATGGCTTTCCACTGCAATCGGTGCAGTTAGTTCTGTGCAGTCCTTGCAGTCAGGAGCATCTCTGCTTGGATCAGAGCAATGGGTACTGTCGGCTCTGCTTGTACCCCTCCATTCCCACTCCTCATCTCTCTCTAAAAAAATGGAAGCGCTTGGGAATTTCCATTGGGAAACTCACTGTGTCAATATCAGAATGTACCAAATAAATGACAGTGTTAGAATACAAAATCTGCAGACCAATGAGGTGGAAACTCAAACTGCTTTCTATAGGGATCTTAAAATATACTTCCACAAATAGTGCAGCCTGCCAGCTCTGGACACTGATGTTGTTTGAACAGGTAGATGACTGAGCACTATACTGGTCTGGAAATTGTGTGGAAAACTACATGATGGAGGTCCTGTGGCGTGATGGGTAGTGCCCCTGTCTCTGAGCCAAAAGCTCTGGGTTCAAGTCCCACTCCAGGACTTGATAACCAAGGAAGGTGTATTCAATATGAGGACAACCATGTTGAGGATCAACCTGCAAATCTTCCCAACACATGCCAATGGCAGCCGGTAAGAATGGGAGAGATTTCTGGTCAGCCATATGATGGAAAGAAATTGGAGCCTCTACCATCACTATTCATAACTCCAGACTACAACATGCATGTACGGACTAGTGTTCCAGAGACTCAGGATAATGCTCTGGGGACCCGGGTTTGAATCCCACCATGGCGGATGGTGCAATTTGAATTCAATAAAAATCTGCAATTGTAAGTCTAATGATGACCATGAAACCACTGTCCATTGTCGTAAAAACCCAAGTGGTTCACTAGTGTCCTTTAGGGAAGGAAATCGTCTGGCCTACATGTGACTCTAGACTCACTGCAATGTGGTTGACTCTTAAAAATGCCCTCTGAACAAGGGCAGTTAGGGATGGGCAATAAATGTTGGCCTAGCCAGCGACGCTCACATCCCATGGACGAATCAAAAAAAGTGCATGTTGCCATAGCAACTTGGACTCCTTTGGCGGGACTGGTTGGCTGGATGGCCAGTGTGGACCAAAATGGTGCCAATAGCATGGGGTTCGATCCCCTTTCTGGCTGGGGTGGAATCGGGATCTGGCTACTTGTGGTGGAGGCGGCAGTGCTGTGGGCTGGACCTGCCTTCAGGCAGGGAACTGAAGAAGATCTAGATGACATCATCATGATCTAATATTGATATAATTAACAGCAAACTGATGGGCTAAACTAGGATCTGGCATGAAGTCCACTGTTACACCAGTTAATCAAGATGCCTTGGCTCAGTTGGTACTGTTGTGATAATGCATTGAAGTGCATGTAGTTTAACATACTGCTGAATATGTAAATGGTTTGGTATGCATCATCACCGCATGTCATGCAAGTTAACATGTGATATAATATTTGGAGCAGTATTGATCAGCAGATAAAATGTGTATGAACAGCTCTCCTGGAATTCTCTCAGGTCCAACCCCAACATTGTCAACAAACCCGCTGACAAGGGTGGTGCTGTTGTTGTCTGGCGCACTGACCTCTACCTCATGGAGGCTGAGCGTCAACTCGCAGACACTTCCTCCTACCTCTCCCTGGACCATGACCCCACCACTGAACATCAAGCCATTGTTTCCAGGACTGTCACTGACCTCATCTCCTCTGGAGATCTTCCTCCCACAGCTTCCAACCTGATAGTCGCCCAACCTTGGACAGCCCGCTTCTACCTCCTACCCAAAATCCACAAACAGAACTGTCCCGGCAGACCGATCGTGTCAGCCTGTTCCGGCCCCACGGAACTCATTTCTCGTTATCTTGACTCCCTTCTCTCTCCCCTTGTCCAGTCCCTTCCCACCTATATCCGTGATTCCTCTGACACCTTACGTCACATCAACAATTTCAAGTTCCCTGGCCCCAACCGCTTCCTCTTCACCATGGATGTCCAATCCCTCTACACCTCCATCTCCCACCAGGATGGTCTGAGGGCCCTTAGCTTCTTCCTTGAACAGAGGCCCGAACAATCCCTATCCACCACTACTCTCCTCCATCTGGCTGAACTTGTTCTCACACTGAACAATTTCTCCTTTAACTCCTCTCACTTCCTCCAAATAAAAGGTGTGGCTATGGGTACCCGCATGGGCCCCAGCTATGCCTGTCTCTTTATGGGGTATGTGGAACATTCCTCGTTCCAGTCCTACTCCAGCCCCCTCCCACAACTCTTTCTCCGGTACATCGATGATTACTTTGGTGCGGCTTCATGCTCTCGTCTGGACTTGGAAAAATGTATTAATTTTGCTTCCAATCTCCACCCCTCCATCATTTTCACATGGTCCATCTCTGACACTTCCCTTCCCTTCCTTGACCTCTCTGTCTCAATTTCTGATGATAGACTGTCCACCAATATCCATTACAAGCCTACCGACTCCCACAGCTACCTCGACTACAGCTCCTCACACCCCGCCTCCTGTAAGGACTCCATCCCATTCTCTCAGTTCCTTCGCCTCCGTCGCATCTGTTCTGAAGACACTACCTTCAAAAACAGTTCCTCTGACATGTCCTCCTTCTTCCTTAACCGAGGTTTTCCACCCACGGTCGTTGATAGGGCCCTCAACCGTGTCCGGCCCATCTCCCGCGCATCCGCCCTCACGCCTTCTCCTCCCTCCCAGAAACATGATAGGGTCCCCCTTGTCCTCACTTATCACCCCACCAGCCTCCGCATTCAAAGGATCATCCTTCGCCATTTCCGCCAACTCCAGCATGATGCCACCACCAAACACATCTTCCCTTCACCTGGCGGCATTCCGTAGGGATCGTTCCCTCCGGGACACCCTGGTCCACTCCTCCATCACCCCCTACTCCTCAGCCCCCACCTATGGCACCTCCCCATGCCCACACAGAAGATGCAACACCTGCCCCTTCACTTCCTCTCTCCTCACCGTCCAAGGGCCCAAACATTCCTTTCAAGTGAAGCAGCATTTCACTTGCATTTCCCCTAACTTAGTCTACTGCATTCGTTGCTCCAATGCGGTCTCCTCTACATTGGAGAGACCAAACGCAAACTGGGCGACCGCTTTGCAGAACACCTGCGGTCTGTCCACAAGAAAGACCCAAACCTCCCTGTCGCTTGCTATTTTAACACTCCACCCTGCTCTCTTGCCCACATGTCTGTCCTTGGCATGCTGCATTGTTCCAGTGAAGCCCAACGCAAACTGGAGGAACAGCACCTCATCTTCCGACTAGGCACTTTACAGCCTTCTGGGCTGAATATTGAATTCAACAACTTTAGATCTTAAACTCCCTCCCCCCATCCCCACCCCATTTCTTCCCCCTCCCTATTGTTTTTTTCAATAATTTATATAGATTTTTCTTTTTCCACCTATTTCCATTATTTTTAAATCTACAGCTAATACCTTGTCAGTCTTTCCACCCCACCCCCACTAGAGCTGTACCTTAAGTATCCTGCCATCCATTCTTAATTAGCACATTTTCTTAGATAATATCACCACCTTCAACATCTCTTTGATCCTTTTGTCTGTGACATCTTTTGATTATCTTCTCCTATCACTGCTTGCTTGTCCCTACAACCACCCCACCCTCAACTTCTCTCCCGCCACACCCCCCACCCCCCACCCCCCCCCCCCACCTTAAACCAGCTTATATTTCACCCCTCTCCTAACTATACTCAGTTCTGTTGAAGGGTCATGAGGACTCGAAACGTCGACTCTTTTCTTCGCCAATGCTGCCAGACCTGCTGAGTTTTTCCAGGTAATTCTGTTTTTCTCCTGGAATTCTGTTGTTCTTCAATAAAGAACTCTTCATTTAGTTTACCAATCATTTCCTTCATGTTTGATACACCTGTGTTAAGAACAAGTAACAAAACCGGTGCCACATTTGCCTCTGAGTTAGATAGTCAAGAGTTCAAGTCCAGCTCCAGGCTCTGAACACTTCAGTGCAGTACCTGAGGGAATGCTGCACTGTCCAAGGTACTGCTTTTTGGTGGAATGTTAAACTGAGGCCTCATCTGCTTTCTCAAACAAATCTAAAAGAGCTAAAAGCACTAATGGAAGAACAACATGTAGACCTCGAGTATCCCGGTCCCAACATTGATGCATCAACCAACACCACCAGAGAAACAAATTAACTGGCAATTTATCTAACTTGTACACTCAAGTTGGCTGCCATGTTTGACTACAAGACCACAGTAACTGCACTTCAGAAAGTAATTTATTGTAACACAGTTTAATGAATTCTAAGGTCATGGAAATCATTATATAAATACGAGCTCTGTCTGTATTTTACTGATTAGAAAACATAGCCTGTCAAGTCGTCAAATTGAATCATGACTGTCAGGGCCCTGTTCCAGTAGTAAGTATCCCCACTGTTAATAGATATCAGAACTATCTTATCAGAAAACCCATCAAACAAACAAATGTTTAATGTCATTCAAAGTGTAACTGGTCTCCTACAGTGGTCTGTGTACTCTTCTCCAGATTTTTATCCAATTGCATAATGTTTATGCACTTTCTTAGAGATTTATTTGGGAATGTAGGAACTTTGCATTTCTATAGCACTGTTCGTGATCTCCGGATGCCATCATCTGCTTATTCCAATGAAATATTTTTGAAACATCGGTGTTGTTATAATATAGGGAGGTGTGACTGCTAATGTCACACAGCAAGCTCCCACAAACAGCAATGAGATAAATGACCAGATAATGGAGTGTGATGGCATTGGCTGAGGGATGAATGTTGTCCTGGTGGCACCTTCTTCAATAGTGCCATGCGATCTTATGCGTATTTCTGAGAGGGAATCGGTTCATCATTTCATCCAAATGATGGCACCAGCAACAGTGCAGCACTCTGCATTCTGCCTTCCTGCGCTGAAGTGTCAGCCTGGGTAATGTGCTCAATTTTCTGGAGTGACACTTAAACCCACGATCATCAAACTCATGTACAAGAACACCCATTGAGCCAAGGATGGCACCCTGTTTGTGAGAGGTAGTGACACTGGTTTCACCCTTTTATTGCCCATCCCTAGATGCCCTGACAACTTATTGGCTTGTTAGGTCACTTCAGAAGAAATAGGGCTGGATTTTAAGTTCCCCCACCAACAGATTTGAAGGTGGACCGGTGGTGGTGGGTGGGGGGAGGTTAATGTAACATTCATCTGCCCCTGCCCCCACCACAATTCTGCCAGCAGTGGTGGTGGAATTGGGTAGCCTGCCCACCAGTGAATCAGTTGAGGCTGTGAAATGGGCCTCTTCCCATCACCGCTGGGACTTAACTGGGTTTGGTTTGGGTGGAATGTAAAAAGTTTAAAAATCTTCAACTCAAACCCATCCACCTCAAACCCATCCACCTCTGAGTTCAACTGAGGTGGGGAGGAGTGGGGCACAGTGAGCAACCATTCCCTTACCAGGAGGCAGGTCACTTATTTAAATATTTTAATGATGCTGCATATCTCATATTTTATCTCCATTTTAAACTTAAATCTGGCCTGCCAGGTTTCCTGGGCCTCAGAAAACCAGCAGCTAAAGGGAGGCAAGGACTGTTATGTGGATGAGATAAGTACCTTTCCAACAGTGCTTATGGGCTAGGATAAGGAGGAGTGCTGCACTCAAGGCACCTCCAGATAAATTGTTCCCTCCCAGGAATGAGGCCCCTCTGCCCCTCACCACACGATTGGATACTTCCGCATGATTGGGACCCACCGTGTCATTACACTCAGTCCCCCTGACACAATCAGATCCCCCTCAGCCTCACATCTCTATCCTGAACTCTATCTCTGCACCCCCATGATCACCACCTGACCCTACAATATCCTCTGTACTCACCCATCATCACCCCCACCCCATCTCGTGATCTGAAGTGTGAAGTTATCCAATTTGGAAGGAAAAATAGAAAAGCAGAATGCTTTTTAAATGGTGAATGACTGAGACTGGTGTTCAGTGGCACCTGGGTGTATTTGTACCTGAATCACACAAAGTAAAGATCCAGATACAGCAAGCAATTAAGAAAGTATTTATTACAAAGAGATTGGAGTATAAGAGTGAAGAAGTCTCATGGCATTGGTGAGACCACACCTGGGTTGTTGTGTATCGCTTTGCTCTCATCACCTAATGAAGGTTATACTTGCTTTGGAGGGAGAGCAACAAAGGTTCAGTAGACTGAGTGATGGAGGGCATATTAAATTGAGATGATGGGATTATCCTATGAGGAAAGGTTGAGTAGACTAGCCTATATTCCCCAGAGTTTAGGCAAATGAGTAGTGATCTAATTAAAACATATAAAATTCTTAAGGAACTTGATAGGGTTGATGTTGGTGGGAGATGTTTCCTTTGGCAGGGGAGTCTAGAACATGGGTTACTACTCTCAGAATAAGAGATTGGCCATTTGGAACTGAGAAGAGGAGAAATGTTTTCACTCAGAGGGCTGTAAATCTTTGGCATTCTCTACACTAGAGAGCTGTGGATACTCAGTCATTGAGTATATTCGAAACAGAGATCGATACATTTTTGGATGCCAAGAGAAGTAAGGGATAGGGGGATATTACAGGACGTTCAGCCATGATCATATTGAATAATGCACCAGGTTCAAGGAGCCAAATAGTCTACTCCTGCTCCTATTTCTTATGTACCCTAGAAGCACCAACTTACTTGTCTGTAGGCTGTGGCCTCTGCTGCAGCATTCCCCACCTGACAGCGAGCCAAGCCTGTCAATCTGGCTGACTTTTGGGTGGAAATCCTATTTAAAAAACACACCTTGCGGTCAAAACTAAAAGCATTGCCAGAACCCCTTCCCACTGCTTGGAAATCCTGTCCCAGTAAATATCAAGGTTTAGGAGTCCACCATACATTATGGATTTGAATCACACATAAATCTGACTGGGTAGAGGTGGAAGACTTTGCATTAAAGATTAATAAATGTTGGAGGTCTAATTCTGGGTTCTCGACATTCATAAATCCCTCGAGTTTCCTCTTATAGTGTATGGAATTAATATGGCACAGCTACAGAATCAGGTACTTCCCTTTGTTGCTAACACAAACTGAGTTCCTGTTTTAAAGATTAGTAACATTAATATTTTATATTGCAGGTAATTAAATCCGTGGAGGAAGGTTATCGTCTTCCAGCTCCCATGGGCTGCCCAGCAGCCCTCCATCAGCTAATGTTAGACTGTTGGCAGAAAGACCGCAATGAGAGGCCCAAGTTTATCCAGATTGTCAGTGTATTGGACAAGCTCATTAGGAACCCAACTGCCCTCAAGATTCTTGATACCACAAGCAGGTGAGAAATCAGTTACCCCAGCTTTGTTTTTCAAAGGGGCAGAGGCAGCTGCCTCTTTGAAAAGGTATTAGGGTAGACGCTGACTTTGGGCTGTGGAGCATCAGTTGCCTGTTTTGCACCACTGGCAATTTTTATTTCTATTGAATTCAATCAGGAGCAATGTAAAACGAGCTGTTGACTTGCTTTCTCCATTTCACACGAGCATACATTTTCAAGATCTACCCCATTACTTTTAACATATTTTCTGCTCCTTTGCACCATTATCCCATTTGTTCTGAATTATTGAAAGACACTGGTCCAGTTAAAGTTGTATATAACAGGACTGATCGTGCCTTCACTTACTGCAGTGATGGTAAAGGCTGGCAAGGCGTAAGAACTCTTCATTATAATATGTCCAAATGCTGGCAATTCATGGAATATTTAGACTAGCATGATAATGGGAAAAAGATGGAAAGCAGTGTGATTTAGAAAAGCTAATGTAGCAATCCTTCAGCTGGTGCAGCTGCCGAGCATGTCTGTCTTTAATCAAGGTTCCGGTGGCGTTGGAAGTGCTGTTACAAACATGGTGTGTTCATTTATTTACATACATAGAACCAATCCCCATCTGAATATCTCATGGTCCCGCTAGACATTCGAGCTAGACATTGTGTTTTTTACTGTTACCTCATGTGTGCTTCTTCAATCTCTTCAAAGAAAGACTGCAAAACTGTTTGGTACAAATACCAATTGTTATGTGCTCTCTTTCCAGGATAGTGAAGACTTATGGCAGAGGGGCATGTTAGTGGGGTGGTGACAAAGGCATAAGGGACTCTTGCCTTTATCAATCGAGGCATAGATTACAAAAGTAGGGAGGTCATGTTGGAGTTGTATAGAACCTTGATGAAGCCACAGCTGGAGTACTGTGTGCAGTTCTAGTCACCACATAATAGGAAGGATGTGATTGCATTGGAGGGGGTGCAGAGGAGATTCACCAGGATGTTGCCTGGGATGAAACATTTAGGTTATGAAGAGAGATTGGATAGACTTGCGTTGTTTTCATTGGAGCAGAGAAGACTGAGGGGCGACTTGATCGAGGTGTACAGGATTATGAGGGGCATGGATAGGGTGGATAGAGAGCAGCTGTTCCCCTTAGTTGAAGGGTCAGTCACGAGGGGACACAAGTTCAAGGTGAGGGGCAGGAGGTTTAAGGGGGATGTGAGGAAATACTTTTTTACCCAGAGGGTGGTGACGGTCTGGAATGCGCTGCCTGGGAGGGTGGTGGAGGCAGGTTGCCTCACACCCTTTAAAAAATACCTGGATGAGCACTTGGCACATCCTAACATTCAAGGCTATGGGCCAAATGCTGGTAAATGGGATTAGGTAGGTAGGTCAGGTGTTTCTCACGTGTCGGTGCAGACTTGATGGGCTGAAGGGCCTCTTCTGCACTGTGTGATTCTGTGATTCTGTGATTATGGTCAGACTTGCTTAGGAACATAGATTAGACCATTTATCCCCTTCAGCCTGTGATGCCATTGTTGCAGATCACGGCTAATTTTATGTTAACCACTACAACTTCACTTAATAATACAGAATGAATATTTTAGAATTGCACACTTTAATGCTTTGTTTTACTCGAAGAATAGCCTCCAACTACTCTCCTGTATACCAACCTTGCTGCAACCTTCGCTTGTTCTAACTACCCTTGCAGCTTTCTGCTTTCTTTAAAGCTGACTGATTGGATGAATATTTCTCCCTTTACCATCTCTCTGTACTCACTAGTAGAGAGGAGGAACAATATCAGACAAACCTCACCAAGTGCTCGGAACTAGTGGAAGGCTGACTGATCAGTGACAGAAATGAATTGCTTATTGCTAACAGTCTTTAGAAAAACTACTTCAAGGCCTAGCTCTCTTGCATTCTAAACAGCTTCTTGTCTCTTTAAAAAACACATTGCTTTAAAATACAACCCTGAAATGTACCTTTTTCTAGTAAACCCTTTCTGTGCAAAAACAATCAAAAAGATTCTGACAAGTAACCACCCTGACAGTAATATCATTAATGTCCCTTGTAGCTCACTAAACTGACTTACATCAAACATTAACCAGCAGTAACTGAGCATAAAGCATTAAAGTGGCTTTTCTCCTGAATGATCCTCCCTCTTCTGTGGAATTCTTCTTTTTCCATCAGCCTTAAATAGAGAAGGGGGCTGTTTAGCATTGTCAGAGTGAGAAAGTGAATGCAGACAATTTTTATACACGGATGTATTTGGTGGTGCATGTCCTGCTTGTTCCAATATGTGTTAATATTTTATTTTTCCATTTCTCATTTGCTATCTCAGCATGTTTCCAGACCTAGTTTGCATCCAATGTAAGCCAGAGTTATTGCCATTACCTCACCTGGGAGGACAGAGAAAACCTGCTCTCTTGCCAATAACTATTCAAGGTTACAACATTGTAGTCACTTATGTGAGGATAAGGCTTCCAATTCATCTAAAATACTTTTTTCCCTCAATAAGATAGGTAGGGAGAGAGTATATTGCATTGTTTTATTGATGGGATTCCATCTGCTCTGTAACAGGGCTGTACCCAATGATGATAGAAGGTAGGTAACTTCAACACTAGCGCAACTTGTCCCAGTCACACAATTGACTCCATTGCCATGTCGGTTGATGTGCAACAATATCCTCATGTGGCACTTCTCAGACCAGTCTACATCACTGAGTACTTTGTAAATGAAACAGTAGACACCAGGCACAAACAGAAGCAGGATGGGGAATGGAGACAGAAAGAATAATGAAGATAAAGACAAGAAAAGAAAGCAGGTCAGAATGGTGTTGGAAGAGAATTCCAGAGATGGCGACTGAAATATTTGCCTCCATTGGTGAGCAGTAGGAACAGAGCATGTTAATCAAGAGTCAGAGGGGCAGCAGGTATGCAATATGGTAGGGTGAAGCTGTTGAGAGAGTTGAGGTTTATGATGAAGAATTGAAGTAGATTTTTTAAATACAGAAACCTAGTTCATGCCAAATATTGTTTAACAATAGAATTTATTCTTATGTATTCACAAGAACCATCCCCAGGTCTTGATAGCAGAGGGAGCATTATATCATACTCCAATTTTTGTGAACTCATGCTTGCAAAACTCAAAACTTAGTGTCCAACATTAGATGTGAATTTGCAATTGGATAACACTTGCTAAACAATCCTGATTGTGCTAAGAGTTACACTGACAACGATTTTGAGATTATCAGTTGGGCTTGCAATGTGGCTCACTTATGTATGCTAGAAGCTATTCACATACAAGGGCCTGTCCTTTGCAAATAGAAAGAACATGCCCATGTATTGCATCTCCTTCAGCTAAACAAAAGCTTGGTGGACAGCCATTCCCTGGATCATTCCTCATAGCAATGCTTTGACCAATCAGAGTCAACGGCCTTGGTTTGAATTTAAATGAAATCTTGGCAGTTAATTGTCCCCTGGTGCATTCTCCATGGCAACGCTTCTACCAATCAAAGTCCTCTTGCCAGTCAGTCAGTACTCTCTTCTCATACAATATAAATTGTTGTTCCTTTTAGATTTGGTATTCTTGCGAATCTGTCCTGATGAGTGTAAGATGAAAAGCTTTGACAGCGTGCCTTTTTTCTCAGCAATACTCAAGTTCTGCACTACCAAGTGTGAGGAACCCGTTTTTGGAAAATTTGAAGGACATTGAATTTTGGACATTCTCCTTCCTCGGTTATTTTTCAAAGTTTGCAATATTAATTCAGGGCTGTGAATATGCTATTCTTCAAGGAACCACAGGTCAAAATAGATGTCCAACAGGGAACACCTGGGAAGAGAGGAGTTACTTTGTGTATCTAAGTTAACATAGAACTGCTGTTGCCAGGCTAAAGACCCTTGCTAATTGATTATAAACACCTTGCCTAAGAGAAGTATTCTGTGAACATCTTAGTCTTTAAAATCTCAGTCAGAGTGAGAGTGTGCCTTAGAAGCAGGCTGCAAGAAAAGATTCTCTCTTTGCCTCTCTCTCTGCCCCACCTTTGTGTTACATGCAGCCTAGAGTGAGTTAAACTTTCCTCAGAAATGTCTCATCAGGATAACTCATTCTGTTTTATTTTGAAAGTCTGCAAAGTTGTGATAAGTAAGAGCCATCAAGGGCAGTTTCACCAACAAACCCCTCTGAAAGAACTTCCAGATCAATTGTGACCCGAATGCTGTCAGGTCAACAGCATCAAGATTGCTTCGAAATTTATCCTTTTAAAAGAAACGTTCCCATCCTCCAGCCTCTTCAGGGGACTGTGTTTGTTTTGTCATAGTTTGTGTTTGTGTGTAAATGTATGGGGGTTTGAATATCTGTTTTTTTTTAAAGGGGAAAATTATTATACTTCTAAACTATAACTTGTATGTTAACTAGTTTATTAACTTGTTTTTCAAAAAGTAGTTTGTTTTATAATAGGTCAATAATTTTTTGTGTTTACCTTGGTTAGGGTCTTTTTTATGCTGGGAATAATAGTATCAAAGGGTAACAATTGGTCAGTTTTGTAGGTGAATTCAACATTTAAACCATTGTTACAACCCGTGGAGAAGTGGGGCTAGAATTAACTGCGCACCCCTCCCATCTTGATCCATAACACAAGTGACTGAATAAAAATGAAAGAAATATATACACGTACATGGATATAAACATGGACAACAAAAGAATATAAGAAATGCTGGAGAAATGTATTTACTAAGAGGTGGTGAGTGTCTGGGTCAGATTACCAGCACGGATGTTGGAACAAGAAATGTTAATGGGTTTCAGGAAGGACCTAAACAGGTCCTTGACAACAAATGGGATTCGGGTTTATTATAAATGTGCCATGGGGATATTGTGGATAGGCGGGTTTGATGGGCCAAAGGTCTTCCCCTGCCTGAAACTATATTAAGAAACAGGAGTGAGATGAGGATTTTTTTTTCCACAGAGTGAGTTGTTATGATCTGGAATTTACTGTCTGAAAGGGCCGTGGAAACAGATTCAATAGTGGCTTTCTAAAAAGGAATCGGATAAATACTTGAAGGGGAGAACATAGCAGGGTTACAAGGAAGGAGCAGGGGTTTAGGATTAATTAGGTAGCTCTTTTAAAGAGCCAGCACAGACACAAATGGCTGTAAGATTATATGATTGCTATGTTATATATTTTTACTGTTGAAATTCATGTACAGTAAAGGAAAACAATAAAAGATTGAAAATTAAATGCTCACCTGTTTCACTGTAAATAACTATCACATACACAGTTCCCCTCTTTTTTAACTCCTTGCTTGCTGTGGGGATTAACTAAAATCTTTCTTTCTATAAAGATCTCAGCTCATGAGATTCAGTTACACTCAGCGAGTTACTGTTTATCTGTACCTCTCCAATACAAGCTCAGTCCAATGCCAAAGCTTGTTAAAAACTTATAAAATGTCAGCCACATTCAAAAAATGACAGGCTATTGTATTAAAAACGGAACCAATCAAAAAGTCTGAAGGTGGTTGAAAATATTAGACTGATCCTCAAACCCATTATCAGGCAGACGATGCTCTAAAATTTCTGCTTATACATCACCAACAACCTGGTTTTCCTGTTCATTAAATTTATTGCGGAGAAGGCGAGCTACCAGCAGGAAATCTGTACCTCCAACTATCAATTCCACAGTATGTGTAACCATAATAGTTTGATACTGGCTTTTCTAAGCATTTCATATAGTACCTGATTTAAAGGAACAGTTAACCAACCAAAGCAAGACAGGATTACTTGGTATTGATCACAATGAGGACAGAGGCTGCCTAATTAGCGAGATGGTGGGTTGGTGGTAATGCCATTGGACTAGTAATCCCAAGGCCTAGGCTAATGCTTTGGGGGTCATGGGTTCAAATCCCAATATGGCAGCTGGCGGCCTGGAATATAAAGCTAATGTCAGTGATGTTGACCATGAAGCTATCCTTTCTTGTTGTAAAAGCTCATCTGGTTCACATAAGTGTCACCATTACTAAAACCAGCTTTTATATGTTCCAGATTTATTCATTGAATTTAAATTCCACCAGCCACTGTGGTGGGATTTGAACCTATGTCCCCACAGCATTAGCCTGGGCCTCTGGATTACTAGCCCAGTGACATTGCCACTACCCCACCATCTCCCTGTTAAAGTAGTTGCTTTATTTAATTAAGAAAGCCTATTTCTTCCAAAAAATGCAGTTTTTCTTTTTTTCTGATATTACCTCAATGTTGCTTCCATCCTTTAGGAGGAAGGATTGTTGTTGACCATGAACTGTTCTTATAGCTACTACCCACAGCTGTAACTCTAACCCAATTGGTTAACTATTGGTGCATTTGTGTCGATTGTAATTTTTCTAAGTAGACATTCATCCCAGACAGAATGCCAGATGTCAACCCTGTCACAAGAAACTGGCAATATTCTGCCAGTGAAAGCCATTGGAGATCAAGTACTTGTCAAATTTGGGTTCAACTCATGGCTTCCTGGACCCGTTATTAAACACTTTGTTGCTGGAATTGCCTTCATCATTTACAGTAATCCTGTAGACATTCTCTAACTGTGAGCTCTATTCCTAGTCATCTTGTCTCATTGTGAACATCGATACATAAACATTATCCTTTTGTCCCATCTTTCTCACAAAGCCTCTTTTTTGATGAAATGCAAACCTGTCTTTGCAGTATCAGAAATAGTGGTGAGTTAAGTGACAATGTTGAGCATATTTGTTTTCACCTCAAGCCCCGTTGACATAAAATACAGATGTTCAAAATACTTTCAGAAAACCACTGTTGCTCTGATGGAAGCTTGGTAATAAATCACAAAGCAACTGACTGATGCTTGATGCTGGCTAGCCTTGCCTTGAGCCACGTCTTTGAAAGCCCACTTCCATTCATAATTCAAATTCAATTCAGACCATGTTGAACAAATTGAATCAATTAAATTAAATATAATCCCCATCTTTATAAGGACACCAGCGATCCTGTTAGAATGAATGAAATACATTGCATTAGCGCAAACCTGAGTAGGCAACTTCAACCCCAATCCTAGTAGAAAGTATCTTACTGCACAAAACTAACAATTAATTGACACAAGTTTAAAATTCTCATTCAGAAAATCCATAAGGGAGAATGGTTTCAATTCTCCCTTGCACTAGAGATTGATCATCTGGGAATGGAGGTAATGTTCAACAGGTTTAATTTCCTCCTAGCCCTTGGCGTGCCAGTGCTGAGAGAGTTCTGTTCTCCAGGACTGACATCACCTGCCTCGGGATGATGTTGAACAAAACAAAAAGTGACAACGAGCAAAAAAGGAAGATGGTCGTGATTGTTGGATTTGAATTAATCTAGCCCCAGGACGTCACACTGCCGCCTGCCAGGTCTGGCCCCAGCCAGATTCAACGCTTCTTCAATATAATTAAAGGACCCGATCAGCTGCCTCAGCTGAGATCAACTCACTTTGGCCAAAGTGGGAGCTAAATCTGAGGCTTTTTGGCTTGTTAGAGCAACAGCCCTTTAATAAACTGTTATGACCAGTGAGAAGAGTTGAACTGGTTCCCCTCTATTCAGCCTCCTCGGTTAGTCACAACAAAGATTTATTTTTTTTTTTCCAAATCAGAACACATTTAACTATTTATGCAGTGAGAAATAAGGAGCCAATCAAGCAAGGTTTTCTTGAGTTAAAGAAAGAGCAAATATATTAAACACTAAAGCTGAGGAAACATAATAAAAACACAACATCACATACACAGGTGTAAGAAATAGGGAAGTTAACATCCAATAAAAAAATATGGTTAAGTGTCCTTTGCCTGTCCTTCAGACATAGATTGTTAAACATTGCGGGCAATTTGGATTAGCTGGTTTCTTGAACACAGTCAGGTCTACAAGATGTTGCAGTTATTATAAGACCTCGGTCGCTGGTAGGTTTCTGATAGCTGACTTCTCAAACTGGGTGGCACACACTGTTTCCAAAAGAGAGAGAGGGAGAGAGCACAGCTTTTCAGCCTGTTTCCTCTGCTAAAAACCTCCTTGACACTCTCTGTGTCACTTGCAATCTCTCTGCAGTAGCTGCAGTCTGACTGCTATATGTCACCCATTGTGTATTTCTAAGGGGGTTTTGGGCAGGTCTGTTTGTGGCAGCCATTGTTTCAATATCCAGAACTTTGCATTTTAATGTCTCTTCCTTAGACAGTGATGAGTTTTGATGGGCCTGAAGGTTTGTTTGTTTTTTCACCTTCACCTTGGAAGGTGGCCTTACATTTTAAAGCAGTTTGCTCCGCCTCAGTTCAAACTGCAAAGTTTGAGTTGTAATTCCATATTGGAACTTTCCAGAAGCTGGCCAACCAGCAATACCAGATGTCAGGTGACTTTTGGCAACCATCTTAATTCAGTGCTTTTTCTTGTCTTTAAAAACTCCTTTTTAAACAGTTCAGCAAATGTTTGGTCAGCCGGTAAAATTATAGATTTATCACCCATGCACAATTCACATCATTATGACAAAACAAATACTCCTTGAAATAATGGCAGAAACTAACGCTGAAATTATTGAGCCACACTGCAACATATACAGCATGACGTAAAGGGGCATTGGCCAAACCAGGAGTTAGTAATCTTGCTCACTGGTTGTAAATGGAGATGTGCACTAAAAAATCGGCGATGAGTGATACCTCTGTGCGAGAGAAACTATTTTATTCAAGTTATTTTAAAAGATCCCACCAGTACTAATTACAAATGAAATCTGTTATATCAGGAGCAACAGAGATTGTTCTATCAACCAGATCAGGAACTATAAAGTGAACTATTCAGAGGAATGTTTTCCAGGAATGAAAATTCTCCTGGATATGGGAAAAGCAAGTAGGTAATGCTGGAGTACAGATTGGCATGATCTAACTGAAAGAGGGAACAGGCTTGAGAGGCTGAGCTCCTATGACACAGATATCCCATTAACACTCAGGCATCATTCTACATCTTCTACAACACTGCGCCAAGGAGAAAATGAGTTTCATGACTTAATTTGTAATTTCTCCAGATTGATTCAGGCTGTTTCATTTACATGGTGTCTTTTAAATGGGATTAACGACAAATTTGAAAAATTAAATGCACTTCTCTAGATAGCTGAATGTGGAAGCTCTAGGGTGACTAATACATGAATTAAAACTTAATAATTAAGACTTAAAGGCTACAGGCATGGATGTGTCTCCAAATTTTCTCAGATGCTGCATTGTAGGAGAATACATCAACATTACAACTTTATCACAGAGCACTGTCTAATGAATGATGAGACTCTCAGTATCAGTTCATGTTACCACACATTCTTTATTTTGCAGACTGAACAGTCCACTCCTAAACAGAAACATTCCCAACTACACATCCTTTGCCTCTGTGGATGAATGGCTGGACATCATTAAAATGGGACGTTATAAAGACAACTTTGCAGCTGCAGGTTATTTATCACTGAGTCTGGTAATGAGAATGAACATGGAGTAAGTACTGAGAAAGTGTGGATGATTAATACAGCGAATTAATATGATGGATTTAAATGCCCATCTTGCAGTAAAATATATTGTAATTAAACTTTATTTAACTTCCATTTCTCCCAAGCTCAATAAATCACCCCCGCATTGGATTTTGAGTTCCTTGTAACTATTTCCTCGATTTGAAAAAATGTTTGCATTAAACTTTCAGCTCATGCATCATTTATGTGCTTGCATCAAACTAGAGTTTGCAAATAAGAGTATGAGAGAAATCTAGCTAGTAACATAAAGACAGATAGTAAGAGTTTCTATAGATATTTAAATAGGAAAAGATTTAGCAAAGTGAGCATTGGTCCTATAGAGAGTGCGCCTGGGAAATTGATAATGGAAAGTGCGGAAATGGTGGATGAATTAAGCAGGTATTTTGCTTCGGTCTTCACTGTAGAGGACACAAGTAACATCCCAAAAATAGTTGTAAACCAGGAAATGGAAGGGAGGGAGGAACTCAGGAAAATTACAATCATCAGAGAAATGGTATTGAGCAAATTGTTGGGGCTGCACGCTGACAAATCCCAAGGCCCAGTTGGACTTCACCCTAAGGTCTTGAAGAAGTGGCTAGTGAGATAGTTGATGTACTGGTTTTAATTTTCCAAAATTCCCTAGATTTGGGGAAGGTTCCATTAGATTGGAAAATAGCCAATATAATTCCATTATTCAAAAAGGGAGGGAGACAGAAAACAGGAAACTATAGACCTAACATCTATCATAGGGAAAATGTTGGAAGCTATTATTAAAGATGTTATAGTAAGGCACTGAGAAAAATTCAAGGCAATCAAGCAAAGTCAACATGGTTTGTAAAAGGGAAATCATGCTTAACCAATTTATTGGAGTTCTTGAAGGAGTCACATGGGCTGTGGATAATGGAGAACCGGTGGATGTACTGTACTTAGATTTCCAGGAGGAATCACAAAAGGTTAGTATGCAGGTACAGCATGTAATTAGGAAAGCTAATAGAATGTTATTGTTTATCGTGAGGGGAGTTGATTACAAAAGTAGGGAGGTTATGGTTCATTTATACAGGGCATTGGTGAGACCACATCTGGAGTATTGTGTACAGTACTGGTCTTATTTAAAGAAAGATGTAAATGCATTAGAAGTAGTTCAGAGTAGGCTTACTAAACTAATACCAAGAATGGGTGGATTGTCCTATGAGGAAAGGTTGGACAGGTTACGCTTGTATCCACTGGAATTTAGAAGAGTAAGAGGCGACTTAATTGAAACTTTAAGACCCTGAGGGGTCTTGACAGGGTGGATGTGGAGAATATGTTTCCTCTTGTGGGATAATCCAGAACTAGGGCTCACTGTTTAAAAATGAGGTGTCGCTCATTTAAGACAGAGATGAGGAGAAATGTTTTTTTCTCAGAGAGTTGTGAGTCTTTGGAACTCTTCCTCAAAAGGTGATGGAAGCAGAGTCTTTGAACATTTTTAAGGCAGAGCTGGATTGATTGTACCCTTTCATGGTTCTAATATCTAATTTCTGTAATGAGGTACTCAGAACTGAATACAATTATTCAACTGTGGCCTCTCCAATCTCTTGTAGAACATCATTTCCTTACTTTTACATCCAAATCTGCAAAGTAAAGACCTATAATCCTTTTTGTTCTTCATGTGGCCTTTTCTACTTGCATTCTCACTGGTGGGCACTAATCTTTCCAATCCCCTGTTCAGCCTACTCCTCCCAGTGCTGATCCTGTGGACTATGCTAGCAAAATAGTCATTATCGCCCAGTTCTGCATACAATATCCATTCATCTTGAACAGGGCTCTTCTACTAACATCTCAATTCCTAGTCAATTATAGATAAAACCATCTCTGATCACTTCCTTGTGTTGGTCCCCACTCATGCACTAATTTCCCATTCCCAATCCTACCTATTTCCCTGTGACCCTGGAAATGCGCGTAGCATTAATAACAAAGTAAATGAATTGATAGTGTGTATTGAAGTAAATAAATATGATCTGATAGCAATTATGGAAACGTGGCTGACATGACATTCAAGAAGAATAGGAAGCTAGGCAAAGGTGGAAGGGTAGCACTGTTGATCAAAGATGGCAATGGTGCAATAGGGACTGCCATAATCACGGATGATTTTAATCTACACATGAACAGGAAAAATCAGATTGCTAGTAGTAGCCTAGACGAGGAGTTCATAGAATGCTTTTGAGATAGTTTTTTAGGGCAGCACATTCTGGAACCAACCAGAGAGCAGGTTATTGGTATTTTGTAATGTGACAGGATTAATCAATGACCTCAGAGTAGAGGCATCCCTAGGTAGCATTGACCACAATATAATTGAATTTTATATTCAGTTTGAAAGGGAGAAGAGTGGATCTAAGACTAATATTTTAAACTTAAACAAAGGCAACTATGTGGGCATGAAAGCTGAGCTAGCTGAAGTGAACTGGGATACTAGGCTAGGAGATAAATCAATAGAGAAGCAGTGGCAGACATTTAAGGAGATATTTCAGAGTATTCAGAATAGGTATATTCCTACTGTAAAGAAAAATCCTAAAAGGAAGACACGCCATCCATGGTTAACTGAAGAAGTTAAGGAAAGCATCAAACTTAAGGCAAAAGCATATAACTGCACAAAGATGAGGAGCAGGTCAGATGATTGGTCAGAATATAAAGAATGGCAGAGAACGACTAAAAGGTTAATCAGGAGAAGTAAATTAGAGTATGCGAGGAATCTAGCTAGAAATGTAAAAATGCATAGCAAGAGATTTTACAGGTATTTAAAAAGGAAAAGAGTAAGTAAAGTACTGTTGGTCCTCTAGAGAGTGACAGTGGGGAGTTAATAGTAGGTAATAAGGAAATGGCAGGAGAAATGAACAATTATTTTGCTTCTGTGTTCAGTATAGAGGATACAAAAAATATTCCAGCAATAGCTGTAAATCAGGAGGTGAAAGGGAGAGAGGAATTGTTGAAATTGCATTCACTAGGGAAGCAGTCGTAAGCAAACTGATGGAGTTGCGGACTGACAAGTCACTGCATCTCAATGGTCTACATTCTAGGGTCTTAAAAGAGGTGGCTAATGAGGTAGTAGATGCACTGGTGTTAATTTTCCAAAATTCCCAAGGGCAGAATCTTCAGCCTGTTGGGCAGGCCGGTCGAAAAGTGTGTGAAAGAGCGCAGATCCCAACTCTCCCTCCTCCTCCCGCCCGCACAGGTAGCGCTGAGCTACCCACATAAAATGGCGGCGCACAGCCGACCGCGGGCGGCGATCGGCTCCACGCCCACCCGCTCATGCGCGTGAAAGAGTGCAAAAACTTCCCTGAGGCACAGAGCTGCCTCAGGGAGATAAAGTTCAAATTGAAAGTTTGTAAAAAGGGAAAGATAAAAATTATTCAGACGTATCCCCTCATGTGACAATGTCACATGAGCTGGGACATGTTTATGAAGTGTCAAAAAATTTTTTATTCATTTCATAAAACCTTCATGAAACCTCATCCTGCCCATGGATGAGGTTTCATGCAAAACGCAAAGGCCACTTGGGCTCTTCACCTGCCCACTAACCTTAAGACTGGACGGGCAGCCCTGTCAATTTGGTTAATTGCTTTATTAATGGCCTTAACAGGCCTTTGACAGAATGGCAGACGCGCAGTTGACTCTGGTGCGCGCCTGCCGAATGAGAGATCGGAATGACGTGCAGTGACGTAGGGACGTATACCCGATGTCATCGCGCATCATTTTATGCATCGGCATGCAGGGCCCGAACTTGCACGCTGAAGAGAAAATTTTACCCCAAGGCTCTAGAAAGGTTCCATCAGACTGGAAAGTAGCAAATATAATGCCTCTATCCAAGAAGGGAGGGAATCCCACAGGGGTCTGTGCTGGGGCCTCAACTTTTTACAATTTATATCAATGACTTTGATGAGGGTAGTGATGGCGTGGTAGCTAAATTTGCAGATGACACAAAGATAGGTAGGAAAGTATGTTGTGAAGAGGACATAAGGAGATTGCAGACGGATATAGGTGGGTCGAGTGCGTGGGCAAAGATCTGGCAAATGGAGTTTAATGTGGGAAATGTGAAGATTTTCACTGGCAGGAAGAATAAAAAAGCAGAGTATTACTTAAACAGAGAATGACTGCAGAATTTTGAGGTGCAGAGGGATCTTGGTGTTCTGGTACGTGAGTCACAAAAAGTTAGTGTGCAGGCACAGCAAGTAATTAAGAAGGCTAATGAAATGCTATCCTTTATTACAAGAGAAATTGAACATAAAAGTAAGGATGTTATGCTTCAGTTGTACAGGACATTGGTGAGACCACATCTCGAATACTGTGTGCAGTTTTAGTCTCCTTATTTAAGAAAAGATGTAAATGCATTGGAGGCGGTTCGGAGGAGGTTTACTAGATTTATGCCTGGAATGGGTGAATTGTCTTATGAAGAAAGGTTAGACAGACTGGGCTTGTTTCCACTGGAGTTTAGAAGAGTGAGGGGTGATTGATTGAAGTATATAAGATCCTGAACAGTATTGACAAGGTGGACGTGGAAAGGATGCTTCCTCTTGTGGGTAAGTCCAGAACTAGGGGGCACTGTTTTAAAATTAGGGGGCGTCCTTTTAGGACAGAGATGAGGAGAAATGTTTTTCTCTCAGAGGGTTGTGTGACTTTGGAACTCTCTGCCTCAGAAGGCGGTGGAGGTGGGGTCATTGAAAACCTTTCAGGCAGAGGTAGATAGATTGTTGTTAGGCAGGGAATCAAAGGTTATCGGGGTAGAAGGGAATGTGAAATCAAAACACAAGCAGATCAGCCATGATCTTATTGAATGGTGGAGCAAGCTCAAGGGGCCAAATGGCCTACTCCTGTCCCTATTTCTCATGTTCCCACATTCTAAAAACTACCTTGAAATCACTTACAGCTGCACTTGCAAATTCCCAATTGTTTAGCCTTTAGCCTCCCTTTCCCCACAACATTTGTGCAACTACTAACCTGCTCAACCACATCCACCCTTTGCCTTTGACATCCTTGTCCCTAATAAAACTGTTACACCTTCCCACCGTGTCTGCTCGCCATGGTACGGCCCTCATCTCCACTCCCTTAGGCCCATGGGATGCAGACTTGAGCAACTAGTTTAGCCACTCACTGTCAGATCCGGTTAAAGCACTATTGAGTCCTGCCCTTGTCTGCTAAAAAAGCTCACTATTCCATGATCATTCCACAATGCAAGCCATTGCAAACCATCTTCTTAAACCCCTCTCCCCATCGTCTCCACCCTCATCTCCAACAATAAGTGCAAGAAGCTCGTGGACTTCACTAAGAGTGAAATAATTCGATCAGCTGCATCTGTTCCTCCCTTCCAATAGCCCACCTGGCCACACTTCCTCTCAGGATCCCCCCCTGCATTTGGGAAACTCTCACCTTTCTCTAGTTTTTCTTGTGTCTGAGCTCATCCTGTCCATAAGATCCTGCTCCTGCTCCTGCTCCCTTGACCCTATTCCTACTAAAGTCCTGGCCACCTAACTCTAATTTCTCTTTGCTTTCCATGGTCAGCTTGTTGTGCTGTGTGGTCCCTTTAAGATTGCTGCGTGGTTGCACATGTGCACATCTGAAAAGACACATTGCTTGTTTGCCGTCTGCTTGGTCCCTGCACCCGTTGTCACCTCCAAAATCCGTGTTTTTTTTCCCCCAGAACCCCTGGGTTTAATTTCCTCCAATCAGGTTTCTGCCCCTGCCACTGTACTGAAATAGCTCTTAGCAAAGTCACAAATGACACCCAATGTGCTTGTGACAAAGATAAACTTTCCCTCCTCGTCCTTCTCGACCTGTGTGCTGCCTTTGACATGGTTGACCACACCATCCTCCTCCAACGCCTCTCTGCTGGTGTCCAGCTCTTACCTGGTTCCATTTTTTTCAATCTAATCCTAGTCAAAGAATCACTTCCAATTTCCTCCAAGCCCCACTTACTCAGCTTCCCTCTGCTCACTGATTCTCGCTGGTTCCCAGCTAAGCAATGCCTCGATCTTAAAATTCTCATCCCTGTTTTCCTGGCATCCCTCCTTCCTATCTCAGTGATCTCCTCCAACCCCACAATGCTCCAAGACATCTGTGCTCACCTAATTCCGGTCTCTTAACCATCCCTGATTCTAATAATTTCACACTCGATAGTTGTACCTTCAGCTGCCAAGGTCTAAACTCTACAATTCCTCCCTAAACCTCTCCACCTCTCGACCAATCTTTCCTCCTTATAAACACTCTTTAAAACTTTCCTCTTTTGCTCACCTGCCCTAAAATCTCCTTATGTGGCTCAATGTAATATTTTGATTTCTAATGCTCCTGTGAAGTGTTTTGGGATGTCTTACCAGGTTAAAGGTACAAATACAAGTTGTCGCTTTTGGTTATAAAATGTATGTATTTACACCCCCTGTTCTTCCACTCCACCGGGGTGAAGGGTGTAAGGCCAGTTAATTGGGGCAAGCTGGTGTTAATGCCACTATGGATGCATCTCCAATGTCCAGGGTGTACCTGCATTCAGTAGCCCATTCTGCCTGACCACTCCCACACTCCCTCACCCACCCACACAACTCTGCAAAATTAGCTTGTTACCAATATGATCTGCTGGAGCTGGAGTTATGATGGAACTATTCAGGGTAGACATCCCCCCACTGTGCTTTTCCCCACTAATTCATATTTCTCTGCATTGAACTGTCTGCAGCCTTTGACATGTTTGACCATACCATCCTCATCCAAAGCCTCTCCACTGTCTTCCAGCTAGGACTGCTCTCACTTATGCGTTCATTTTACATACCCCCTGAAGCTGACCTCACAGGTTACTATTCTACCTAAATTGGCATGAGCAGAAAACTCAATATAATTCCTTGTGCCTGCGTGCAGATTGTCTACATAAATTAAAAATCCCTGAGTCATACCCTAATCCCAAACCCAGTGGTTTAAGGGACATCCATTTAGCTCAGCTCATTGCGTTTGGCCAACCCTCTGTCCATGCGCTATATTCCCTTTAATACATTGTGTCATACTTTTCATAAAAGCCTCTCATGCGTCGCTTTGTGAGCAACATCCATCGCATGCTTTTTTTCTACACATTCTGTATTTCTGTTCATCCCCATCTCTCAAGGAGTACAAACAACAGACAGTCAAATCACACCAAAGAAAAATAAAACTTATCAAATGAAATCATAATATTATTTTAGGTATTGACAAAACTATCCACAAAACGTCTTAGGCAGACTGGCAGACCCACCGTACTCCCTCTCCATGGCCACCAATGCACAGGCAACGCTATAGACATAGTTATGAAAGAGGGGCAGGCAGGCAAAATGATCACTCTTATGGGCCGTATCTAACATGGACTTCTGGTGGTGTTGTTTTAAGTTTGAAGTAAGACATGTAATTGGGCAGGGTGGAGCCAGTTCCATGCTGGTGTATCTGTTATTGTTGAGTTGTCTCAGAAGACAGAGATCTGGCTGGAGGCAAAGATCCTTCCTTAAAAGTACTTATATTTATATAACTAACTATATGCAGGATTACAGAACATCAAGACAGAGCTTCTGCTCCTCTCTTAGATTCTTCTCATCATCTCTCTGAGTGACATCTTTATGACATAGCTCCTTACGCACATGCTCAGTAGCTATTATTAGAGTTGTGTTATAGTTACCATTTACAGTGCAGGGTGCAAAATAAGGGAAAGTGTTTAGTATTTGGCAGGAACATTTTTCATCTTATCATAAATTCAGTATCAAAAGCATAAAGCACAGAACACAGCATGACTCCAGTTCTTCTTCAATAATGTAGTGAGAGTTTACACCACATTGTATGAAAGTGCAGCATTCTCCAGTTGGCATGAACTGAAGTGTTGTTTTCCAAGGCATATTCCAAAACATCAACCTAAGATAACTTCATTTCACTGATGGCTTGAAGCTGACTTTGAATTAGCCCTTCTTTCACTGCCATCGGGTGAACAGTTATTGCTGGGTGAATCTTCACTCTTGCACGTGTCTGAGGCTTTGTGCTGAGGAGCTGAAGCAGCTTGGGCTTTACTTAAAGTCTAAATGAAGTATGATTGTTTTGGAGCTAAGTGAGCAGCCATGTCTGAATTACAACAGCAGTATTGGTTCCATGCTGGTTAATGCACTGATCCAAAACAATGGAGTAGCTTCATACAGAGCTGTTGCGAACAGTTTAAGGTTTGCACACATGCCAACCAATTTATGCAACCAAACTCAATCCTCTTTGGTTGGCATGTTATGAGTGCCAATAATTAAAGCATAATTAATAATGTAATTTTATTTTCATAAAAATATAATGTGTTTACAAGTGCTCAAAATATAATGAGGTTCTTAAATTTTGATTTAAAACATCTACAAGTAATAGAAACTATCGAACATGCCATCAACTAAATAGTCAAATAAATGTCTTATTTCCAATATTTCTGTTCCAATTCGCAGACAACCAATTTAAATGTTAATGTTTTCTAAAGTGTGAAGTGAACCTAAAAGTTCCTTCTTAGTATCAATGTTTTAATTATCTCTCTTCAGTGAGATGGGATTAGAGAATAGGGAATAATTGATCCAGCATGTGCAGTGTCCATTTTTATGATTATATATTCCGCCCTTATTTTTAGGTAAATATACATTAAACACTTGCAGCAATTCAGGAAGCAGAGAAATAGAGTTCCATGCAGCATGAGAGTCTTACTGTGACACAGGGGCTGGGTGACACAAAAATGAGGCACTACATTGCCAGCATTGGTGTGACGTGTTTACTTGGCAATTGCCATTATCATTCTAAAAGGGATTTATAATGGAAGATGTGGGCACAGGAAATGCCTACAGACATTCGATTTTTAATGTATCTATATGAATCTTTTCATTTTACGATACCTTTCAACAGCTATGGGGTAAAGGCAGGGAATAGGACTAGGTGAGCTGGCACAGACATGACAGACTGAATTACCTTTTTCGGTGCTATAACTGTTCTATGATTCTTTCAGCAGTTTACAGCCAACCTAATTAAATGTCAGAGAGAAGTATTGAAAATTATTACAAAAATTATTTGTTTGTATATTTCTTATAGAGTAGGGCAAATGGAGGGAGAATGTTGAGGAGGTGTTGGCTTGTATCTGGCAAGGAATCTGTGGCAAAGGGTGAGGCAGTTTTCCTTTATGAAGAAACAACTGAGCGCAGTTCATCCTTTTGCTACCGTTCTTCCTGCAGTGTTCTGAAATCAGATAGAACTTAGAACATCCTCAATACCTTAAGCCACACAGTAGTCCCTCGACCACCCCCCTACTCCATTCCCCCCTTCAAGCACGTATCAAAGGCCATGCACTAACCTGCTCCAGATATCTATTCATCATATATAAGCCCTGGCAGCTGAAAAGCCATTTGACTGCAAGAGACAACTGACTGATTCTGATCGTGCACTCTCTGTTATGAGTCACTGGTTAGCAGTCAGATAAAGGAACCGGGCACATTTCTCTTTCTCTATCTAAGCACCACTCAGTGTCTGTGCCGCAGCTATTGAGATACATTAAAGCAAGCTGGAATTGCCCTAGTCTGTATGGTTCACTCCCACATGGGGCAGTGCCAACACCTACTGAGCCAATGGACCACTTTTAATGTATTTATATAAGCAAGAAGTTTTAAATAGGCTGGCCTCCAAGCACCATATTAAAAAATATGCTTTAAGCCCTGTGTTGCTGTGATGTGCGCACAGCAAATGAACAAATTAAATGATGATCCTGTTAAAATGGCAATGAAGAAAACTGCTTGAAATGTTGGAAACACTCATCAGGTCTAGCATAATTCACAAGGTTATTATTCAGTGCAAGGACCCTTCCTTAAATGGAATTAGACCTTTGAAGATCAACAAGGAGCTGGCTGCTGACTTTTGGTACTGAACCTTTCATTGCAACCTGTTCAACTGGAAAGGTTAATGTGCAATGTCCCCAAACTCTGATGTAGCCGGGGATCTGAATCTGATGGAGCAGTTCTTCTTTCATTGCTGATATAACTTGATTTCTTCATCTGTGTTCTTTGCTGCCTCATCAAATATTTACTGCATTTTTAAAAAAAATACAATTGCTTTGTTCTGAGTACAGATTTCAGAAGCTGGAATAGGCTGTACTGTGCCTCACCACCACAGCAGGGAGACTGGGGCCTCAGGACTCAGTTAGCAGACTGCCTGCAGCCACCGCTGGTGTTCTCAAACACAATTTAGACAGCACTCGTCCAGTTTAACCCTTTTGCTGACTCACACTAAACACAACAACCGAAACACCAAGACTGGCAAAATAAACAAAGATAAAAGGCTGTTCTTAAAAAAAAACGAAAGCGTTTCTTTTTATATTAGTGAACTTTGAAAATAAAACTCCTTTTTGGGGGTTTTAGTTTTTATAAGGTGAGGGAATGCACGTTTCCTTATTGATTCATTCCCTGTGAAAGGACCACGCAGGGCAATTGACAGGTTAAACACCAGGTACTTGTCTCAACCATAACCTTGACTCAGCCACCGCCACGGTTCATTTCCATGCCCTACACCGTCAAATCTTGTGGTGCCTCTGAATGAGATTGCTCAATTACTGCTTGCTGGATGTTTTGGGCCTGCATCCTTGGGGAACAGGATTGAAATTGCTGAAACCCATCTTACTTTGATCCGTCTTCACAGGAAAAAAAAGACTTTCCTCCCATCTGTCCAGATGACATCAATCAATAGTGTGCTTTGTCTGTGTAAACAGTATAGATTGTTGAAGTGATTGAGATATTTTTGCCTGTGAGCCTGTGGTTGTTTAGCAATGCCATCCTTCAACCAAAACTATTTTGAGGCAAAAGTCGTTCATTTCTTTTTTTGCCGATTATAGTTCATTAAGAAACAGACATCTGACGGCAATCACTCCTCACAGGAACAAACACATCAAATGTTTTCAAATATTAGTGTGCATGTGAAGATTCTCCCAGGTGGAAGAATTGCTTCATTATAAAAACAAAACAGGTTTTTTTTTTAACTCACTCTCCCCAAGGCTTAAAACCCGCCTTCCAAGCTTAACTGGAAAATTCCAGTGAGCCCCTGATATAATGGGTTGGATTTTGTGGTCATAGCGAAGGGATGGCAGTCAGTAGGCTGGCAGCTAGCCATGGAGTTTTCATCGTCCACATGGACATTCCATCATCGAGTGCCTGATTCAGCACGTGCTCTCTACGGGGGATTGGTGGTGTATGTGAGAAGGGCAAGCAACCATGAGGTTCTTCAACCAACCAGATGGAAGAAACCTCAGTGAAATATGCAAGTTTTTGCCAAAATCAGTGGCGACATTGGGCGAGTTGGGAGGTTAAAGTGTTAAAAATCAGATTCCCAACCCAGACCCACCTCCATCCCACCTACCTGAGATGGGAAGGTGGGTGGGCAGCAAGCCCACTCCAAGGAGACAGGTTGGCACTTTGAATATGATAATGAGACTGCGAGCCTCATTCAGGCTTGAATTCTAGACACAGATGATAGAGTTAAAGTACCACTGCAGGTGGGGGAAGCCTGATGTTTAGGTCCCCACACATTTTCAGCCACCAACAAACTACTCCTGGTGGGCCAGGTCGGTAAAAATTCAGCCTGAAAAGCCTGAACCAGGAAGTATAAATTAGATTTAAATCAGGTAAAGAAAGGAAAATAAAAAATTGTAAATAACCATAGGATTAAGAAACAGGTATAAGAGTCAGACAGAAAATATAAACACAAAATTAATTTTCATTTTTTTCAAATCTTCAAGATTTTCTTAATTCTGAAGGAATGAGATTCCACACTTGTAAAGTTAAATTTTCAAGTTGTTTGGCTGTAATTATGAATTATCACATTGTTGTAACTCACTTACTCCTGGGTTAGCATCTTCCGGTCAGTGGGTGGGGGCGGGGCTCGTTCGCCAACGCGTAAAATGACGCGGGGATACGTTGGGCATGCATCCCGACGTCACCCCGTGTCATTTAGATTCTCAGTTCAGCGTACCTGAGATGGGAAGGTGGGTGGGCAGCAAGCCCACTCCAAGGAGACAGGTTGGCACTTTAAATATGATAATGAGACTGCGAGCCTCATTCAGGCTTGAATTCCAGACACAGATGATAGAGTTAAAATACCACTGCAGGTGGGGGAAGCCTGATGTCTCTAGGTCCCTGCACATTTTCAGCTACCAGCAACCTACTCCTGGTGGGCCAGCTCAGTAAAAATTCAGCCTGAAAAGTCTGAACCAGGAAGTATAAATTAGATTTAAATCAGGTAAAGAAGGAAAAATAAAATTTTATAAATAGCCAATGGGGGGAAAACGTTGCCCTTGAATTCACAGTTTTAAATTTTTCTGTCCGTTTAATTGTAATTTATTTACTTCATTCATGGGATGTGGGCATCACTAGCTAGGCCAACATTTATTGCCCATCCTCAATTGCTCTTGTTCAGAGGGCATGTAAAAGTCAATCACATTACTGTGGGTCTGGAGTCACATATAGGCTAGACCCACAGAGAACCAGATAATGTCATCATTAGACATTTAATTCCAGATTTTTTATTGAATTTAAATTCCACCATCTGCCGTGGTGGGATTCAAACCCGGATCCCCAGAGCATTACCCTGGGTCTCTGGATTGCTAGTCCAGTGACAATACCACTACACCCTCGTCTCCTCCTTAGTAAGTAACTAGTCGGTTAAGTACAGTAACATCACACCCTTAAATTGATTTCAATGGCACAGCTTAGCAAGGTTCTGTTACAGCACAGCCTATGGAGTAACTGGGTAACTGGGCCACAACTTCTAGATGTTCACATTTAACTGTGCATGTATGCACTTTGGTGGTTGCTGTCTGATTCACTTTGAAGTACTTGGGAACATTATTAGCGTCACTGTTGTTTTCAAGCCAAAATCTGGGCAAGTATGAGCAATCTTCTAGCTGCTGCTAAAGGCCGAGAATCTTTTCCTGAAAATCGGACTCCTCAGTGATTTGATTATGATGGGGCTGAGAATCTGACAATGAAAGGTGATAAATGCAGGTGTGATGTACACAGCTTCAGTGTGCACAGGCAAATGTCTGGTCAATAGCTGAAAATTGGATGCATTGCCTCTGACATGTCCCCTACTTCTGGGTTTAAGGGAGTTTACCTGATGACACTACTTGTGGCTCAACCTTTGACATTAAAATGTCTTCCAATGCTTCTAATGCTCTTTTTCTCCCCAAGTTGAGGTCACTGCATCCTACACCCAATGAAGCACCTGCAACTGAGATTGTGAGAGTGAGGGGAGGAGAATGAGGGGAGGTAGGGAGAAGGTCAGTGGAGGTAGGGTGAGAGGAGAGGGAGGATGGAGAGAGTCTGGGTGAGCTGAGGTAGGGTGAGAGGAGATTCAGAAGTGTGAAGGAGAGGAGGGAGATGGGAGGGAGGGGTAGATTACCTGTTTGTAAGGCCCTGAAAGCTTCACATTGTAATATGGCAACTTTCATTGGGTTATAGAAATGGTGGAACATGCAGACCAGGATAGTTCCCATCGATATCCTTGCATGGTTTAATTATCAATGCCCTCTTAAAATTACTAGTGTTATCAGCCTCAATCATCTTCTTGGGTAGGCCCTTCCAAACAGTATTTGAAGTTGTTCTCTCTGATCTATTTATTCTCTGTCCCCTTTTCAGAGTTTCAGCTCAAGGCCTCCTCATTTAGTTAGGAATCAGTGTATTGTTCTACAATTCATGCATTGCTTGATACTTGCACACTAAAAATAGATTTCAGCTTGTTTTGGAAAGGCAGAAACCTTGAGTACTTACCTTAAATCTTGGGCTCTGAAGATCACACCTTTAAATATTAATGTTTTTTGTAGTTGTTTTTGAGAATCACTTTTCATTTCAAGATATTTTCCCTCCTTTCCCAACTCTTGAATTCCCCACATAATGCATCTTTGCAAACAAAGTGACTGTGAGCCCTGCCTCCAGCTTCCTGTCCACTTTGATCATCAGTGGGTGTCTAGGGACAGCGCCTCTGCGCTCCCTTTCTGTAGGGAGGACCTATGGCTTTTGTTTAGTATCCCCTCTACTGCACCAGTGATCCAGTTTGGTTGATAACACCAGTCTGTGAACTTCCTCTCACACTACGCTACAGTTACTGAAATCCATCTCTCAGAGATGTTTACCCACTGACCTCATTGACTCAGCATCTGTGGATCCTTCCTTAAGTCTCATCCTCCTCTAACTGGTAACCTTTGCTGCATGGTTTAAAATGAGTATTCTTTCTGTAATAAGCCAGGCATCACTCTGACACTGAACAGTTTAGAAAATGTTTACTACACAAAGATCAATTAGCATATAAACATTCAGATCTGACACTTCCAATAGAAAGAAACTCAGTACTCAGATAATGCCAACCTATTTTATTGTACTGATTTTAACCAATGCCCACTCAGTTTAAAGAATGAATATCAAGCAGGAGCAGCTGCATAGAAGCTGTGAACTCTGGGCTCATTGTTATGGGTATAAACTCCTCATTGTCTTTTCTTTTTCCTTCCTGCCTTTGCCGCTCAATCACAGGGATGTTCGAAGACTTGGAATAACTTTGATGGGACATCAGAAGAAAATCCTCAGCAGCATCCAAATCATGAGGGAACAGCTAATATGCTCAAATGGCCCAGGTATCCATGTATAGCCAGCGAGAAGTTACAACAGAACTTACATTACCTGAAGGCTGGCGTGCAATAAGGCATTATAGAAATCAAAATGGCTGAACATCAGACTTTTACAATTTTGCCTTTAATATAAACCACAAAAGATTTACAAATGCAAGAGATGGGTACTGCTTCTCTCCTGACAGAACTCCTTGGAAAATCTTACGATCATTACCTACCATTTTATGGATGATCTTCAGGCAGGCGGGTTCCTCTCGAAGACTGAATTGCGCTCAGATGTGTTAATGCTCGACATGTTCGACTCCTTGGTCACCCAAACTGACACTGAGTTAACTGCAAAAGCAAGAACCAGGCATGAGGGACTTGTAGAAATTGTAGAATCTCGTCCAACAGAGTGCACTGACTTCAGTGAGGGAGCTGGACGATATGACCCTGTTTAAAGAAGCTGTCTCAGGAGAATGGTAGAGTGGCAGAGTTAATACTTCTAGGAGCTGCAGGACTACCCCTGTGCAGCTCTAACATGCAATCGTTGCTGCAACACATCGAAAGCAGAGTTCAACACGTTGATCAGGAAGCATTTAGATTGGAATTTTTATGGCATTGGGAGCTCTGTGGACAGTTTAAAAATGTACAAAATTTACAAAAAGTTTATTTAATCATTTATTCTTAGCTGAATTGATATTTGGAGAGCGCAGACACTTTACTGATTGTTCTTTTGCCTGGTGTTGGAGTTTTAAAGATTGCACTTCTGACTTGGGAATGGTTTGACACATTCAATATGCTGAAACTGAGGCTGAGGGGAAATATAGCAGCCCTGTGTTTTATCAGTAAATCATATTAAATTGCAACAGTTTATAAATTGCCCCCCTCTATTTACCATCTTGGTTAGACAAATAATTGCACTCTCCTCAACTTCTAAAGCTAGAAGACATGAAGTTGCCACTGACAGGCCAAGTTTGGAGGCCATAATCAGATGAATGGTGGAGCAAGCTCGATGTGCCGAATGCCCTACTCATGCCCCTATTTCTTATGATCTCATGATCTTAGTGACGAAAGAGTTCATTCTGTGGGTGTAACTGGGATTTGCAGCACCTACAGAATCAATCAGCCAGAGCGAAGGTCCCAGTCATTATTCTAAATGACCTCAGGACCTTGCTGTGAAGTATTGTCCGTTATATCGAATTTCTGACCAGTAATTGGTGCAAAAGCTGAACTGAGCTATGAGGAGGCCGGCAGTGTTTATGAGCTCCAGGTCCCTCACACTGATAGAGTAATTATTGTTACCTCACCAAGACTAAATCTAGTCACATGTGCAAGCCAACAATTTAATATCAACTATGTGCCAATGTACTAAGGACCAATGCAGTGTTGATGTCCAACCAACTGGTGTCCCTTGTACATTCTCTAGCCAGCATGTCAGAGACACATCTGGGCGGAGTATCATTCTGTACACTTTGACTCCTTGAATCCAATATTGCAAACCTGAACATTGGAGTTGTGAATCTAAAGGAACTCTTGGTTTCAAAATGCTAAACCTAACCATAATGTGCAGTATGTGTGTACTAATAAGGGACAGTTATTTGATGCAGTGACTCCCTGTTTGTGTCAGACGTGTGTTTATCTCGACTTTATTTTTGCATACAACAAAGTTAATATAGGCTCAGGGGGGTGGGGGGTGGTGGCAAAAGGAAAGGGATTGTAGATTTGTAATTTGTGTGCTTTTGACTCCTAAAATGCTATCTGAGTTTGAAACAAAATGATGGACCTTTAAATCTATTGCATGAATCACCTCTCCTGGAGTCAATTGTGGAGTGTGAGGCTTTCAGATGTTCTGGGCCAGTGACTGTTGCTGTATTCTGAGGCTGTTCATGGTGTGAGTTGCAGCATTTGTATCAAATTCTTTATAAGTACCACCTTAAAACAGTTTGAATGAAAATTTTAATATTTACTATTATAAAGTAGCATTAGTAAAGTGTAAAAACCATTAATACTTTTTATACTACCGGCAGAGAAGGGCGTTGTTACATTTCTAGTCCTGTGTCTCTTCAGATTGTATTACTTATAAGGTTGTTATATTAGAGCCCTGCATTATTTAATAGTTAATCCTCTACAATGCATCAGGTAAAGCCACAAAGTTAATACATTTGTAAAATATGGATATAAAGTATAATGCTAGAAACTAATACATACTTTATATAAACAGTATGCAACTTGGTAATAATACTTGGTTAAAAAAACACAACTATCAATTAACATCTTGGCCTCATAATATACTGCGATATTCAGGGTGATATTAGGTCAGAAACTATTCCGTGATTTATATTTTCATGCCTCACTGCTCTTTTCATTGATCTCCTCTTCATTTCGTTGTGCCAAGTGAGTAAACTGAAAAATGATAAAAACTTACAATTACTCTGGACCTCATTTTTCTAAGTATTTTGATATAGAGAACTTATGTATTACATGACTGACTTCAGTCAAGTGTTTGATTGCCCAGAGCTTTCTATGAACATCTCCTGGTACTATTTTCTGGTGTTTCGCACTACGTGGGTCTGTGGTGGAGTTCCAGGCTCTGAGGGCCTGTGGTGGAGTTTGCAGTTCTGTGGGCCTGTGGTGAAGTTCCAGGCTCTGTGGGCCAGTGGTGGAGTTCAAGTCTCAGTGGGTCTGTGGTGGAGTTCAAGGCTCAGTGGGTCTGTGGTGGAGTTCAAGGCTCAGTGGGTCTGTGGTGGAGTTCCATGATCTGTGGGCCTGTGGTGGAGCTCTCAGCTCTGTGGGCCTGTGGTGGTGTTCCAGGCTCTGTGGGTCTGTGATGGAGTTCAAGGCTCTGTGGATCTGTGGTGGAGTTCAAGGCTCAGTGGGTCTGTGGTGGAGTTCCATGACCTGTGGGCCTATGGTGGAGTTCCAGGTTCTGTGGGCCTTTGGTGGAGCTCTCTACCCTGTGGGCCTGTGGTGGAGTTCCAGGCTCTGTGGGCCAGTGGTGGAGTTCAAGGCTCAGTGGGCCTGTGGTGGAGTTCAAGGCTCTGTGGGCCTTTGGTGGAGTTCCATGATCTGTGGGCCTGTGGTGGAGCTCTCAGCTCTGTGGGCCTGTGGTGGAGTTCCAGGTTCTGTGGGTCTGTGGTGGAGTTCAAGGCTCAGTGGTTCTGTGGTGGAGTTCCATGATCTGTGGGCCTATGGTGGAGTTCCAGGCTATATGGCTCTGTTGTGGAGTTCAAGGCTCTGTGGGTCTGTGGTGGAGTTCGAGGCTCAGTGGGTCTGTGGTGGAGCAGTTATTTTTTATTTATTTGTTCAAGGGATGTGAACATTGCTGGCAAGGCCAGCATTTATTGTCCATCCCTAATCCTAATAATAATGATATTATTTCTTCCATTAGGATTATTTTCTGCTGTTTCTGTAGATCTGAAGATGGGAACTGTCTCTCCAGAAGGCTGTGGATGCTGACTGCATTGACACCCATGTGTTAGGTGAGGGTTTAAAGGGATATGGAGTAGAGAGGTAAATGAAATTGAGATGCTCAGCAGTCATGTTCTAATTGAATGAATTGCTCAAGTGATGGTATATCCTACTTGCACAAGAGGCCATGCAGATGATTTATCTCCCGATCCCTTTTAGTCTTACACTGAGCTCTCAAATGGCACATGGTTTGCCATCTACTGGTTGTGGGGAGGTGCTTTGTTTGTAGTGGACTCCTCTCCAGCCTTTCCTGATACTTGGTACACTGACAGGAAATCTCACTGTCATCATATTTGGTGTCCATTGCTCTTCTGAGTTACTAACACTTCTGTAACTCAACTAGAATACAGAAAGTCATTCCGCCTAGGGCAAGCTCACAGAGCAACAGTAATTGAAGCACTCAAGTCCCTATATGCTGTTGATTTTGAAATTACACTCTGAGGCAGCGACAGACTAACATTTTGCACATTCATCTGAAATTTCTAACTCTACTAATTTAGCAGAAGCAATAATGGGATAGCATTTTCATTAACATAATGAAGAGTGAAATTTCAGACAACTGTGTTAAGTGTTCATATGCCTGTGCCTGTGGTTTAATTTCCTATTACCTTTCTATTTTTGGGGAGGACAGTTAAGGGATTTCTGCTTTCCTTAGTAGGCTTCATAGCATTTAAAAAGAGGCTTCAAATAATATGTGCATCAGAAGGTTGGATCCTACAGGGATGTTATTGAGTTAATGAAAGTTGAAGTGACGCTTTAATTTTGATGCATGATTTTGTATCTATATCGGGAATACTGCTGAAGAAACCTGACTGGCAGGGTCACTCATAGTTGTCTAGTGACCACTGTTACTTTCTAATAACTGTTAAGTTAACAACTCTTATCAGATTTATGGTTTTAATGAATATCTTGTACTCATTACTGCACTGTGCTAAATAGTCAAATTGTCTGTTTGAGGCATGTAATTGGAGGCCAAATTAAATTTTGCTTAATGTTGGACACAGAAATAGTTGGTAACTTGCTACAGATTGTTACTGTATAAATCTGCAGTAATGGGTCAGAAAACCCCCCAAGCATAAAGATCATCAACATCAGCAGCGAACACACTGATGGCCACGGTTGGCTCAGAACACAATTTCAATTTATATTTCATTGAAATTAGCAGATAGTAGTTGAGCGCTAATTGATCCAGAATCATCAGGTCTCATCCAGAGAGGCCACAGAATGGAAAACTGTCACACTGTTCCATAGAAGGTGTTCTTCTCAAGTCAAGACCAGGGCCCATTGGCGTGCTATTGCTGTCAGCAGGAATTGTAATGCATGTGTCAGCATATTCATGTGGAATTCCTCTGTATCCAAATGTAATACATTTGTCAACTCCGTTACTTTCATTGAATACTGTTTGAATCTGTAGATCAGTTTCATGCAAGCTCAGTAGCACAACCTTCACAATTTTTTTCTTTATTCTTTCATGGGATGTGGGCAAGGCCAGCATTTTTTTGCCCATCCTTGATTACCCCTGAACTGAGTGGCTTGCTTGGCCACTTCAGAAGAAGGTTAAAAGTCAACCACATTGCTGTGGGTCTGGAGTCACATGTAGGCCAGACCAGGTCAGGATGGCAGATTTCCTTCCCTAAAGGATATTAGTGAACCAAATGGGTTTTCACGGCAATCGATGATAGTTTCATGGTCACAATTACTGAGACGAGTTTTCAATTCCAGGTTTATTAATTGAATTTAAATCCCATCAGCTGCTGTGATGAATCCGTGTCCCCAGAGCATTAGCCTGGGCCTCTGGATTACAAGTTAAGTGACATTACCACTACGCCTCTATCTCCCCATCCCCCATAAAAATAAACATGGAAATATTGGATTGTTACATTGGGCTAGATTTTGACTTTGTGTGATGGTTAAAATGGTAGACAGTGATCAACAGCCTGTTTCCCATCCATTTCCATTGAAGTCAATGGGGAAAGATCTAAAGCAAACTGCTGATTTGTTGGTACCCATGTTACGTATCACACAAAGTCAAGATCTACCCTAATAACAATTGAGAATAGTTTCACCTTCAGTATTTAGCCTGAATAGAGAAAGCTTCACTCTATCTAACCATGTTATAACTCAACAGGGATTTCTTGATACAAACATGGAGATGTCTAAAGTGGAAAGTGTTCCATTCTCCAGCATAATATCCCACCATCTTCCATCGAACTTAAATACTGTGGCATCATCTCAAGGATCTGACAGTATTTGCCAACACTGTGACTTGACACTTTCTCAGTTTACAATGTTGCCTGAGCTCCCATACTGGATTAGTGACTTGTGGTTATTCTATTCACTTTAATCCATATGAGTAGAATTTGTTTCTTATTTAAACCAGATTTGCATGGGTAAAAATAATGAGTGGCAATGTTTAGTATAACCATTTTCACTGGGTATTGAAGAGATTTATGCATACTGTTTTAACAATAGAGAAAATAGTGTCAGTAACAACATCACACATTCTACAATTTGCATGAATTAATTAATATTCATTTTTCACAATTTATCACATACTGCATATCAACAGAATACAGCTAGGATGCTGTGAAATAAGGCTTTGCACCTAAGAAAGTTAGAACTGAAAACAAGCAAAGGCAGATTAACTGCATGTTATACCCCGGGAGAACATTCCTTTCCACTGATTTCAATCCACCATCACCCACTTTCTGCCACTCTTAGAAGCTCAAATCAGCTCTACAGAATACAAGAATACATATTGCTGTATTAGTTAATACAGGGTATGGGAAAATGTTGAAGAATTCGTCCAGGACATAAAAGGGCCCTTTTGCCCTTTGACCAGTGTGGCCTAACCCTAACCATTCTTCGACCATGTATTGTGGACCTCCCGTCTCTTTGACAAATCACAGGCATATATTTATAACATAATGGGGGTTATTTTCAAATTCAGCAATGGCGGTAAATCAACAATCCATCTGATTAAACTAAATGGGATGGTATATCAGAGTGAGTGTGTAACAAGTGTTGGATTGCACCCTTCAGCATTCAACCATTGCCAAAAGTCATTAACCCCAGTGTATAGTTAAAGAGAGAAAGCTCCACCATTCTTTCTTGAAATACTGTAGCCTTCTGTTCATTTCAGGACATTATATGGTCACATTAAAACAAAAAACTTAGATCCATGTATGCCTGGATCAGAGAGACTTCCATTAAATTTAGAAGAAAAATAGTTTCACTGGTCAAGTGCACAAGAGCAGTACAATAGAACCTCTTTAGTGTCAGCCTTGCTGCAGGAGTTGGGTACACAATGTAGGCCCACATTTCAGTGCAATGCTGAAGGAGTGCTGCATTGTCAGAGGTGTATTCTTTTGTCAGAGATATTAACTTGAAAACTTGCCTGCCCATCCAGGTTGACTTCAAAGATGAACAGGAAAGTTCTCCCATGTGTCCTGGCCAACATTAATCCCTTAGCCAAAATCATTTAAACAAATTAACTGTTCACTTATCTCATTTCTCTTTGTGGGACTTTGTTGCGTGAAAATTGGGGGTTAAATGTGTCTTGGTGTGTTAGTACAAAGTGAGTGACAGTGTATTTGACAACCGTTTCACATTCCACTCAATAGGTTTTTTTATTGCAGTCAAAACAGTAACAATACTTCCAAAATAGTTCATTGGTTGTGAAGTACTTTAGGAAGGCCTGAAGGCATAGAAATCTTTGATCTAAATGCAAGTTCTTTATCTTACAGTGAAGTTCGACAGAATCTTATTCTCATTACTAAGTAGCAGTAATCACATTTTGTGTTGCCCTATAATGGAGCTTTCTGCATTTATTGATGGCATTGATGATGATTTACATATCGGTGTTTTCAATTTGTGTTGAGTATTAATAAGGAATGAGCAATAATTAAACTAATGTAAAGAATATCTTTGTGAATAGCAGGACTCATAGGGTTAATTCTATTTACATCTTTCTGACCCAAGTTGAAAGATTTAATGCAGTTGAGGTGCTACCCACAGTGTTGACTCCATTGTGACATTACAGATGTTGAGATGCTGTAACTCATGTTTCTGGGAAAAGGATATCGGAATAGCATTGACATTTTAGTAGATGAGAGGGGATTTGCCCATCTAGAACCTTGCTATAGGGCCCAAACATTTTTGAAGTTAGATTTTTTTTCCCCTTATGAGGAGGAACAAGACAGACTCAAGCGTTCGCTGGCAAAATGTTTTAACCATTAATCATTTTTTTTTTGCCAAGAAGTGATTGATGGCTTTAGGGAGTAACTATTCTTCCTTGGAATTTAATGGGATGTGGTACTAATGAGACATTGTCAGCCATACCAAGAACTTAATGCAGACTAAGGATTACAGTGGGTATTTAGTGACCTTTATAGACAGCCTGTATTGTGTCACCAAATTAATCTATAAATCCTACTAGTGCTTTTCTGTAGTCAACAGACACTGATCTGAAAATGACAAGGAGACGCGGAACAACATTAAAACGCTGTTTATCAAATGCGGTCAGTGGGATGTTGGTTTTAATATGGGGGCGAGAATCTCTTTAAAAGCAAATAACATAAGTCATTGGGACCAGATAACAAAGCTTCTGATGAAACCACAGTGTTTCATGTTTTCAGCTCAACTAGCTTTTTTTGAAATTACTTTGCTTCACTATAGCTGAATTGGCATGTTCAAAAGAATTATATATTGAGATGAAGGTTGCATATAAATGAGGCTGTCGCTGATTCTTGCTTGCACATTAAAACCACTGGACATGGTCTCTGGTGACTTCAGTAACTGGTCACTGTCTTTGTTGGCTGTGGTCTCTGCAGAATTGCTGCAAAGTTGGGAGTGTACTTTTGTAGATAGAACTTTTTCCAGATTATTCCTGATCTGCAATAGCTTTCAGACTGACTAGAGAAATTTGTGCTGTGAGCTTCATTGGCGAGACAAAGAAATTGTTAACCCCAGCCATCCTACATCAGGTCTTTTCAGATGTTGCAAAGTCTCATTCCAGTAGATACTGTGATATGAGAGTGATCTGGGAATTCTGCATTGTTCAAAGCCCAAAGAAAGAGAGTAAAGAGTGGTTTGAGATCTATATTCGTGCCTCTCTCTGCATTGTCCCTCCAACCCATCTTCCATAGCCACCCAAGCATTGTAAAGCTGACTACTGACAGAGAAACTGCGAAAATCTTCCACACTGAGGCTGGCCCATGAAGTTCTACCCAGTAAAAGGGGCTGGTGGAGCCTATGTAACTTCTCCACTTTTTAATCTGTGCTGGAATTCTATTGTGCTAGCAATACAAATGTAGGAATCCTAGGACATTAAATTTTCCAGTGTAATTCAATTCAAATAGCACTTAGCTCTTGAGCAGGTCTGGGCATTATGAGTTCAAAATGTGTCACAGAACTGGGAAATAACACAGGAAATAAACATTTGTAGGAATGATCTCAAATTAGACCAGAACCCATTCCCCATGTGGATCACGTGTTACTGGAGTGAGTTTAATATTGATAGATGCAGGTCATACTCCTGTCCTGGTTTTTTAATGGTCCATTTATATCACTATTAATTAACAATGATATCTATATATATATATATCTGTCAATAGCACTAATAATAAAACACAGACACTGAAGTGTTAACAATGTAAGCAATGGTACTTATTCCATTTACTCAACTAGCATTTAGTTAAATCTTGCATGTTTTGAGCCAACGTTCTCTAGTGTTACTTTAAGCTGCAGGGATGGAGTTGAGCTAAGGGACAGCAGGTACCAGCCGTGATGAGTGTCCATTCATTCTGATCTCTAGACTTATTGTTTTTATTGACCACAATTCAGTGACTCGACTAAAAAAACCTGTTCTTCGTATGCGTGCATGCTGAAAATTTAAATAAGTAGGTACTGCACATCAGTTGATTTTGAATGAGATTGAACTCAATATTCACTTGAATGCCCAAAGCCAGATGACTAGGTTCTGCAGGGCTGTTTAAACATTGCTGTCTGGTGTCAAAAATTCTCTTACTGCGCACCTAACATATTAGTTAAGACAATGCAAACATTTGTTTTGGATGTGAAACCCACAAACAGCTACCTGTTTACCAGTATAGAATATGGAGGTCAGAAGCATTCAGGTAGACAACTGATTCTCGCAGCCCAATTTAATAATGCCTCTGCTGGAGGGTGCCTGGGGTTCAAAATCAAAGCAATAAGGTGACAAATGGAGAGATTCCTGTGTCTGATGTAAAAGGAGAAACAACCCAGTCAATTCTATTGTAATATGAAATGATACTCAAATCTTTGATCTCTTCCCATGGAAGATGTGTAAGCAGATATGATGTGTTATTATTTTTAAATTTTAGCTTTTGTTCAGATGAAAAAAAACTTTTCAAAAAAAAACTCTGCCTTTTTTCCTAAATCTTTAAACTATGTAATCTCTTCTTGCATTGATCTATTTTTCTACTTTATTTATGAAAAATACCAATGTAAATGCTAAGAATTAGGATTATTTACTGTAAATAACTGTCACATTTCAAACCAAAGATTTCTTTGTGTTTTCTATGTTGGTATGTACAAGAGGTGTATTTGCACTTGCATTTTAATTGTTACTTTGCTGCTTTTCTTTGGCTTTTATTTATTTGCTTTCAGTTCTTAATAAATGTGGCATTATTCTGGAGATAGGTTTGCTCTAATTTTTACTGACAGACCATTTTAAAAATTATCACTCAATACTTTTAGGCCCACAGAATTGTGACTGAGAAATTAGTAGTGACCTATAGGCATCATGCTATCTTGATTTCATTCTTAGAAAATCCTTTTGTCAATTTACTCCAGCTTCCTCTTGTGCAATGTAATCTTCTGTCTCCCAAAAAACACATGTCCTGCTGTGTTTATTTGGCTGGTATATTTTTATCTTGAAAGAAATGAGACCTCAGAAGAATTAAGTTAATTTCACTGAATCATGGAATGATATTCCCTCCCTAACAGCACTGTGGGTGTACCTACACCACATGGACTGCAGCGGTTCAAGAAGGCGGCTCACCACCACCTTCTCAAAGGCAATTAGGGATGGGCAATAAATGCTGGCGCGGCCAGCGAAGCCCATATCCCGTGAAGTAATTCTTAAAAACGCGCAAAAGGCCATTCAGCCAATTGCACCTGTGCTGGCTCTTTGGATGAATTATATTTCGTTACACTCTACTGCTTTTTCCTCGTATCCTTGACTTATGAACATACGAACACACGAACAAGCAGGAGGAGTCGGCCATTTGGCCCCTCAGGCCTGCTCCACCATTTAATAAGATTATGGCTGATCTGATAGTAACCTGGCATCTCACCTACACCCGATAATCTATAAATATATCCCTTTAAAAAGTTACAACTGAATCCGCTGCCACCATGCTTTCAGGCAGTGCATTCGAGATCTCAACATAGAAGCATTGAATGCAGGTAGGACAGAAGGAGCCTAATCAGTCCATATTAATTTGTGAGAGTGACTCAGCTAGTTCCACTAGCAGAGCAACAACTTGCTGCATAAAAAAATATGCTCCTCATGTCCCTCTAGTTCTTTTGACAATTATCTTAAATTTATAGCCTTTGGTTACCGACCCTCTTGTCAATTCTCCTTGTTTACTCTATCAAAACTTTTCCGGATTTTGAGGGCGGGGTGCGGGTGGTGCAGTAGAAGTGGAATCTCTCCACCTAGCTCAAAGGAAGATGCTTGTGGTTATTGGAGGCCAATCACCTTAGTCCCAGGGCATCACTACAGGTGTTCCTCAGGGCAGTGTCCTAGGCCCAATCATCTTCAGCCCCTCCATTATAAGATCAGAAGTGGAGATGTTCACTGATGATTATATAATGTTCAGTACAATTTGCAGCTCCTCGGATACTGAAGCAGTCCATGCTCATATACAACAAGGTCTGGGCAGCATTCCGGTTCTGATAAGTGTCAAATGACATTCATGCCACACAATTACTGGACAATGAGCATCTCCAGCAAGGGAAGAATCTAACCATCTCCCTTTGACATTCAATGGCATTCCCATTGCTGAAACCCTCACGATCAACAGCATTGGGGCTTACAATTGGCCGTATTCTTAACTGAACCAGCCATTTAAACACTGTGGTTAGAAAAGCAGGTCAGGGGCTGGATATCCTGTAGCAAGTAACACACCTTATGACTTCCCAAAGGCAGTCCACCATCTGAAAAGCATAAGTCAGGATTGTGATGGAATACTCTCCACTTGCCTGGATGAATGCAACTCCAACAACATTCAAGAAGCTCGACACCATCCAGGACAAAGCAACCTGCTTGATTGGCACCCAATCCACCACCTCCAACATTCACTCTGTCCACTACCAACTCACAGTGGCAGCAATGTGTATCATCTAAAAGATGCATTGCCGGAACTCACCAAGGTTTATTTGATAGCACCTTCCAAACCAGCGACCTCTACCACTTATAATGACACTGGCAAAAGATACATGGGACCACCACCACCTGCAAGTTCCCCCCCAAATCACACACCATCTTGACTTGAAAATATATCACCAAACTGTCAAAAAGGCTACTGTATTCTGTGGAGTTGACACTCTGTGGCATATGAGGCATCCCATTTATAACTCTTCCTCTCCCCTGCTCAGAGATCCTGCCACAGTGAATACTGGAGCTAATACTTCAGCTGTGGTCTAACCAGTGATTTGAAAGGTTTCAAACAACTTCCTTGCTTTGGCACTTTTTGCCTCCATTAATAAGTCCCAGGATCCTGTAAGCTTTTTAATAACCTTCTCAACTGGTACTGACACCTTCAAGGATGTGAACTCCTCTCAGCCTATATGTGCACATTGTGTAGAATTCAACTTTTTCATTTATATTACCTCCTCTCAACCTTCCCATCAAAATGCATCAAGGGACCTGAGGTGGTGGTCAGAAGGCAAAAAATTAGCCAGAACCCCAAAAGTCTTCTCAGAGTGTGTTTCCTGGTAAACCCTGGAAACCTGAATAAAAGAAATAGAACAATAAACACTGAGAAAGAAGCAGTCCAAGGACTCAGGTGGCTGCACAACAATAAATTATGAGATTGATGTCCAAGATAGTTAATCCAATCTGACAATCTCTGCACATCCACAATTCCTGCCTCACACCTGCCAGTTTTGCATTCAATGGGTCTCTTTCCTGCGGTTATATACAATCTTATTTTAAACACTAGGACAACGTAGATTCAGGTGGTGCGTTATAGCATGGAGATTCCTCCTAAACTCCACCTCACATGTAATTTTGTCGTCTTATCCCTGCTGTTTTCATTTTTTTCTATGTTGTCCTATCTTTGCTAACGTTGCTTTGCAATGTAAACATCGTCACACAGACGATAAGATCTCAGACAGCACATAGTAGAATCATAGGCTGGGATTTCCTGCACCTGATCGTGATGGGCATGTTCAGTGGAGAGTCTCGTGAGAAGGCCCTAGGCATGTTTCCCGCTGACATGAATCCAGGAAGCAATTATCCCCTCCCCCGTCAATGGCGGGCTGCATTTCCCACCATCGAATGTCGGGAACTAAATTTGAATGTGGTTGCATCTCATTATTGTGGCCTCAGGCCAGAATCACACCCCACACGTCAAATTTAAAGCCCATGCCAGCCTGATTTTATGACGACGTGATTTAGAACGGCCTTTTAATGGGCATGCACCTAGCAACCTGAACTTCAAGGGGAGCTTGGAGGTGAGTGCACACAACTTTGCACAACGCTTGCGATGATCCCAATGCAAGGAAGTGGCTCCACAGATTCACGGGGGTTTACAGGCAAGTCTCCACAGCGGCTTCTTCGTGAATGGCTTGTGGTGCCAGGGCAAAGGCAACAGTGCTGGGGAGAAGGGAACCTCGGGTCAAGGGCTACAGTCCAAGGGGGGAAGGGGGAGAAGGGGGCTTTGGGGAGTAGGGGGGGGGGTCATGGCAGCACAGACTGAAGTTTGAACTCAAACACATGCCAAGGGGTGGGGGGTTGTGTTGGGAGGAAGAAACCGGCCAGGAAAAAAAACAAAACATGCCAAAACGAGCACTCCACCACAGCTGAGAGTGTTTAGCTTGAGCTCATTTGTCATGCTTGGAGTCAGGCTAGTCTAGCAATGTGCCCACTCAAGCAGCACTAAATCCTCACAGTGCCAATGATTGCTCCTCTACTGTTAACCCCTTGTGCACATATTTAATGCTCGAATGAGTGCTATGATACTGCAGAACCATTGGGGACCTGGGCAAGCCTGAGGATCCCCTTGGGAAAGGCGGCCATCGAACACTGAGGGCAGGGTGCGCTCCTAGTCCCTTGTATTATGTTTACATTGACAATGAAAAAGCACCCTCATGGTCCAAGCAAACCACAAAGCCTTGGAGTCCAGGTTAGGAAAATGCCTGCGCCTGAGATGAGAGCTCAGGATGCAGTTGAGTGGCCGAAGCTGATGCCACCTGGTCATGTGGAGTGGGGCGGTGCTGGGTGTGGGCATGGTGGGCATGGTGAGCCATCATGTGCAGTAAACACTGGGCATTCATGTGGTGGCCTGGACTCTCCAGCATGTGTTAAGGGGCCTTGAGAGGCAGCTGCAGGAGATGACTTGACCAAGAGTGGTCTTTGGAGACAATTGCTGACCCTTACACCGCTCTCTTTGATACTGCAGTGAGGAGACCATCAGGAACATGGAGTCTGGTGATCTCGCTGTCTGCCTCACTGCTTATAGGCAGGAAAGAGGAAGGAGAAGAATGTGATGGAGGTGTCTGGCTCACTAAAGGGAGGAGCAGAACCCTGAAGACCAAGGGGCAGCAGGGCCTCCTCCGCACGCAGAGGATGAACCCACAGAGCCGTTGTTCGTAGATGCATCGCTAGACCCAGGGTCTACAGACGGCGCATGTGCTACCCGCAGATGAGTGAGAACTAGTGTCGCCGACACCTTCACATGTTAAGGGAACCGGTCATGCATATATGCCATCTTCTGCAGGATTTGGCATCATGGGGCCTCAGGGTGCATCCACTGCCAGTGACAGTTGAAGTTACCGCCGCGTTCAATTTCTCCGACAATAGCACCTCCCAGGGTTCCACTGGGTCCTTTGCGGGATCTCGCAAACCTCCACCCACAAATATATCCAGGAGGCCACAGTCGCCCCTTTAGACGGGGCACACACCTTTCCCAACTTCGACAGAGATCAGGCAAACCAGGGAGCAAGAACGCTGGGATCTGCTCAGATTTCCGGATTCCCACAGGTGCAGGGGGCCATCGACTGCACCCACGATGACCAGAAAACCATTGCTGATTGGCAAAAAAACCCATTTGGTTCACTAATATCCTTTAGGGAAGGAAATCTGCCGTCCTTACCTGTCCTGGCCTACATGTGACTCCAGGCCCTCTGAACAAGGGCAATTAGGGATAGGCATTAAATGCTGTCCTGGCCAGCGACACCCACATCCCATGAACGAATAAAAAAAAAAGTGGCTCTTAAATCTCCCTGGCAACAAGCAGTTCAATATGTGAACCGTAAAGGCTTCCACTCTCTCAATGTTCAGCTGGTCTGCGACCATAACAAACGGATCATGCAGGCGTGTGCAAGATACCCCGGAAGTATCCACGACTCCTACATACTCAGCCGGTCTCAGGTCCCTGAAATCTTCTGGGGGCCACACAGGATGCAGGGTTGGCTCATTGGGGACAAGGGTTACCCACAAAGGACGTGGCTGATGATGCCTGCGCAGCAGCCTCAGACTCCTGGTGAGAGAAGGTACAACGAGGCCCATGCTGCAACCCGGAGTTTGGTTGAGCACACCACTGGCATCCTGAAAATGAGGTTCCAGCGCCTGGCCAGATCTGGTGGAGCCCTGCAATATACTCTCCAGAGGGTGTCGCACATCATAGGGTCTTGCTCCATGCTACACAAGCTGGCAACACAGTTCGGGGAGTACCTGATGATGGGGAGATGCAAGAGCTGCACGTCTCCTCTGATCAGGAGGAAGTCAAAGGGGATGAGGTCCTGGGAGGCGTGGGTGTAGGCGATGAGGCCATTGTACTGGCCAGGCAAGGCAGGCGTACTCATGAGGCCCTCATTGCCACAGGATTCCAGGAGGATGATAATGAGATGCAGTGAGGACACTCCTGACAACATCTGACACCTGTCTGGCTGAGGGCAACGCACAGACACTCTGTGAAGAGGCTCATATCATTGAGACGCTGCTGAGAAACAGCAGCCTCATGGACTTTAAGACAATCTGGAAAGTGATTTTGAAGCTGGGCAATCACTCTGCCCAATAGGCTACACTCTGCACAGAGGAGAGGCCCTGGACTGTGACATGAGCCTTCATTTTGAGCAGGGAGCAAGGTTTCACGTCTGATTGACATGAATACTGCTGGCTAGATCAGCATTTATTGCCCATCCCTAATTGCCCTTGAACAGCACTTGCTGTAGGTCTGGAGGCCAGACCAGGTAAGGACGGCAGATTTCCGTCAATTGACAATGATTTCATGGTCATCATTAGATTTTAATTCCAGATTCTTTTTATTGAATTCAGATTTCACCATCTGCCATGGTGGGATTTGAACCCTGGTCCCCAGAGCATTACCCTGGGTCTCTGGACTACCAGTACATTAACAATACCACTATGCTACCACCTCCCCATGTTGACACTGATAGGTGCCTGCAAGTGCCTCAGCAATGGAGTTCAGCCCACGCAGCAGTGCAGTGCAATGTCCTGGACCAAGGTCTCCATGGCGGCTGCCAACCTACCAGCGTTGATCTCAGTGCATCGGCATGCCGGAGCTATCACCTCAGCCTGAAGGTGGATGGTCTCCTCCAGTGTGTCTTGCAATCTGAGGAGTACAGAGGACATCCCTTCCTCATGTTCCCAAGCTTGCCTTTACAGCTTCAGCAACTGAAGTGTGACAGTGGAAGCAAGTAGAGATAATTAATGCATGGCAGGGGACTGCAGAACAGGGAATTGGCTCTCAGAATGGTTGTCTGATGGATGTTTCACTGCTGGATTCTCAATTGGTTCAGCACCGCCGACCTCACCGTCAGCACAGGAATGGTCCAGATAATCGCCGGCCAGCTGGATTGCTCTATTTTCAAAGTCTGGAGGACCTTGATGTCAGGCATCCCTCCACCAGCCTGTGACCTCTCCCTCGTGTCGTGTGCCAGCTTGTCTATCATGAATAGAGATGGAGAGAGTGTAAGCAGAACACCTGCAGGGCCAGATGAGAAGGATGCCTGGCATGTGTGGGTGGTGAGTGGTCCCTTGGATGGAGTGAGGACACGATCCACTGATGAAGGTGTGTGTGAGAGAATGAATGGTGATGTCCCCTGAACTGGCAGTGAGTCAGATCCCTGTGGATGTGTGATGGGTTTGTGAGTGTGTGAGTTGAGACTGATGAGAAGAATGACTTACCAAGATGGATCATTCATCCTCTTGCGGCACTAGGTGGCTGTCCTCTTTTGGAGGGTGCTGGCACTGACCACTACTGCCACCACCTCCCATGCTGGATTTGTCACAATCTGGAATCTGGATGAGATTCTTAGCCTAGTGTAGGGGTAGAGGACATCTCGGCAGGCCTCCACTGCGTCCAGTAGGCACTCGAGAGAGGCGTCGCTAAATCTGGGGGGAGCATTTCCTCCTTTAAATATGGCGCCCGGATCACTGAAGGCCTGAGGTGACAGTGGGGGGAGGGGGTGGCAGGATCAGAGGCTGCCCCACCACTGATCCGGCATGAAGCTCGGGCCTCTCAATTTTTTAAACAAAGCGGCACACGATACGACGGTAAAGGCCGCCATTGCCATCGGCGGGTCACATGCCGATTTTCCACCCGATATCGGACTTTTCCAATTTCTGAGACAATTCCTTCTTAAGAGTTTCACAACAGATACAGAGGCCATTCAACCTATTACACTGTTCTGGTTCTCTCTATTTCCATATCCCCATTCCCCTGCCATTTTTCCATTTCCATGTAACTTATTTTCTTTTTCAAATATTTAGTCAATTCTCCTTTAAAGGTTATTCTAGGTCCTGCGTCTCCCACTCTTTCTGATTAGGCATTCGAAAGGCCTGCCAACCTTCATGGTAAACAAAAAGTTATTTTAACTGTTCTCTTTCTTCTTGGTAATGATCTTATATCCCTGACTCAGTGAGCAGTGGAAACAGGACGATCAATTTTCCACTCTGATTATCTGACTAGTGCAGCTCAGCTGACGTGTGCTACCCCTGTCATCAGAGAAGATGCAGTATTCCCGCCCACTGCATCGAGCTTGTGCCAGAATGTTGGTCAGGAAACAGGAACATAGCTTCAAGTCTGAAAGGCCAATGGCCAGTGGTCACAAAGTTCAAAGGTCATTTGGGGGCAGCAGGGACTTTAGAAAGAAAGTTGTTGCCCTTTCCCTAAGACTCCCAAAGAGTTTCTTGTGAGTGAGGTTCCAGGGTAGGTCCTGGCAAGAGGTTTCCTCAGACACCTTTTCACTGGAGAAAACTGAGTTAGGAAACCAGGAGCCTGCATCACTAAATTCCTAACATGTCTCTGACTAGTCCAGGCCTAGTACTGCCATCAGGAACAGCCTGGGAAATTCCAGTAGGTTAGAAAGTGGAAAAAGGCCCGTTGTAACATAGCTCTGCACATTTTTCCTTTTTCCTGCTTATTTACCTACGGAAGAGAAAGAAATTGCTTCAGTTTTTCCACATTTTGCTGGTGCAAAGCACTCATCATCTTAACAAGTTAAATCTTCTCATAACGTTCCCTGTTTTAATGAAAATTGCACCAGTGTGTCTAGTTTCTTATCAAATGAAACCTTCCCATTTCTGGTATCATCTTGTTAAACTCTCCTACACCCTTTGCATTGTCTTCCTTCTTAAGTAGGGCCCTCAAAACTGCACCCAATACTACCTCCAGAGCAATGATTGGTTCAGGCTTAACAATATCTCTTCTATGTCATTTTATTAATGGGTCAAAGACAATGCTGAAAAATGGCACTTAAGCCTTGTAGTTGAATACTGAACTCTCATTAATAGAGTTTGTTTATATCCAGCCTCAACTGCTAGTTTTGGTCACTTTTGCTAGTTGACAGGCTGGCCATTAGATGGAGTGCCACATGCTGGTAAACTGGTACATCACAGGAAACAGATCAATGCAGGTACTTCTCTCCTTTGCAAGTAAAGAAATCTAAATAGTGCCATTCACAATTTGAGGGCACCCCAAAATGCTTCACACCCAATAAAATACTTTTGAAGTGGTAATTCTAGGAAGTGATTCCTGTGGCCACTATATATTAATACACAGGGGCTGGTCAGTAGTTCTGATGCTCCTTATATCATGACTGTATGATTCCACTTTGACCTGGGGCAAACCCTATTTCTCTGTTAGCTCCCTGGCTTTACCAAACTCCATTTTTACCATGTTCTCCACTGAAAGTGCACCCTCTGTCTCCTGCCTGTTCCCATGTCTGAGGTTGCTGCTGCTTTGCTGGGACTCTACACTGAGCTGGTTCACATCAGTTCCAGCTGTTGCTTATTCTTTTCTCAGGTTGTTATTTCATTGAAAATTACAAAATTCTTACAGAGCGTGACAGGGTGGGTGTGAATCAGGTGTTTCCCGTGGCTGGTGAGTCCAGACCTGAGGGGACACAGTCTCAGAATAAGGGGCAGGCCGTTTGAGACTGAGATGAGGAGGAATTTCTTCACTCAGAGGATGGTGAATCTTTAGAATTCTCTACCCCAGAGGGCTGTGGAAGCTCAATCATTGAGCATCTTCAAGACAGAAATTGGTAGATTTCTGCATACTCATGACATCAGAGATTTGGGATAGTGGGGGAAAATGGTATTGAGGTAAACGGTCAGCGATGAGCTGTTTGAGTGGCAGAGCAGGCCCGATGGGCCGAATGGCCTACTCCTGCTCCTATGTTTCTATGTTCCAATGCTAAATGACTTCTAGTGTGCTGCTTTGTGTCTGCTTCCTCATCTGCACCAATCTGCTCCACTCAGCTTTCAGAAACGTTCTATCTAGCCTTTGCTGGACTGGCTGAGATGATTTCCCAAGCTCCTGCTGTGGCACCCCACCGTCCCCCACCCCCATCCCCACTCCCCCACTCCAATCTTGTGTGTTCCTCACCTCCCTGCATCTTTTCTTCAGACCACCTCCCTCACCCATGCTGGGCCCCTTCACTCTCCCTGTCTTGCCTGGGTTTACCTGTCCTTCATCTTTGGGTTTCTCTCATCACTCCTCACTGCTCTGTCGGCCTGCTCATTCTGCACATTGCAAATAGCAGGTGACTTACCGTTAAGATCCCCATGTGGACCAAAAAATCAAAAGAACTGAATTTACTGAACTACCATGATAAGAAAACCAATGGTCAAGATTTCACATTTTATAATTTTTACGTTAAACATTTAAGCAAAATCAACATAAGCCAAACATGAATTAACATGCAGATTGTAGTCGATGCAAACTATAAATTACACATTAAACAGCAAATAAAACAAAGAGAGGTCTCACAGATCTACTGGGCAATCCATTCAGCAGATATGGATCTCATTTCAGCCACAAAGTTCTTCAAAGCTTTGAGTTTTCTTTGGTAGAATTCCAGCTCCTTTTCCCCAAGGATTTAGCCTATTCCCTATCCGACAGCAGCATGCAACCAATCCGGGTTCCATGGGCACGGTCTTGACCAAAATGTTACATGTCTGCAGACCCTCCTCAACTAATCTCACGACAGTCTTGATGGATAACCAATGTTATCTTCAAGTAACAGAAGCAGCTGCAGCAACTGTGGGTGGAATCGTCCCAGGTTTGCGCTAAGTGCAGTAGCGGGCAGGTAAAACATAATTTTACCCCTCAGCCGCTATGGCGGGTTTTCATGCCCTCTCATCCCAAACTCACTGCATTAAATATGCATTCATGGGAAACATGGCGTTTCCATGGTGGCCGGGCTCTCATTTGCCCGCCACGCCATCACCTCACCTCTTCCTCACTCCGGGTGCCATATTTAAAGTCCAGACGAGCGCACACCTCTCAGTGCTTCCAGCCCACGACTGCTGCGAAGGAGACATGGCCCCGAGAGGCAAAAAGACTGCAGCCCCCGGGCTTAATGATGTGTTGCCCGAGCACCTTTTGGATACAGTGGAGGCTCGCCATCATGTCCTCTACCCCCACTCTGATCGCAGGATGGGCAGCAACAGCACTAATCCGGCTTGGGAGGCAGTGGCAGCAGAGGTCAGTGCCAATACTCTGCAAAAGAGGACAGCTACCTAGTGCCGCTACAGGATGAATGGTCTCATCCATTCTGCCAGGGTAAGTCACACTTCTCATCACTCTCAACTCAACACACTCACAAACCCATCACACATTCACAGGGATCTCACACCTCAAGGGACAACACCGCTAAATCTCACACACACACTCACATCTCCATCAGGCTCATATCATCTCGAGCTCTTGATCTCATCCTGTCCATGGCTCTGCTCATCACACAAACATTCCACACAGTGCCATGTGTCCTGCTCACACTCTCCCAATCTGTTTTCGAGCAGGAGAAGCTGGCTCAAAGCAGCAGGGGGACGTCCCAGGCCGGGGGTGGAGCGACCCACATTAGGCCCTCACTCACTTTGAGGAGTGTCCCATCGCGCTGACTGGTGAGGATGTGGACCATGCCTGTGGTGACGGTGAGGTCGGCGGAGCACACCCTTGTGAGGATCCTACACCACATCCTCCCTCTCTCAGTGCAACTTTGAGTACTCTCTCCTGCTTTTGACTCTGCTGCCATGCACTAATTATCTTTACTTTGGTTCACAGGGAGGTCTGCCAAGCGATCGACACCCTCAGCCAACCAATCCCTCAGCTCCATTCACGCCCTCACCTCCAGCCAAGAGGACACCTCCTCCATTGAAGAGCTGGATATAAGCAACCTTGAAGACCCATCACAGCGCTTACTCACACCCTGCACCAGCGCAGAGACACACACCTCGGTGGGACCTAGATCTAGAGCAGGCTTGGGTTCACAATCTGGTGGTCACTGCACAGGCACATATCCGCAGCAGGAGGCAGTTTCATGTGAGCTCTCCGGCACTCAGAGGACTGCTGGGGATCTGGCATCTGTGAGGTCCAAGTCAGATGACGTTCCTCTGGATTTGGCTTTCCAACTTATCCTGGAGAGTCAGCCAAAGGTGTGGGAACATCAGGCAGAGCTGTTGGAAGCCCTCAACAGAGTGGCACGTGAGTCAGAGGAGTGTGTCTGCCTGTTCTCTGATGAAGTGGTTTCCACATGTGCGTGTATGGACGTCTCCATGCGGAGGATGGTAGACGCCATGGAGACTCTGGTCCAGCAGAACGCACAGATGTGTGCAGACCTGCACTCCATTGCGGGAGTCATGGGTGAGTTCCTGCAGTGGCAACACAAGGGGGAAATGGGGCACCTTGACACCCCAACAGGTGCTCCTTCCCCTTAAGGAGTCAGACCTGGGCACCTGTGCACCTGAAAGGAGGAGGAGCAGCAGATGGACACCCCTGGGTCAACCACTCAGGAATCTCAGAGGCTGTCCTCTCCCTCTGAGTCCCCTTTGCCTGTGACCCCCTAACCTTGTCCTCTGTCCTCAGTGAGCAGCTGGCCCATGAGTGATTCTGGAGGAAGATGTGTGTGTGTGGTAGGGCCTTTCGGAGCCTCGTGCAATAACACTCCCAAGCACACGGATCCTTCATGTATCACACTCAGCTCAATGTCCTGAGCATTTTCAATGCTGCCTGCTGGGGTTCACTTCCAGTTGTCCATCTGAGCTGAGCTGCATCTCCGCCCACCCACTGATCACACTCCCATGTAGCACCTGACCTCACCCACAATGACTGCTGTTTCACTTTTGATTTGGGCAGCATGGTCTGGATTTGGTTTTTCATGCACTCCCCTGTCCTTTCCCCTCTCCCAGTCACCCATTTCCTATCCCCCATCACTGTTGACACCCCTGGCATCACCTTCCACCTCCCCTCCGTGACCTACCAGCCACAACCCTTTGCCTTCTGGGATGTCCAGGTGAACGTGCACATTCCCCTCCTTCCCGAAAATCCCAACCCCATCCACATTCACCTCCCCAACCTCCTCCTTCCCACCTCCAGGGTCCGTGTCTGCCTCCGAATCTCCACCAATACCCTCACCCTTCTACTGTAACGGTCGAACCCTCACCCTCCTATCCTACTACCTCACTCTTTTCCCGGTCATTGTCAACATTCCCTCATCCCACGCCCACCCTCAGTTCGCTCCCCAGGCGCAGTCATGGACCCATCAGACCCCTTCCCTACACGTTCACCTGGACATCCCCCCCTTACCCCTTACCCACTGGAGACCCTTCTCCCTCTGGACTGCTTCCCACTGGAACCCATTCCCCCCCACCTCTGGACCCTTTCTGCTCTGGAGCTCTTCCCCCCTCTGAACCCCCCCCACCCCCCAGTCCCTCTACCACCCATCTCCACTGCCCCACTGCCACCCCCGCCCCCAGAGTCCTTCCCCACTTAATCCTTCCCCTTTCCTGACTCCCTCAGACACCCTCACTTCTTTCCCCAGCTTTACTTCCTCCACCCTTACTCCCTCCCCTCTCCTCACCCCTTCCCCCCTCCAAATTCCTTCCCTTACACCTTCTACCCTGCCTTACACCAACTTCCCCAATTGCAATCTTCTCCTCCGTTACCTCCTTCTCCTCCATACTCTCTCCCCTTCTCAACCTCACCCCTCTGACACTTTCATTCCCCCCTCCCAATCTCACCCCATCCTGACACCTCTTCCTCTTCCAGATGATCCTAGACCTTCCTCTCCCACCCCCTCAACCATCATCCATTGTGAGCATCAATGGCGACTTTCCAACTTTCATGAGCTGTTTGGCAGCAGAGCCGTATCCATGAGAATCCACCCAGCATGGCATGGACGTTCCTCCAGTGTGCCGTTGCTGTTGGGCTCCAGCATCTCCTGGTCCTCGGGTGTCCGTAAGGTGAATGAGGCCCTGGCGGTAATTCCCGACTTGGGTACGTCACACTTGTCAAGACGTGTTCTGCACCAATGGGTTTTCCCACAACGTGGGCGGACGATCCAGTGGGGGGCGGGGCGGGGACGGGGGGGATGAGTCCAGCAGGCTGGCCTTATAATGGTGTGCTGCTGTATTACAATGAGGTTCCCGATGTCCAATGGCGGGGAACGCAGCCTGCCATCGAAAGGCTGAGTGGATGATCGCAAACTGGTTTCACAGTATTGTGAATCCGTTTTTGGCCTTCTCGCCATATTGTCCACTCACGCCACCGAACACGCCCGACGCCAATGGGAACAGAAAATCCCAGCTTGTGTATTTGTCTATTCTCAGTTTCTGGATCCAGCCTTTGTCTTCTTCAGCCTGCCTGTACTAGGCTACTGGGATCCGAGTTCAAATGGCTCTGTGTCTGAATAGCTGGTTTCAACTGGTGTCAGTTTTCCCAGAAACCTGGAGTTTCCATTTACCTTTCTGTTTCTGTTTCTGTTTCTGTTTCAATTTCAGTTTCCCAAGAAACCTGAAAGTTCAGGGTGGAATCTTGAGCAGGTGACAAGGATGTCAGCCATAGGCTGGAGTGCAGGCGAGATCCCCCGTGTCACCTTTTTGTGGGAAGAACTGACGCATTTCGTGCCACTCATGCACGTGACATGCCAGTGGTGCTCTCTCCCCTGTGGTCAAGGGACCCAGCGGCAGAAGTCCTGTCCGCAGAGAGCTTCCAGCCAATTAAAGGCTGGCAGCTCTTCTGTACTCAGCAGCGCCACTATAGCATTTATGGCTGCTGCTGGTACTACACCAACCTGAGGTTTTGGGTTGAGGATGGATTCAAGCATAGGTGAGTGATGGTGGGAAGCAGGTCACAGGGTGGGGTGAAGAAGGGGAAGGGGGTTGGAGGGTAGTCCACAGCAAGGGCAGGGGGAGGGTTATCAGAGGTTCCTCCTTCCTAATGTCAGGTTCCTTGATAACATAAAATCATAGGAAATGGGAGCCTACTCTGCCATTCAATAAGATCATAGCTGATCTGAGATGACCTTGACTCCACTTTTCTATCTGTCTCCCATAACCTTTGAATCACTTGTCAATCAAAAATCTATCTAACTCAGCCTTAAATATATTCAATGACCTGACGTCCACTGCTCACTGGAGAAGAGAATTCCAAACACTGATCACCCTTTGAGAGAAGAAATTCCTTCTCATCTCCATCTTAAATGGGAGACCCCTTATTTTGAAACTGTGCCTCCTAGTTCTAGATTCACCCACGAGAGGGAACATCCTCTCAGCATCTGCCTTGTCGAGCTCCCTCAGAATCCTATGTGTTTCAATAAGATTACCTCTCATTCTTCTAAACTCCAATGAGCATAGGCCCAACCTGTTCAGTCTTTTCTCAGAAGACAAACCCTTTCATCTCAGGAATCGGCTGAGTGAACTTCCTCTGAACTGCTTCCAATGCAGGTATATCCCTCCTTATGTAAGGAGATCAAAACTGCACACAGTGCTCCCAGTGCAGTCTCACCATTATCCTGTACAGTTGGAGCAAAACTTCCCTTATTTTACACTCCAACCCTCACTTGCAATCAGGGCAACATTCCTTTTGGCTTTTTAATTACTTGCCAGACAGGCAGGCTGACTTTTTGTGAGCAGGCACCAAGCGCCTCTGAATGAGAGAATCCCCCATCCCCCACCACTCTCTGTGACCCCACAAGCAAACAGGCCAGTGTTTGCTTGCTGTGCTCCCTGCATGGCGAGGCCCCCACTCACCGGTGGGTTAATACCAGTGGCAATGGGATGTGACCCTAACAGGGGCCCGTCCATAAGTCTACTTACCATGGACTTAATCGGCTGGAGGCAGGAAGGCAGCAGGGTTCCCCCCGGTCAGTTTCCCTTTCCTTTAGCTGAAGTTTCCGTTTCAGTTGCAGTTAGGGTCTGTCTCAACAAATACAAGCTTTGAATCACAAATTCCATCAAATTACATACCTTTGCTGGACCCTGGAGCAACCTCTAGTGGCAGATGGCTGTCTCTCTATTCGCCATCTGTCCTTCGAGCTCACTGAACCCCTGCCTCTCATAAAGCTCCTGGATTCACTTCCTCTCCGCAGCCATTTCCAAATCTAGATGTTCCTCCTCCTTTCTTTTCCCAGTCTTTCTAATGAATGACTCCTCATCCTTGGTAATTTTCTACAGCTGTTTTAAGTTCCCGGTCTTGACCGGTGCCGTTGCCTATGTGGGGAGGGGAAGACGGGTTGGTGCTTTGGATGGGAAACCCGGAGTGTGGCTTTCCTCACCAGTGGTGGAGTTTAACTCCACAACGTGTGCCTTTCTCCTTTGCCAGGCTCCTTGCATGGAAGTCAAACTGATTGATAGTCTTGACGCTCAGCCAGCTGGGAAGGACTCCAGATCAGGAGCTAACCCAAAGGGAAGGGGCCTGCAGCCCCTCGTGGACATGTCAGGGCAAAGCGGGTTCAGATAGCTGATTGAGAAGGGGGTGTCTTTGGATGGTGAGCTCTCGGATGGTGGGAGGAGTGGGTGGAGTGGAGTGAACCCAATCCCAGGAAAGGGGGAGTGCAGAGGCACACCTGTACCATAGAATGTGCTGGAAAGGCACAAATATCTCCTTATGTCCTCACCCCCCTTCAGTTACCAGACTGCCTGAGCCCTGGGAAACCCAGCCAACCAGCGTTAAACCTACATCAGCATGAGTATAAACATTTACTGTTATATACAAATGATATAAAATACCTCATGAATACCCAACATATTTCAGTCATGGGCAGGAATACATTTACTCATATATAACTTAATCTCTGATGACTTCTGAAGTTGACCCAATTTAATTACTTGCCTGAGAAAAGATTCTGTAAGAATTCTCTTTGCTCAATGTTAAAATGTTCAGCCTGCGTTAGATGTTCCACTGTGTTCAGCATCACACCAGCCTCTCTCATAGGTGGACTCCACACCCCCTATGGTGACGATAACCTTTATTACCCACTGTCCAGTGATACAACAGCCTGACCCAGGATTAAAACAAACACCTTACTTTGTGATTTTGATACTGTAATATGTTACTGACCATTTTTTCCTGTCTTCCATCAGGTGGACTGATGGACACTCTGATGAGATGGGGCCATTTTTAAAGAAACAAGATGGTTTATTTTGAGTGCACAGAATAACGTTTACAATGAATTTCAATCTATGATTGAACATTCCTCATAACATGGAAAGTAACCAAACATGCCAAATGATCCCTGTAGTTAGATCAGTTCACTTTGCCAAGGAATGCATTTCTGAAACTGGTTGGTGCTAAATTTAGAAAGTGAGTTCTCACCCACTGTGTGTGTGTGTCTTCCCCTTTCCTGTAGAACCCCCTGTGTTGCAGCTGTATAGAGGAAGCTTTGACCTCTGACCCTTCACACTCTATGCCAGGGATTGATCAGTTGTATTTTTTATTCAGACTCTGAAATATATACACACATGCCCTGTTTAATGAGACTCCCTGTGCTCTTTAAGGAGAGGCCATACTAATGCAACCAGTTCCTATATAAGATATATCAATGGGAGTTCTTTTAATATATAGTGAAATCTGTAATAGATGCTTAGAACTTTATTTTGTTTCATTTCAGCATGGCTCCTGAGATCTGCCCATGGTGGATGCTGTGTGAGTTGGCATGGGGGGTGTAAGGGAAAGGGTGGCCAGTAAAGGGCATGGGTTGGCACTAATTTCACATCTGGGCTGTAAAGGGCAATGGAGATGAGTGGAGGGACATGATTTAGGACTAAGTTGGCATAGGAGATATAAGCAGTCATGGGGATGGGATATGGATTATCATGGGGGGGCATGAAAGGCCATTGGGGTGATAAGGGGGCATGGATTGGCATGAGTTGGCATGGATGTGGCACGGGGAGTGGGCGGGGCTGAGGGTTAGAGGACCTAATATTTAACAAAACAACTTGGACAAAGTCCCAGAGAACCAAGGCAGGTCTTTTAGCCAGGCTGTCTCAGTGATCAGCAGCCCTTGTGGCCTCCACCCACCTGTGCCCAGCAGCAATGCACCCGACTCTGTCGTGTACCCACCCAACCCAAACGAAAGTCACGCCACTGGGGGCACTTTTTCCCAAGGCGGGTGTGCTGAGCCAGGAAATTCCTCAAATTGACCAACCTGCCTCGGGAGCAAAAATCTGGCCCAACCTTTCAGCCCATGATCATTCACAGGTTTCTTTGGACCCCCACTCTTTCTAGCTTTTCACTATTTAGAAAATCAGCTGTTCTATCCTTTTTAAATCCAAAATGGGTGACCTCACATTTGCCTGTAATGAAATCCTTTTGCCGCTGTTTTGCCCATCCATTTAATGTATCAATATCTGTTTGCAGTGTTATGTTTCCATCCACATCACTTACATGCTGCCTATCCTCGTGTCATCAGCAAACCTGGATCTGTGACTTTCTATCCCTACATCTACAGTGCTAATGAATAAGGTAAGTAGCTGGGACTCTAACATAGACCCTGCAGGACACAACTAGTCGCATCCTGCCAATTCGAATATTCGCCCATTAACCCCTCTCTCTGTCTCCTGTCGTTCAGCCAATTTCTTAACCAGGTCAATAATTTGCCTTCAATTCCATGAGCTTCAGCTTAAGCCAACAGTCTCTAACGGGGGACTTTATCAAGTGCATCTGCTCGTCCATATAAATAGCATCTAAAGATATTCCTGTTCCTCTTCAAAAAAATTAATCAGATTTGTCAGTTCTGACCTACCCTTTACAAATCCATGCCGACTCTCTCTGATGAGCTGAAAATTTTCAGTATGCAGTTACACTATTCTTAATTACAGACTCCAGTAAGTTAATAGATGTAATGCTAACATTTCAAGTTGAACATGACTCTTTTTCAGAACTGAAGGAGGTAGAAATGTGATGGGGCTTATGCTGTTGTGTGTTTGGTGGACCTTCTTCCCTTCTCTGTCAGCATTCTGAAGAGACTGTTCCCCCCACAACATTTTAGTCCACTCCTCAATCACTTCCAACACCTTATGCCCTTCCCACGGCACCTTCCCATGCAATCGCAAGAGGTGTAACGCCTGCCCCTTTATCTCTTCCCTCCTCACCATCCAAGGCCCTAAATATTCCTTCCAGGTGAAGCAGTGGTTCACTTTTCCAGCGATTCCTTGCTCACTGTTGTGTTCCTGAACAGTGCAATTTTAAATGAGATAACGCTAAACGAATCACATTTCCTCATTATAACCACTGTAAAAGCTGTAGTCATGTTCTGGAGGACCTTTCTCATCAGAAAAAAAACATTAAAACATAATACACTGCAAGTTAATACTTTACATTGCTAAATCCCTATATTTGTAAACAAAATAACTTTTAAATTGAAATAAATTTTAACATATTAAGAAAAAATGCTGACTCTTTCTACTTACTGCCAGCTCATCATCTCTCCTCCTCCCTGACCCTCCTGGTCACTGTAGATTGTGCTTGTTGACCCTGCCCCTCACCGACCCTCCCTCATGCTGACCTTCCCTCTCGCCAAACACCAGTCTTGCCGACCCTCCCTCTCACTGACCCTCCTTCTCACTGACCCTCCCTCTCGCCAACCACCCCGCCCCCTGCCAACATTCAATCTCACTGAACCTCCCTCTCAGTGCCTCTCCCACTCACTGCTTCCCTCTTCTGAACCCTCACTGTGACAGAGGGGCTCACATGATGTGCGACAAGAGGCAGGAAGAGCAACATCAAGTTGCAGAGGTAAAGCCGTAAGCTGGAGGGTTGGCAAAGAGAAGGGTCATTGAGAGGGAAGGTTGGTGAGAGTGAGGGTCAACGAAAGAGAGCATCAGTGAGAAGAAGGGTTGGCAAGAGAGAGGGTAAGGGTGAGGCAAGGTTGACAGCAACTGGGAGGGCTGGTGAGAGGGAGGGTCGATGAGGAGGAGGTGGGGTCGGCAGTGACCAGGAGGGTCGCTGAGAGGAGGGTTGGAGAGAAGAGAGATCAGCAGCGAGTGGGAAGGTGAGAAAACAGGAGAAGCTGCTTCAAAATGGCGCCAATTGGGTCATATGACTGATATGTCAGACCCAGCTCGAAATTATGTTGAAACAAAACTATCAAGACTAAATATGAACGCAGTCTTATTAACTAACCGATGCTAAAGTGAAACAGATTTAAACTGGGCAATATTAAATGAGGACTTACTATACTTCTTTCAATTTGGCCTACTCTATTTGCTGCCTACATTGCGGCCTCCTGTACACTGGGGAGACCAAACGCAGATTAAGTGACCTCTTTAATGAACACCTCCACCCAGACTGCAAGCATGAGCCTGAGCTTTCAGTTACTTACCATTTTAAATCACCACCTGCTCTCACACTGACATTTCTATCCTCGGCCTGCTGCAGTGTTCCACTGAAGCTCAACACAAGCTGGGAAAACAGCATCTCACCTTCCAATTAGGCACTTTTCAGTCTTCTGGACTCAACATTCAGTTCAGCAATTTCGGATCATGATCTCTGTTCCCCATTTTGACTCTGGCTTTTTTGCCATGTGCCAGCCTGAATGTTGTTTTCCATGTTTTGCTTTCAGACAGAGCTATTCATTTTTCTGCCATTTACACACACTTTTTTCATTACCACAAGCATTACCACTCCATTTGCCCTTTGTTCCATGATATCTTTGTCATTTAATCTTCTCGTCCTCTAACTTATCCCAGACCTTCCCTTTTCTTCTTGATCCCCTTCCTCCTTTCAATGACATAAAACTCATCACATTTCTACCTTCATATCTGAAGAAGAGTCATTTTCGACTCAAAACATTAACTCTATTTCTATGTCCACAGATGCTGACAGATCTGCTGAATATTTCCAACACTTTCTGTTTTATTTCAGATTTCTAGCATCTGCAGTACTTTACTTTTCTTTTGGAAGATTATAGTTAGGGTATCTGTCATGTTCTAACCTACTTCCTCTAAAACCCTGGAACAGAAACTGTCTGGCCCTGGGGACTTGTCACTCTTTAGCACCATTACTTTCTCCATTGCTATTGTCTTGCTTATATTAAGTTTGTTGAGTCCCTGTTCCTGATTCAATTTTAGTTTCCTTGGATGTCTAGCATATCGATCACTTCCTCTAAATACTGATGCAAAGTAAGTGTTCAGGGTGTCTGCCATTTCCTTATTTTCATTGATAATACCACCATTATCAGTTTTCAAGAACCCCACTTTCTTTCTGAGCTCTTTTCCCAAATGCAATTGTAAACGTTATTTTGTGTTTCTTTACATGTTTCTTTTCTGTAGCTCTGACCACCTGTTTGGTCACCCTTTGTTACTCCTTGATCTTTCCCATTTGCCAAGATCAATGTTTTTTTGCTGTTTCTTTTAGTTTTATGTCATCTCTTAACTCTTTAGTAATCTATGGCTGTTTTGCTTGGTAAGTAGGTCCCTTGTCCGTTTGGGGTATGAACTGATTCTATATTACATTCAATTCTTTTTTGATTACCCCCACAAATGATCTTCTGTCATTTTACCCATTGAGAGATTTGCCCAGTTTACTGTGGGAAGTCTCTGTCTCATCCCATTGAAGTCAGCCTTACCTAAATTTAAAACCTTAGTTGCTGTTTCACGTTCCTCTCTTTCAAACACTACTTTGAACTTAACCATGGGCAGAATTTTACCTCCTGTGGGTGGGCGGCACCCGACCCGATTGGGCGTAAAGTCACATGATTGGGTGTAAAATCGTGCGATTGGGTGTAAAATTGCGCGAGAAGACGTCGGACGAGCATCTGGATGTCAAGCTGTGGGTGCGCACAAAAGTTGGAAGCATACCTGCCAACAATTAAGAGGGCAATTAAGCCTATTAATGGCACAAGTGACTCCTATTTTTTGTGGTCCGTCCAACCTTACAGTTGGCGGACGGGCGAATTGGCCAGGCGGACTTTGCAATTTTAATCAGCCCTCATCCAAGGGTGGGATGAGCTCTCCATTATTAAATAAAATAAAGATAAAAATCTGTGGACAGCAGGGTAGGCCAGTGGGGGGGCCAATGCACCCCTCACTTTTCAGGTGAATGCCTTGCTGCCCTCCTCGAGGAGGTGGCAGCACGGAGGGAGGCGTTGTTCCCCCAGGATGGGAGGAGGAGGGCCCCCCACATGACCAAACGTGCCTGGGAGGAGGTGGCGGAGGTGGTGAGCTCCTGTGACGTAGTACAGCACAACTGGGTCCAGTGCCGAAAGCACTTCAACGATTTGGTGTGTTCTGGAAGGGTGAGTACCATGTTGGCATTGGGCATTTAACCCAGCAGGTAGCCTTAGCCTTTGAGGTCCCCCCACTACCAAGTCTTACTGTCGTGACTGCATTGAATCATGTTGGGCATTTCTCGTACGCTGGGTGGGCAAGCAGATAGTGCCCATGCTTAGATGAGCCTGAGTGGTTTATGAGGAGATGAGTTCTCCCCCGCACCATGTGTTGCTCTTAGTCGCACATGACTAGCAGGGGGGCAACCTGCAGGAGATGCAGCTAGGCACATACTCAGAACTCTAGCACATGTCCTATTCAGAGTGATGAGATTGTGGAAGGGGAGCCTCAAGGTGTCATGGCCAAGAACCATTTGCTGCCCTCGACGCTGCACGTAGTTGCGTTTCCTTGCTATGGGAGCAAAGACCATGTGGTTCCTAATGTGATGTATGCAGAATGTGTCAAAGGTGGCCGTTGGGGGGATTGGGAGCAGGCGTATGATCTTTGTGTGACTGATCAGCAGTAGCGGGGAGATGAGGCGCTGGAGGCCTGATATGGCCCACTGTGGTTGGGGTGCGGCATGCGCGTGCAGAGTCCACGTACAAATTGCTGTAATGGATGGTCTTCCCTCTTTCTCAGGAGAAGAATGCTCCCAATGTCTCAGAGCATGTGAGGACTGGAGGCAGCCAGGCTCACCTCCTCATGTTAAGCCGCTTCAAGCAGGAGGCCGTTGAGCTTGAGAGGCACCATGCATCCAGGTCAACTGGTGTTGGTGAGGCTGGGGTGGAACGGCCAGGTATTTGAGGCCAACAGTGAGATCCGCAATGTCCTCCTAACATCCGTAGTGCTGATGATTGTTTAATTTGTTATTGTTGCAACATTGCTCGGTCACAGAGTGATAGAGTCAGAGGTGTGGGTCATTTAAAAAGGCCCTTCGGCCCTTCGAGGATGTGCGGGTCAAACACGTTCCTAAGTCTCCTAATCCCATTTTCCATGGCATTGCAACTGCACAGCCAAATACTTATTACATGTTAGGAGGGTTTCTGCACCCACCACCCTTTCAGGCAGTGCGTTCCAGATTCCCAACACACTCTGTGTGCAAAAGTTGCTCATCACATCCCTTGTAAACCTCATGCCCCTTACCTTAAATCTATGCCACCTGGTTAGTGATCCCTCCACCAAGGGGAATAGTTCCTTTCTGTTGACCCTATCTATGCCCCTCATAAGGTTATACACCTCAATCATGTCACCCCTCAATCTCCTCTGCTCCAGGGGAAATAACCCCAGTCTATGCAATCTCTCCTCATAAGTCAAACACTCCAGCCCAGCCAACATCCTGGTCAACGACCTCTGCCCTGTCTCCACTCCAATCACATCCCTCCCGTGAAGCATACAGCTTCATACAGAACTGCACACAGAACTATAGCTGTGGCCTAAGCATCGTTTTCTGCACTTGGAACATTACCCCAAGGCAAGTATGGCATTTGCCTTCTTAAACACCTTATGTACCTGTCCCGCTACCTTAAGGGACCAGTCAACATGCAGACCAAGGTCCCTCTGATCCTCCTTACTTTCCATGGTCCTACCATTCATCGTGTATTCCCGTGCCTTGTTTGTCCTGCCCAAGTGCATTATCTCACACTTATCCACATTACATTACATTTTGCATTCATCAACTCAGCTGACCAGCTCATCTATATCTGCCTGTGATGTAAGGCTATCCTCCTCACTATTTGCCACCCCACCAATGTTCGTGTCCATTGGTTCTGGAAGGTTGAGTGCATAATGAGCTAGGGGGATAGGGATGAAGTGTGTCACTGTGTGCACGCTAACTGATCCACTGTCCTTGTTCATTTCAGCATCATCAGAGCATGGCCGGCAGGAGGAGCTGCAGATGCCCCCTCTCACACCTGAGGGCCCTCAAGTGTCACCAGCGTCACACCATTTGAACGAGGCAGGCACCAGCACAGATACTAGCACTTCGGTGGGCATTGGAACATTTGCTAGTGTCCCAGGGCACAGTGGAGAGGGCACTTCACATTCACTGGAGGAGCTGGCAGAGACAGAGAGTGCCGATGGCGCCAGCAGCTGAAGGACGGCATGGGACCAGGCACATACTCAGTCGGTGGCTGATGATGTGCCTCTGGAGTCATCCATGATGCAGCAGCTGCAGGAAATGCGGCCGGGTGTGCGGCAGCATCTGGGAGTGATACATGAGACTATGCTTCGCTTGGTGTTCGTGGTGGAGGAGTCCACACGGAGCATCAGTGATGCAATGAGCCTCATGGCCGAGCGCCATGCTTCCTCCATGGAGAGAGTAGCAACTCTCGTGGAGAGGCTCCTCCAGGAGAACAAGTAGCTTCTCCTAGGGATACGCTTGGACCTGCAAGCCCTCACAGCGCCAGTGGCCACAGCTGGTCAGTGCCTGTATGGGAGATGGTGTGGGCTTCAAGCTTCCCAGCTCGTTGACCATCCATCGATGGTGAGCAGGGAGGTCTGGGGCGACCTCATGTCAGCACAGCAGCTGCCTGTCATCTCTGAGGGCACCTCTCAGGGCGCTCCGGATGAGGGCACCAGCTGCTCTGCCCCTCTACAAGCAACCGCTTCATTGGGTGAGACTGCGACGACTGGGGAGATACCAGTTGTGGAACTGGCAGCTCCCTCCCAGGTGGGCCCAGTACAGGCTCCATGGGCCAGAGGACGACCGCCAAGGTCATCGAGGCCAACAGGAGAGCAGAGTGAGCAGGCTGTCTCAGATGCCACACCCAGCAATGGGGCAGCACCAAGACGTAGCACCCGCAAACAAAAGCATAAGGCACCTTAGGCACACCACGGGTTTCTCACTGGTCCTTTTGTGTTGGCCCGAGATTAGGTCCTTACAATTTTTTTCCGCTTGCTTAACGTTTTGTTTTGGATTTGTGAGAACATCTGATGTGTAAAATAAAAATCAGATGTGTTACCATGGCTGAGGGTGGTTCCTTTGTTCTGCATGTGTATGTTTAAGATAAATGTCATGAGTTTGTTTGGACATTCAAGTTTATGTCCAAAGCCCTTAGCTCCTGCTGATGACCTGGCAGATTTAGCACTTAGGTGTCGAGTATGGAAGCGCCAGGCAAGGCTGGTCCTCTGATTCATTTGTGTGGAGCTAGCTGAAGGTTCATTGGATTAAAGCCTCCCGGGTGTCCCTGCCTCCTTGGTGTAGTCCCGGGTCAGGGTCTAGCTCCTCAGCATTTCCCTGTGCCTTCTCATCCTCAGAACCAGTGCTGGACTCATCATGTGCAGCCACAGCCACTGCATCAATGTCTTCATCATCCACTGCGTCCCCCTTTCCAGTGCAAGATTGTGGAAAGCGTAGCATGCAGCCATCACAGACATGATCTGGGGGGTACTGGAGTGCGCCATCTGAGCGGTCCAGGCATCAGAAGTGCATTTTGAGAAGACCGATGGTTCTCTCCACCACAGCCCATGTGGAGTCGTGGCTCCTATTGTATCGCTGCTCAGCTTCTGATCTTGGATGGCAGAGACGCGTCATGAGCCACCTTCTGAGGGGATAGCCCTTGTCAACCAGCAGCCATCCATCCAGCCGGGCTGGAGCACTGAAGAGCCCCGGCACCTGGGAGTGTCTGAGGATGTAGGCGTCGTGGGAGCTGCCTGGGTACCTTGCACAGACTTGTAGAATCAGCATCCTGTGATCACACACTATCTGCATGTTCATGGAGTGGAAGCCCTTCCTGTTGACAAAGGCACCGGGCTCACCTGCTGGCGCCTTGATGGCCACATGTGTATAGTCTATTGCACCCTGGACACGGGGGAAGCCAGCAATGGCCGCGAAGCCTCTGGCTCGCTGTGCCTGACTTGTCTGGTCCCAATGGTAGTGGATGAAGGTCAATGCACGTCTGAACAGAGCGTCTATAATCTACTTGACACAAGTGTGGACAGCTGATTGGGAGACACCACAAAGATCACCCACCAAGTCCTGGAAGGAGCCAGAAGCATAGAAGTGGAGGGCAACTGTGACCTTCAAAGCCACTGGCATGGGGTGTCCACCCACACAGTTAGGAAAGATCTCAGGGCCAATCGCCTGACAGATGTAGCTGACTGTTTCCCTTGACCAGTCGGAGCCTCCTTCGGCACTGCACCTCAGTCGTACTGAGATAACTGCTTCTCTGCCTGTATACTCTGGCAACAAGATAGTGGCATATTCTGCGGCCCCTTCCACCTTGGACTACCTCTTGGCCCTGCGCCCCTTGTGCCTGCACCTGTGCTCCCAAAGGTGGCTCCCCTGGAGGCTGAATGTGCACCTCTGGCCCCCCTCCTTATTTCAGCCCTCCCTTCCTCCTCAGAGGAGCTGCCTCCAGTGGACATGTCAGAACCCATAGCCCCAGGCTAAAGGGAGGCCTCCAGAAAGCTGCAGGCCTGATAAAGATTACTGACTGCAGAGTGCAGACCTGAAGGTTCAAAGTACACAGAAAGCTGCTGGAATTCGTTCTGAACAGCTGCAGATCACACAGGCAAGTTTAAAAAACTTTCTCCAATAAATATTCCACAAAGCAGATTGATGACCCCACTGAGCCCTCTCATCCCACCCGTGGATGAGTTTGATTAAAATGTCTCTTACCCGCCTGCCCGTTGTGCCTGTGCGCCAACCCTAAGATCGCACGGGCGCCTGAAAATCGCTGTCGATTGACGAATTAAGGGCCTTAACTAGCCCGTTAATTAATGGCGGGTGTGCATTGAACTTCATTGCACGCCTGCCCAGCGAAATATCGCGATGGCGCTCGGTGACGTCGGGACGCTCGCCCAACGTCACCGCGTGTCATTTTACATTTGACGCTCTCCCCTGCCCCACACGTCACCCAGAAAATCCTGCCCTAGAACACAAAAACTATCCTGGACAGGCTCAAGAAATTCACAACCTCTCTGACATGTGCTAATTGGTTGTCCCAATCTATATGAAAATCAAAACCCCTCATTAAAGTCACTCTACCTTTTCTACATGCTCGCCTAAACTCAGCTACCATTTCACACCAACTACCAAGTAGCCTATACTCAATTCCCTTTCCTATGTCTTAATTCTACCCATGAAGATTGGCTATCAGAAAGAAAAGAGAAAATAGGATTAAAGGGCTCTTTTTCAGGATGTTGGGGTGTAAATAATGAAATACTAAATAATCAGTGCTTGTGTCTCAACTATTTGAAATCTATCAATGACTTAGATAAGGGGAATGAGTGTAAATATATCCAAGTTTGCTGATGGTGCAAAGCTTGGTGGGAAAGTAAGTTGTGAGGAGGATGTACAAAGGTGTTGAACACATTCGCAAGTGACCAAACAGGTCATTCAATTAGAAGGTCCACCCCTATCATGTCAAGGCAACCAGCAAATGCCAGTGGCTCCCACTCCTGAGAATGAATGAATGAATGAAGCCTTTTTCCTTTATTCCCATTTTCTCATGCTAAGAAATTGCATCTGGGGAGTCCCTGGGCTTTGCTAGGAGATTCTGCACAGCATACCTTTAGGTAGGCAAAGTAGAAGTTGTACTTGCTAACAAAGGCCTACTAATGGTCTAGTGAATGTCCTTGACTAGATCTTTTGTCCCAGTGAAAAATAATCAGTTTTGGAGGGAGTTCAGTCACTTTCCTCTGTGGGAAGATGCTCTGTTGAGAATCAAACTTCCTGCTGCTGAATTTTCCCTTCAGTCCAGAAGTTCGCAGCAATTCCACTTGTGTATCAGGGCCTTCACTCATCATCCTCACCAGTTTATTAACCCATGTTCAAGTTTTGGGATAGGGTCTCCAGCTTGGTGTTTAGGTGGGCAAGTTTCCTGGACCACCCCAGGAAACTTGGAATCAAAAAAAATATTTTGCTTTTGCAGTAAATCAATGTTACAATTGAGTATTTCTGAAAAAATACATGTTGTTGAAGTTTTTCATCTTGCACTCATCAGGACAGTCGCAAACATACCAAATAGTAAAGGGAACAACAATTTATACTGCATGAGAAGAGAGTGCTGATTGGTTGGCAAGTGGACTCTGATTGGTAGAGGCATTGCCATGGAGACTGCACCATTAACTGATAACTCAGTTAACTGCCAAGCTTTGTTTAAATTAAAGCCAGACAAGTTGACTCTGGCCCTATCTTATCTAGCACTGGTTCTTCACAACATGAATTGGCCAAATGATTGGAAAAGTTGCTACAACCAGTTTTGAACAAGTTTTCCATTTACACGGTAAAAGATTCCTTCACATTTGTGAAGATCATACAGGATTTGCATATTGATAGCAATGCTGTGTCCATGTGCTCATTTGACATTGCTAGCCTATTCATCAATGTTCCACTCAAGGAAGCTGTGGGCATTTTCATCACATCACTATATCATGGTAATCCAGACCCACAGCCATTGTCTGAATCAGCATTCACTGACCTTATAAACTCAGCAACTTGCGCAGTAGAGTTTAGTTTTAATGACACCATGTATGCCCAACTGGAGGGTGTTACAATGGGACCAGCTCTCACAAGCATCTTTGGTGGATTCCATGAGAAACAAGTCACAGACAGAATGATACTCAACCTCCTACCCCTTGCATATTTCCAAACTGTTGACGATACGTTTGCTATATTTGAATTCACAGTCGCATGTAAGAATTTCTTTACACATGTGCATGGCATCCATCCCGTGCTCAAATTCACCTTTGAAATGGAGCAGTCAAATGAGCTCCCATTCCTTGATATGCTAGTTGGGAAATCTGCCAGGGGGTTTTCTAATACCACCTACCCAAGCTTACCTTCACCGGTCAATATACACATTGGGATTCCTACAGGCCCACATACTATAAGATTGGCCTTATCAGCAGCCTCATAAATAGGGACCAAGCCATTTTCTCATTGTGCAAGCCTAATGCTGAAATAGGGAAAATAAAAGCCAGCCTGCAAGATGATGGCTACCCTGACCAGATCATTGCTCGCTGTATATCACACAAGCTCATCAATGGGTTTAAGGCTGCCATTTTTGGTCCTGAAAAGTGCCTAGTCTACCTCAGATTACCCTGGAAGGGCAAAGTATCTCAACATTTGAGCAACAGGTGAAGCTAGCTGTTTCATGCTGCTACAATGCAATAGTAACATGTGTGGTGTTTGCCACTAACAGGATGCTGCCATCATCAAGCCAGAAAGATGTATCACACAAAGAAGTAATGTGGTATATGAATTTCAGTGCCAGTGTGATTCTAGGTATGTAGGCCGAACGTCCCAAAGACTGGTGGATCATACCAAACAGCATGTCCCAGCCACTTTTCACAACAGGCAAGGTGCTGACTGTATCCAATCAGCCCGTGCTTACAAAACTCAAAATTACTGTGAGTCCGCAATCGGACGACATTCACTAAACAATCCTGATTATGCTAATAATTACACTGACAACCAATTTAAGATTATCAGTTGGACTTGCAGTGTGGCTTACCTACGTGTGCTAGAAGCTTCATATATTCACACACAGGGACCTGTTCTTTGCAGACAGAAAGAACAAGTACATACCTTGTGCCTTTTTCAACTAAACAAAATAGGCCACTGCCATTCCCTGGTTCATTCCGCTGGGCAATGCCTTAGCCAATGAGAGTCGACCTGCCTGATTTGAATTTAAACGAAGCTTGGCAGTTAACTGCATTCTCCATGGCAACACATCTACCAATCAGAGTCCATTTACCAATCAATCAGCATTCTCTCCTCATGCAGTATAAATTGTTTTTCCCTTTACAATTTGGTGTTCTTGCGAATTGCCCTGATGAGTGCAAGACAAAAAGTTTCAACCACGTACCTTTTTTCAGCAATATAAAGTTCTGTACTACCAAATGACTAAATGTTACAATTTTCATTAAAGCATGTGGTTACTGTGCTTTTTATAAAACCTCATCTACAAGTTAAAGCATTCATTAACATTGGAAAAACAATGTTGTCAGCAGGAACTCATGGTTTATTTTAAGAAACCAAGATTGATAACCAGCACATGTCGAAGTCGATACCATCTGTAACGTGGAGATGGTCATTGCTTCAGTGCTGAGTTACATCAGCCAGGAAACAGATGGGATTTCTCTTGGGATTACATATTAATTTCAACTCTTTTCCCTATAGGGGTGAGGAAACTGCTATGCTGCTTGTTGCAGTTTCCCTTAAACAATAAAAAAGTTACAGTGGGTTCTCATTATAACAAATCCAAGAGCATTGCAAAATGTGTTCACCAATGTCCTATCTTCTCAAGGTTTGATCTTCTTTGGTGCTTTTTTGGAAGTTCAGGCAGTACCAGCTTGGTATAACACATTCAATAAATATCCTCAAAATCAATTACTTTTAAAAAAAAGCAAATGGTGGCATGTTGGTGAGTAATCACCTCCCAAAATACTGGCAATCTCTGACTTCACAGATCAATGATGGCAATGCAAAAACTCAGGCCACATCAAATTAATAATATATACACAACTTGTTTATCTCATTTCCTGCAGCGAATAACAGATCTGTACATATCAGGATGGTCCCAGTTCAATCTCCAGGACTTTGGTTGATCTCAGAGATGGCATTAGCAATGTTGCAATAGCCTCAATCTCCAAGGTCAGGAAGGAGAAGATCTGACCAAGTGTGTGTGTTGTATAAGGACTGTTGGCTGTGATGCACCATGTAGAAGGATAACTCACTGGCATTCAAAACTCATACATGAACAATGGCTCCACAGGCAGCCAGGGAACCGTGCACTTGGAAGCAGTCAATAGCCTCCAGAAGACAGGCAAAGGAAACAAACAAAAATCCATTAATTTTTTAGAAAAAGTCAAAGGTCAGTTCCTCGTTTCACTGATAACTCCAGAAGCCTTAACCTTCACTTATTTGTCTCTGGTTCGATTTTTTTCCTGTAAATTCTCAGCAGCCTTTCAAATCATTTCTCTCTAAATTGCAACAAAATCTTTTCACTGTGCTCTTCACAATGGAGAATGGCAATTTTCATAGACACAGAGCAATGATTGACAATGAGCAGAAGACCGGCAGGAAAAAAAGGCAATGGAGACAGCAAAAATGCGTAAAAAGGGAAGAGTCTTAAGGAGGCTTATGAAATCAGGGAGGATGCTGGGAGAGAGAGGTGAGAGAATGAGAGATAGTGACTGAAGGAGTTGTTTGCTGACAGTGGGAGCAAAGGAAGTAGGCAGGTGTCAGAATGTGTGCGCAGTGATCATTCCGATAGGGTGGGTTGAGATCATGGAGAGATGTCAAGGTGAGAATAAGGATCTTAAAATAAATTGCACTGGGGACTAATGAGGATTTAGTTTGTGATTACATCGGAAGGAACATAGAAAAAGAGTCGGTCATTCAGCCCCCGCAAACCCGTTCTGCTATTCAGTTAGATCATGGGCGATCTGTATGTTAACTCAATTTACCCAACTTGATTCCATATCCCTTACTAACACTATCTAACAAAAATCTATCCATTTCAGTTTGGAAATCTTCAGTTGGCCCCAACTTCAACAGATATTAAGGGGGGGAAGCTTCCACTGTTCTTTATGTGAAGATGTGGTCTCCGACATCGCCGTTGAATCAGCTCGCAGTTGTAACGTCCTTTCCACCCTTTGTGTTCCAGCCCCTCTAGAGTAAAGACCAATATTCCATTTGTCTGTTGAATTAGTTTGGTACCTGCCCACTGGCTGTTAGAGATTTCTATGCATGGATCCCGAAATCTCTCTGCTCCTCCACAGTTTCTGGCTTCTCACTGTTTCATGTTGTCACAGTTTTGGTGAGGTTTTGCTGCTCCCATGTCATATTGTCTTAGCATACCTTGATGAGGCTTTGCTTATTCTATGATGGAATTGACATAGTCAGTATATAGTTTTTCTTGAAACTATTTATTAAGGACTGTTTACAAAGAAACAAAGAAAATAGGAGCAGGAGTAGGTCATTTGGCCCTTTGAGCCTGCTCCACCATTCAATATGATCATGGCTAATCCTCTATCTTAACGCTATACTCCAGCTCTCTCTCCGTACTCCTCAATGCCTTTAGAGTCTAGAAATCTATCTATTTCCTTCTTAAATATATTCAGTGACTTGGCCTCCACAGCCTTCTGTGGTAGAGAGTTCCACAAGTTCGCCACCCTCTGAACGAAGAGGTTTCTCCTCATCTCAGTCCTAAATGGCCTACCCCATATCCTGAGACTGTGACCCCTTGTTCTAGAACCCCCAGCCAGAGGAAACATCATCCCTGCATCCAGTCTGTCCAGCCCTGTCAGAATTTTATACATTTCAATGAGATCCCCTCTCATTCTTCTAAACCCCTCATACGACAATCCTGCCATCCTGGGAATCAGTCTGGTGAACCTTCACTGTACTCCCTCTATGGCAAATATATCCTTTCTTAGGTAAGGAGACAAAACTGCATACAATAATCCAAGTGTGGTCTCATCAAGGCCCTGTACAGCTGCAGTAAGACACCATTGTTCCTGTACACTAGTCCTTTCACAATGAAGGCCAACATACCATTTGCCTTCTTAACTGCTCGCTGTGCCTGCATGCTTGCTTTCAGTGACTGGTGTACAAGGGCACCCAGGTCCCTTTGTACATCAACATTTCCCAACCCATCACCATTTAAATAATAATCTGCCATTATTATTTCACACTTATCCACATTATATTGCACCTGCCATGTATTTGCTGCCTCACTCAACTTGTCTAAATCGCCCTGAAGCCTGTTAACACCCTCCCCATTGCTCACATTCCCACTTAGTTTTGTGCTGTCAGCAAACTTGGAAATATTACATTTGGTTCCCTCATCCAAATCATTGATATATATTGTGAATAGCTGGGGCCCAAGCACTGATCCCTGTGGCACCCACTAGTCACCGCCTGCCACTCTGAAAAAGACCCATTTGTACCTAAAGACCTCAACATAAGCACATGGTTTTCAGGAAACAGACTGCTCTAAGACTAGCTCTCTGGGAGCCTCTTGGTCATCTGACTCCTGATGTCACGTTTACATCATTAATATCATCCTGGTCTCATTAAGATAACCATTAGCTCATTAGTCTACACTGACCACATGGAAAATACTCTGAACTATCTTTTTTCCGTCCAAAGTGGATGACTTCACAGTTTCTTCCAGTGAACACCATCTGCCACAGTTTTGTCCATTCACCTAACCTATCAACATCCCATTGTAACTTTCTGCTCCAATCTACACTATCTGCTGTGCAACCTAATTTATTATTCTCAGCAAATTTAAATATAGGACTCTCTATTCCTTCATAACTGTCATTTATAAAAGTAATGAAAAACTATGACACTAGTTTAGCTCCCTGGGGGAATAGCAATACTCAAAAATCTGACAATTCCAGTAAAACACATTATCACAATTCTCTGTCTCCAACCTACTAACCAATTCCTTATCTAACCACCAAGTTGCTTCCAAATCTATGCTCTCTCAGTTGTGTTAAGGCTTTTATGTGGAACCTTATTGAAAGCCTTCTGGAAGTCCATAGGAATAATATCTCTGTAAATTCCTTTATTTATCACTTTAGTTACTTGCTCAAAAAATTCAACTAGTTTCTTTGGACAAACCTACCCTTTAGAAATCTGTGCTGGTTCTCTCTGATCAACATATATTTGTTCAAATGCTCAGTCTTTTTGGGCTGGATTTTCCAACAGGCCTCGAGTTCCCAACAACAGGCTGATATGGGGGTCTCAAGCCTGCCCAGCTTGTCAGCACACCCACCATCACAACCTTCCAGGAAGCAGCCTCCAAACTGGCCTCCTCCATGCTTGCTGTCCTATTAAGGACAATAGACTGCCAGTCCAATCAGAGGGCCGCAGCGATGTCAGGCTGGCAGCTGCACCTGTGTTGGAGCAGTGAGGTGAAAATGAGGGTACATCAACATGGGACCTTGGTTGCCTGCAAAGAACTCATGAAATAAAGGGGTTGGAAGTTGAAGGAACATCAGGTAGGTGGGAAAACCCCTCTGCATGCCTATTCAAGAACAGAGAGCAGCCTTTCACCCTCCCAGCCCCGCCACTGGGGTATGGATTCTCCATCTCCAATCACACCCAGGTCTGGTGCAGCCCTTGATTGAGCTGGCAGCCTGCAGACACTGCAGGGGGCTGGTCCAACATCACTAAAATAGTCAAAAAAACAAGGAATCAGTTCTGTGAAGCAAGGACAGGCTGAAATGATCTGGATCTTGGGAAGGAGGTAAAAGTAGGCTGTGTAGAGTTGGGTATCTGTGAGGTTGGAGGCTGTGGAGGGATGTTGGGTGGTGAAGACCCTGGTTCAGGAGGAGGCAGCAGGAAGTGTCAGAGCCTCCACTAAGTAGGGATTGGTTCTTCAAGCAACAACAGCATCCTTGTCAGTAGGTTTAATGGCAATGTTAGCATTGGACCTGAGAGAATGGAGTACAACAAGCTCAGAGTGAATGAGGGGGTAGAGAAATTGAGGTACTAGAAAACCAGCCTACCAACAATCTCAATGGCCCAGAGCAAGGTTGAGTCAACTGTAACACAGCTACACACGTCCTGAAGGACACGGTTAGTGAGCTGGCAGAGAGATACCACCGAGTGAGGCACAAGGCACACTAGGGGGACAGGAATCTACAGGATGACTACACAGGTTCCCTGAATTATTAGAATCCTGCCACTTTGCAAAAATTCTGTGACCTGTCATGATGATGTCTACTTTCCACAGGGAGAGAAATGAATAAAAAGTCTTGTGTCATCATACACAGGAACAATAGCTGACTGAATTGGTATTTAATTCTAGTGACTGCTGGTGACTTTACCTTCTTGGCCATCGCAAATGGTGCTCCTCACTCCTGCTTTACTTATTTATTATCATTTGTGTGGGATCAGATGAATTCTCCTTGGTTACCTAGTCTCTTGAAGTTGCCTGATGACACCTGGACACTTTCAATGGTTTGTCGAGAGAAAACAAGAAACAATGTTGAACCAGCTGTTCTCACTATGCAATAGCTCAGAAAACCTCCATTGCAGCGGTTCACTCTCAGTTACACTGATCGCATAGTTAGCAGGATAAATTGAACCAATACAGAGAGAAAAAAAATTCTTGCTGATTTATTTAGACTTATGGCATTTGAAGATCAAATCTTTTTATTCATTCTTTCATGGAATATGCTTGTCACTCGCAAGCCTAGCATTTGTTGCCCATTCCTAATTGCCCTTGAGAAGGTGGCAGTGAGCCGCCTTCTTGAACCACTGCAGCCCATGTGGTGTAGGTGTGCCCACAGTGCTGTTAGGGAGCAAGTTCCAGGGTTTTGACCAGTGACAGTGAAGGGACAGTGAAATGGTGAGTCGCTTGAAGGAGAACTTGCAGGAGCTGGTGTTTCCATGTCTCTGTTGCCCTCATTCTTCTAGGTGGTAGAGGTTGTGAGTTTGGAAGGTGCTGTCAATGGAGACTTGGCGAATTGCTGCAGTGAATCTTGTATATGGTACTTTCTGTTGCCATTGTGCATCTGTGGTGGAGCTAGTGAATGTTTAAAGTGGTAGATGGGGTGCCAATCAAGTGGGCTACTTTGCCCTGTATGGTGTTGAGCTTATTGAATGTTGTTGGAGCTGTGCTCATCCAGGCAAGTGGGGAGTATTCCATCACAGCCATGACTTGTGCCTTGTAGTTGAAGGAACTGAGGGCATTCTGGCTAAGTTTGCAGATGATACAAAGATAGGTGGAGGGACAGGTAGCATTGGAGAGGCGGGGAGTCTGTAGAAGGATTTAGACAAGTTAGGAGAATGGGCAAAGAAGTGGCAGATGGAATACAATGTGGGGAAGTGTGAGGTTATGCACTTTGGTAGGAAGAATAGAGGCATAGACTATTTTCTAAATGGGGAGAGAATTCAGAAATCTGGAGTGCAAAGGAACTTGGGAGTCCTAGTCCAGGATTCTCTTAAGGTTAACTTGCAGGTTGAGTCGGTAGTTAGGAAGGCAAATGCAATGTTGGCATTTATTTTGAGAGGACTAGAATATAAAAGCAGGGATGTGCTGCTGAGGCTTTATAAGGCTCTGGTCAGACCACATTTAGAAAATTGTGAGCAATTTTGGGCCCCGTATCTCAGCAAGGATGTGCTGGCCCTGGAGAGGGTCCAGAGGAGGTTCATGAGAATGATCCCAGGAATGAATGGCTTAACATATGAGGAACATTTAAGGACTCTGGGTCTATACTCGATGGAGTTTAGAAGGATGAGGGGGGATCTGATTGAAACTTACAGAATATTGAAAGGCCTGGATAGAGTGGACGTGGGGAAGATGTTTCCATTAGTAGGAGAGACTAGGACCCGAGGGCACAGCCTCAGAGTAAAGGGAAGACCTTTTAGAACAGAGATGAGGAGAAACTTCTTTAGCCAGAGAGTGGTGAATCTTTGGAATTCATTGCCACAGAAGGCTGTGGAGGCCAGGTCATTGAGTGTATTTAAGACCGAGATAGGTAGGTTCTTGATTGGTAAGGGGATCAAAGGTTATGGGGAGAAGGCGGGAGAATGAGGTTGAGAAACTTATCAGCCATGATTGAATGGTGGAGCAGACTCGATAGGCCGAATGGCCTAATTTCTGCTCCTATGTCTTATGGTCTTATGGTCTTATGGACAAGCTTTGGAGAGTCAGGAGGTGAGTTACTTGCTTCAGGATTCCTAGCCTCTGACCTGCTTTTGTAGCCATAGTATTTACATGGCTAGTCTGGTTCAGTTTCTGGTCAATGATAGCCTCCAGGATGTTGATCGGGGGAATTCTGTGATTGTAATGTTGTTGAATGTTAGGAAGAGAGAGATGGTTAGATTCTCTCTTGTTGCAGATGGTCATTGCCTGGCACTTGTGTGCCATGCTAATAGTGTGACAAAACTATAATATTTTTCAAATTATTGTAGGCTTATGAGTGTGAGTGTGGATGATTCTGTCTGTGTGACTGATTTAATTGAATTAGATTCAGATGACCACAAGATTGAAATTATCAAAAGAATTAGGTGTAAAGCAGACTTTTGAAATGGAGATGGGTAAGCTAGGATAAGGGTTCCACAGATAAGGTGTGAATGAACTTTGCATTTTTAGATAAATGAAGAGGTTGTTTGGGTTTCAAAGGGATGATAGGATGTTTACAGCTAACAAGATAAATAGGGCAAGGTTATTATGTGCATTTTTCCAAAAGGATAGAGGCCATATTGACAACATGGAAGCTTTTTATATTATGGGAAAAGTAAATTTCCGAAGACATATAGGATAATGGGATTTTACACATTAAAGGGAGAGAAACATATACATGGACAGAATTTTTACCTTCGTGGGCAGGCGCCTGAACACTTGAGCATAAAATGACCCACGTTGATGTTGGGCGAGCATCCCAACGTCAGCGCACAGTTGCACGATATTTCAGCTGGCAGGCATGCGTGGGAATTGTTAGCGTGCCCACTAACAATTAAAAGGCCCATTAAGTCCATTAAAAAGATAATTAACCTAAATTTTCCACTGCCTGTCAAACCTTACGGTTGGTGGGCAGGCAAAAAGGCCAAGCAGCCTTTGTATTTTTTTTGGAAACCTCATCCATTGGGCGGGACGAGGTTTCTAACATCAAATAAAAAATCTTTAAAATTTCATTTATAACATGACTCTCTGTCACATGAGGGGACATATTTTATAACAGCTCTGTGACTCAGGGAGATTTTCAAGCGCTCACTCGCATGCATGTACAAAGTTCCCCACTTGCCCTCCTCCCCCACCCGCTGGGGCTCGTTTCTCATGCCTTAATTGGCCCACCAGTGTTAAATCCTGATCCGGTCCCGGGCGCGGGCGGCGGACGGCTTCCTGACCGCCCTCGCTGGTCCAGCCCAACAATGGCAAAATTCTGCCCATGAAGAGAGATGGAAGGCTATGTGGGGGTGGTCATGTAAAATCTTGAAAGGTACACCGGGTGACAGACTTGGAAGAAGTTCTAGTCACTCTGCAGGAAGAAAATAAAGTTGTGTTACAAAACTTTGGGATTCCACTGTGGATGTGTGTGTGGTAACTTTGCTGGATTGATTGTATAATTTCAAAACTGTTTTGGACTGTTGCCTTAAAGGGGGTTTGTAGTTGGGAGCCTGCTTAATTAAGAATTTTGGGAACTGGTAAGACTAAATAACCATGTAACTGTAATCTTGTGTGTGTTTATTGTTTAGTTTTTTTTCTTTTGTTAGTAAATGTTTTCATCTAACTTCTAAAATCACTTGTGTTAGTGGACTCATTACTTCTAAATTTAGTGCACAAGCCTTCTCGTAATAAATACAAATTGCAAAACCGTTGTGACAACATGGCTAAGTTTCCCGTGTCGATTTGGTCCAACTGGCACATGGTGTCTGCCACATTGTAACAACAGCCCAATCCTGGATAAAGTCCAGAGCTTGCTGCATTTGGACATGGATTGCTTCAGTAACTGATGAGTCGTGAATGGTGCTGAACATTGTGCAATCATCAACGAACATCCCCACTTCTGACCTTATGATGGAAGCAATGTCATTGATGAAGCAGCTGAAGATGGTTGGGCCGTGGACACTACCCTGAGGAACTCTTGTGATGATGTCCTGGAACTGAGATGATTGACCTCCAACAACCATCTTCCTTTGTGCTCGGTGTGACTCCAACCAGTGGGGAGTTTCCCTCTTATCCCCATTGACTCCAGTTTTGCTAGGACTCCTTGATTCCACACTCGGCCAAATGCTACCTTGATGTCAAGGGCAGTCACTCTCACCTCACCTCTGGAGTTCAGCTTTTTTGTCCATGTTTGGACCAAGGCTGTAATGAGATCAGGAACTGAGTGGTTCTGGCAGAATCATTTGTTCATTTGTTATTTCCTAGGAAATCAGAATCAGGTCAGGTTTTAGACCAAAGGCAGTTTCCACTTAGTCTAATATAATTTCTATTAAATTGCGAGAACCACATGAAAATAAACATGTGATGGAATTAAGGCAAAAAGACAGCATTCTACACAAAAGACTGGGGACAGTATTTTCCTTGCCCGTTGGCAGCGTGAGAGGACAATTTGGCGAGAAGGCCAAGAATCGGTTTCATGACGTTGTGAAACCAATTTGCAATCATCCGCTCTGACCGTCAAAGGCAGGCCGCGTTCCCTGCCGTCAGATGTCGGGAACTTCATTGTAATACATCTGTATATAATTATAAACCCCGCTCACCAGAATCACCCACCCCACTTCCCCACGCTGGATTGTCCGCCCACGTCGGTGTGATTGCAGGCTGACGTGTTCCACAATTGGACATAAGCGACGTGCACCTGGTGAGCTGCACTTTGCTTGGGATTTCGAGGTTTGTTTGCCTACCTTGCTTCAGGCACTAATCGCGGTAATCAGCACCAGGCTTCACAGACAGCACCACATCACTTTTAGGGGGGGCCATGTGCAGGTCTCTACCTACCTGACCAGCCATAAGGCAGGAGGTGGCTTTTCAATGGCTGCAGGGCAAGGGCTGTATTGTGGAAGGGGGGTATCCCAGGGCGTATGCGGGTTCAAGTTTATCTGTGCAACTGGCCTCAAGATTATGAGGGATAAGGAGGAGATGAGGCCAGATGGAGATGTGAGGGTGTGTGTGAGAATGAGTGATGATGTCCCTTGAGCTGGCAGTGGCTGAGATGCCAGTGAATGTGTGATGGGCTTGCGAGTGTGTGAGTTTAGAGTGATTAGATGGTTGCCTTACCCTGGCAGCATGGATTAAATTAGTTATCCTCTTACTGTACAGGATGGCCAACATCTTCTGTGCAGTGTTGGCACTGACCACCACTGCCATCGCCTAATAAGCCAGAGAGGTAAGTTTGCTGGACTTCGTGCAGCCAGATCGGGGGTAGAAGACATCACGTCAGAGCACCATGGCATCCAACAGGCGCTCCAGGGATGGCTCACTGAATCAGGGGACTGCTGTCTTCTTGCTTTTTGGGGCCGTGTTGTTTGTGCAGCAGTCCTGGGCTGGAAGCACTGAAAGGACTGCACATTGCTGCCCTTTAAATATGGCACCTGGTGTGAGGAAGCTCCGAGATGACGGTGCAGTGGGCAAATGGGAGCCTGCCCGCCATTGAAATGGCGTGATTCCCGGGAATGCACGATTAATGAGATGGGATTGAGATGATACAGTGTGAAAAGCAGCCATTGTGGCCAGCGGGTAAAACATTCTTTTTCCTGCCCGTTACTGAACTTAGTGCAAATCTGGGACAATTCTGCCCATAGAATGAATAGACTATGAGATAGTCCAAACCCTAACTATATGGAACTCATAGATAGTATGTAAATGATTGAGAATTTAATAAACCCAACCTGACAACATATGATTTATGGATAAAAACAAAAAGCTAAAAGCTACTGCGGATGCTGGAAATCCAAAACAAAATAAAAACAGAATTACCTGGAAAAACTCAGCAAGTCTGGCAGCATCGGCGGAGAAGAAATCAGTCAACGTTTCGAGCCCTCATGGCCCTTCAGCAGAACTGAAGCATAGTTTCAACAAGGGAGAAATATAAATTGGTTTAAGGTGGGTGGGGGGGAAGAGACACATTGAGGGTGTGGTGTGAGCAGATAATCAAAAGATGTCAGAGACAAAAGGGTCAAAGAGGTGTTGAAGGTGGTGGTCTTTGTCTGAGAAAAGTGCTAATTAAGAATGCAAGACAGGATATTCAAAGTACAGCTCTAGTGGGGGTGGGGTGGAAAGACTAAAGGTTTTAGTTTTAGATTTAAAAATAATGGAAATAGGTGGGGAAAGAAGAATCTATATAAATTATTGAAAAAAAAGGCAGGTGGGGGGGCAAAAGAAACGGGGTGGGGATGGGGGGAGGGGGGTTTAAGATCTAAAGTTGTTGAATTCAATATTCAGCCCAGAAGGCTGTAAAGTGCCTAGTCGGAAGATGAGGTGCTGTTCCTCCAGTTTGCGTTGGGCTTGAAGCCAAAGACAAAGACAAAGACCACCACCTTCAACACCTCTTTGACCCTTTTGTCTCTGACATCTTTTGATTATCTGCTCACACCACACCCTCAATGTGTCTCTTCCCCCCCACCCACCTTAAACCAATTTATATTTCTCCCTTGTTGAAACTATGCTTCAGTTCTGCTGAAGGGCCATGAGGGCTCGAAACGTTGACTGATTTCTTCTCCGCCGATGCTGCCAGACTTGCTGAGTTTTTCCAGGTAATTCTGTTTTTATTTTGTTATGATTTATGGACTTTAATACAAAATGAGAGTGTAGTAGGCTTTCCAGTTTTATTCTGCAAATTAAAGAGACCTGCATTTGGCAATGTATTATAATTATTTGTATCCTGAAATACTCATTATTGTGAATTGTTTTATTATTTTACACTTTATTTTTATTTTAACAATTGTCTATAATTATGTTATGAATCAGAATTTTGTTTTATTTGCATCATCATCACAATTCGGCACCTGTCACAATGAACATTTTTCAATAAACCAATTATCTAATTTACAAAATAGATGTCAGATTCATCCAAATCATACCTGACAAATCTTCCTTAAACTAAGCAAGGTAAAAACACATTGTGAGTCCACTGTTTAACTAGCACCACGGAGATAATCATTCAGCTTATTTGTGATAGGGGGGGCAGTGGTGTAGTGGTATTGTCAGTGGACTAATGTTTCAGAGACCTAGGGCAATGTTCTGGGGACCCAGGGTTAAATCCCACCACAGCAGATGGTGGAATTTGAGTTCAACAAAAATCTGGGATTAAAAAAGTCTAATGATGACCGTGAAACCATTGTCGATTGTTGTAAAAACCCATCTGGTTCACTAATGCCCTTTAGGGAAGGAAATCTGCCGTCCTTACCTGGTCTGGCCTACATGTGACTCCAGACCCACAGTAATGTGATTGACTCTTAAATGCTCTCTGAAAAAGGGCAATTGGCGGATGGGCAATAAATGCTGGCCTAGCCAGCGACACCCACATCCCATGTACTAAACAAAAGAGGCTTATTTTTGATGCTATTAAAACAACATTTTACCCGCCGGCCGCAATGATGGTTTTCACACCGAATCATCCCAAACCTAGCTCATTATTTATTCACTCCCAGGAAACATGTCATTCTCATGGTGGTGGGCTCTCATTCGTCCTCCAGCTGTCACTCTGCTGTTGCAACATGCTGGCCGCCATGTTTAAAAGGCAGCCACCAGCTCACCAGCGCTGCCCGGGAGACATGGCCAGCAAAGGAAAAAAGACCACAGCCCATTTAATGATGGGTCCCTCAACCGACTGCTGGATGACGTGGGGGCCGCTGGGATGTCCTGTACCCCTGCTCTGGCTGCAGGATGGGCAGCAATGTGACGGACCCAGCTTGGGAGGCAGTGGCAGCAGTGATCAGTGCCAATGCCCTTCAGAAGAGGACAGCTCTGTTCCACTAGAGTAAGTCACTCTTCTCATCACTACTCACACTCACAAACCCTCCACACATCCATAGGGCCCTCACTCACTGCCAGTTCAAGGGGCTTCACCATTCACTCTCTCACACTCACCTTCATTGTCCTCATCCCATCCATGGGACCACTCAGCACTCACACAGGCCAGGCACATTTATCATCTGGCCTGGCAGGCATCCTGCTTACACTTTTTCCATCTCTATCCATGCAGGACAAGCTGGCATAATACAAGAGGGAGAGGTCGCAGACCGGTGGAGAAATGCCTGAAATCAAGGTCCTCACGGACTTTGAAAACAGAGCCATCCAACTGCCGGTGAGGATCTGGACCATTCCTGTGCTGACAGTGGGTTTGGTGGTGTTCTACCAAGTGAGGATCCAGTAGTGCAATATCCACAGGCCACTGCCATGCACTAATTATCTCTCCTTGCTTTCGCAGGCACATCTGGAAACAGCCGACAGAGTTCATGACCCAGGGCCTCCAATCAAGCCCCAAAGAAACCTCTGAAGAGGAATCTGGAGGCACCCTCCCCGAAGTCCCATCACAGCGCTCGACCTCACCCCCACCCTCCACCAGCGCAGAGACACACACCTCGGTGGGTCCTAGCTTTAGACTAACCTCGGGATCACAATCTGGTGAGTACGTCACACTATCTGATCCACAGCAGGTAACGGCAGGGACTTCCCAGATCCCCAGAACTCAGAGGACTGCTGGAGGCCAGAAATTTGCTTAGTCTGAGTCAAATGACGAGCCTCTGAACTCAGTCACATCACAGTTGCTGGGGCTGCAAAGGCAAGCTCGGGAATATCAGGAAGGGATGTCTGCTGCACTCCTCAGATTGCAAGGCACAATGGAGGAGTCCATCTGTCTTCATGCTGAGGTGATAGCACCGGCATGCCAAGGCACTGAGGTCAATACTTATAGGATGGCGGCTGCCATGGAGACCTTGGTCCAGGTTGCTCCTGCATAGGTGATGCCATAGTTGGCCTCCAATAGTGTGTACGTGAGAGGGATGTGGGGCAGCCTGGTCTCACTCCAGCTATCGTTTCCCCTCAAGGAGTCAGCCTGGGACCCTCGGGTACCCATCAGGAGAAGGACCAGCAGGCGCACACTCCGGGCCCATCCACCCAGGTGACTCTGGGAGTGACCGGCCCATCTGAATCCTCTCCTCCTGAGACCTTGGCAGCTCCAGCTCTACAGGTCAAGGAGAGTGCCACTGCCACACAGCAGGACCCCAAAAGCAGGCCAGTGTCCTCCAAGTCTCGGCCCTCCAGAGGACACCTGCCAAGGTCATCACAGGCAGGGTGTAGCAGTCAGCAGGCTGCCTCCACCTCCGCTGTGGGTGTCCGAGGAGCACCAAGACATAGCGGCAGGGTTAGAAAAGTTAAAGAGGATTAGTTGTACAGCCTGGGCACAGCTGTTAATCACTTGTACAAACTGTTCACTATTGTAAATAAACTTTCAAGAATGTCTCCCTGCCTGTGGCTCCTTGTTCTGATGAGCAGTGTTTGTGTCAGTCAGATGTGAAACATTGGTTTCTGCACAAGATAAAGGCAGGTGTCTCAGTCCAGGTCCTCTTCCCTTTGCTCCGTGCAGCCTCACATTCCCTGGACACATTACTGAAGCCTGCACCTCGATGGTGCTGGTCATTGCTACCAGGATGTAATGGGCAGGCATCACAGAGTTCCATCATTCTCTCTGTGTGCACTCAGCACCTTTAAGGTGGGGCTGAACCCCATCTCTTCAACATCTGTGACCAGTGACGCTGTGTTCCTGAAGGGCTCAGGTGCTGAAGGCAGACAAAGGATCAGATGCTTCTAAAGTTTCTTGACTGCATCTCTATGATATGACCCTGATCACAAAGCAAAAGCATAGATGCCCTCAGCCAGACAGGAGTCAGACATTCTCAGTGGCTATGTGAAGATCTATGGAGTGCCCTCGCTGCATGTCGTCATCATCCTCCTGCAATCGGTGACTATTTGGGCCTCCATTGTGTCTCCATGACAGGAGCATTCTCACAGCAGGTATTCGTGCTGCTATAAGCCAGACTGGAGTCAAAAGTTACTAGATGCAATTTGAGGATCTATGGTGTCTCCTCACTGCAAGTCGTCATCATCCTCCACAAATCTAGCAGCTGTAAGGGGCCTCCCGAGTGCACGTGCCTCATCTAGCCAGTGCGAGGGCCTCATCGCCGTCATCATCGCCTTTGAAGACCTCTTCACCCTCATCCTCATCGGAGGAGACCTCCAGCTCCTCCATCTCCTCCTCAGACAGCTTTTCTCCTTGTTGGAGGTTGTAAAGGGCAGAGCAGACAGCGATGATGTGTGACACCCTCTGTGGACTGTATTGCAGGACTCCAACAGGCCAGTCCAGGCACCAGAACCTCATCTTCGGCATCCCGATGGTTTGCACCACCAAGTTGCGAGCTGCAGCAAGAACCTCATTATAGTATCGCTCTGCTGCAGTCTGAGGCCTCCTGGATGACGGGTGTCATCAGCCACTTCCTCCGCGGGTAGCCCTTGTCCCTGGGGAGCCATCCCTGCAGCCTCTGTGCACCCTGGAAGGCTCCAAGGATCTGTGACCAACTGAGGGTGTAGGCGTCATGCACACTCCCTGGAAACTGTGTGCATACCTACAGGATGCGTTTATGGTTGTCACTTACCAGCTGCATGTTCAGTGAGTGGAAGCCCTTGCGGTTGATGAAGTCTACCATGTGTGGCGATGGAGACCTTAGCGCCACATGAGTGCAGTCAGTCGCACCCTGCACCTGTGGGAATCCAGAGATCAGGGCGAATCCAATGGCTCTTGCATCCTGGCTGTCCTGGTCCCAGGCGAAACGCACAAAGTTGTGTTCCATGAAGAAGATGGCAAATGTGACATCATGGATGTATTTATGGGTGGCAGATTGTGAAATCCCACAGAGGTCATCTGTGGAGCCCTGAAAGGAGCCACTGGCATAGAAATTGAGCGCCATGGTCACTTTCACAACCACTGGCAGTGGATGCCCTCAATGTCCCCTTGGCGCCAAGTCTTGCCGCAAGTGACAGGTGTGAGAGACCAGGTCTCTAGACATGCGCAGTCGTCGGCGACATTGTTTCTCGGTCACCTGCAGGAATGACAGGGAGTGTCTATAGACCCTCGGTGTGGCTAGGCTGCCCACCCACGCAAGTAACGCGGAGGCACCAAAGTGCAACCAGGTGCTCCAGACCTTACCCAACCCCCCCACACCCCACTACCCCATGCACATCCCCCCCACCCCCAACTCCTGGCACAGACTGCGCTTTGGTTCCTCCGCGTTACTTGCATGGGTGGGCAGGCCAGCTGCCACGGCTCACTGTCGCACCTGGGCAGCGTGCGTGGGAGCCCCAGCAGCCCGTTCTACCTGAGGTTGCTGCTCCTGCCTTTACACGGCCAGGTGCCTCAGTCGCTCTCTCTTCTGTCCTCTTTGCTCTCTGTAGGCCATCAGGCATACAGCTAAGTCACCAGGATCCATGATCCTGATGTGGTCCTCCTGCAGCATGAAGGAGAGAGACGTGGTTATCATGGCTGTACTTAACACCTTTCCTGGCCCTGTGTGATGGCCCCTTACCGCTTCCCGGAGAGTGCTGGTCACTCCTCAGATAGCCAGAGATGAGTGCGCTGCATGGCTGCCCTGTCAGCCGGCTACATGGGGGAGACAGGTCCTAACCGGGTTGCTGAGATTGCAAGGGGCTATGAGCGCCTCCAGCGAGTTGGTGAGGAGATTGTACAACGTGTGCAGTCCCACTGCTCCGCAGTCCAATAAAGTGGTCATGGACTCGCAGCCTGTACCGGGGGTTGGAGGAGCTGCATGGAGTAGTGGAGTATGTGGCCGGGGTGGGGGGGGGGGGGGGGGGAGCGTAAGGTCTGGAGCACTTGGTGGCACTTTGGTGCCTCTGTGTTACTTGCATGGGTGGGCAGGCTAGGAGCCCGACCCCAACCATATCATTGTAGCTACGCCTGAACTGTCCCAGTTGCATAGGAATGGACATTTCATGCAGGTGTCCCTACTGCATGGCTACTTTCCTCGCCTACCCTGCCCCCCACCTTGGTTTCTTGTGCGCAGGATCCAATGCCAGGGCAGCAGTTGCCCCCCTTGCCCCTGACAACAGTCACCTCCGTGCAAGGGCAGCAGTTGCCCCCAGACACCACCCTGCCTAAAACAGTTGCCTCCAAACCAGGGAAGCACTTCACCCAGGCCCCCCCAGCACCCTGAAGCCTGCAAAGCAGCAGGCGATCCTGGATAGCTGTGGGAAATGGTGCTGTTCACTCACCTCAGTTCCCCCAAAGTGAAGGCCGCCAAGTGTACATCGTCCATGTACCGTTGTGAAACACGTCAACGTGCTTTCCTGCCGACGTGGCGGACAATCCCATCCAAGGGCCTGGCGGGATGGTCTTTTAACAATACGCTGATGTATTACAATGAGCTCCCCAACAACTGTTGGCGGGAAACACAGCCCGCTGTCGGCGGGCTGAGTGGAAGATCGTGACCTGCCTTCCCGCCATCGTGAAACCGATCACACCATATTGTCTGCACATGCCACCTATCATGCCCACTGCCAATGGGCATGGAAAGTTCCGTCTTATGAGTGCTGATATGCCCAATGACAGAAGCTATCACTTATTTTTCATTTACTGAAATCACGGTGGGAGAGATCATGATCAGGGGTATGAGCAGATGGTCTTTGGAGAGAGCGATCGTTGGGGAAGGGAAATCATGGGGTAGGCTCGGGTGAAGAGAGTTTGTGGGATAGGTTGGGGAAGGGAGATTGTGTGGGAGAGTCAGGGGGGAAGATTTTGGGGGAGTTTGAGGGGGTAATCATGCGGGAGGTTGTGGGGGGGCAGATTGTGAGGGTGGTCGAGGGGGGAGAGGTTGTCGAGGAGGTTGGGGAGGGGAGAAATTGAGATAGAGTTTGGGGAGCGGGAGGGATCATGAGGCAAGAAAGGGGGAAGGGAAATACCCTAGTGGGGGGGAGTCTGGAATGAGGAGGGAGAGATTGTGGGAAGATTGGCAGGAGCAAGAGTTCATAGAGTCCTAGAGTGGAATGGTTACATCCCAGAAGGAGGCCACTTGGCCCATCATGCCAGTGCCGGCCCTCTGCAGAGCAACCCACGTTGGCCCACTCCCAGCTTTTTCCCTGTAGCCCTGCATTCTTTTTTCTTTTCAGTTTCCTTTCCTTTTCAATTCTCTTTTGGAAGCCTTGATTGAATCTGTCTCCACCATCCTCTCAGGCAGTGCATTCCAGATCCTGCATGGAACTCTCCTTGAAATAATAGCTTGTTCTGATTTCCCTCTCTGTTAATTATCTGCTTCAGAAATGATTAATTGCTGATTAATTTCATTTCAATTGCTTCCTCGATTTCTTAAGTAAAAGCGTTCCCTGCTGCCCATTCTCCTCGGTGTGCTGACTTCTGCTTCTCTTTACTTTGCTACAGAAAGTCCGGTGACTTGTAGAAGAAGTGGAGTGAATGCATGAATGGGTAACAGGACACAACAGGGCAGGTCTGTTTTTCTCAGTCTATCTATGGGGAGGATTATTGACGAAATATTCTTACAGTTAACTATTGGCAAGAAATAGTCAGACGGACTGAGCAAGACAATCAATACTTGTGCAAAGCCTGCCAACTTCGACAGTTAGCTCCGCAGTCAATCCTGAAGGATTGGGAACAGGCACATTAACTAAGAGCACAGCCTCAACAGCCCATCTATCACTGTTGTGCACAGCACATTCTTAACAACTGCCATAGAAAGCACATTAATAGCATCAATCACTAAGAGTAGCTGCATAGTTCTTCATAAACGCCACTGCCAACTCTACAGCGAATAAAAAGTAAACGAGGTATAAAGATTACATTCTCTTTCCAAAGCCGACTGGGACCCTTTACTCTTCAATTGGAGAAAGAGTTACACGGAGAGCATTCCCTAATTTATTATCAGGTCAGAGCAGTAAGAGATTCTCCTTGGTAAACTGTGCCTTTTGTTAAATCATGGACCAATAGTGCAACTTTCTGGCTACCTTTCCTCCACAATGCCCATGCTCTTCAATCGGTCTGGTATTTAAATGTCAATCAGCTTCCAGATTAAATCATTAAAATGTCAATGAAATGCTGATGTTATTTTTAAAAGATTTGTTAACTCTTCAGTGTTTGTGGAGTTAATCATATTTCTTACATTCCAACAGTGTCTACACTTCAAAAGTACTTAATTTGTCATAATGCATTTATGGATCTGAGGTAGTGAAAGGTGCTATATCAATGCAAGTTCTTTCTTTCTCCTTAACTTATCTTTCCCCTTGAAATATAATTGTGCATTTGACTACAGCCAAATGTGTCGGCTTTATATTTTTTTCACAAGATGCTGCTAATATTAAAGGACCGAGAGGCAAGGTGTCAATGCTGAAAGCAGATCATTTTCAGACTCCCTGATGATTAAAGCAGTGATCAACTGAGCCAAACACAATTTAACCAGCTTTACTCTCAGAGCTATGGTGAATAAACTAAGCTAAGCCATGGAGCTATCGATTATTACAGATGTCTACAATACTTCTTGGTTAGTGAAACAGAGCTAAGACCTCACACTATATTTTTACTATGGCTATGATATATATATATATATTATATATATATATATATATATATATATATATAAAAGGCCATCTACATTCCAGAAGCCAAACTGGCCAAAGGAGCCTAATAGTCTACTAGGACAAAAAGCCCTGCAACTTCCTTTGAAATTCTTAATGCTTGGAAGATTAACAATCTCAGAACCCCGACAAAGGAACAGACACCCTTTGTCAAAGCCAAAGTGGAGAGGTGGAAGTCATGTGACATGACCCCCCACCTCCCCCCCCCGCAGCTGAGGGAACCAGTCTTGCTATACTCCAAATCAGTCTGTCATCTTCCATCTAGCAAGCAACAGCACAGAACAAGGGTTCTGTTCATGTTTGAATGTCTGGCTCCCATCTACACTGTTTCTACTGGAACCTCTGCACTTCTATGTTATCATCTATAAGACTAGTTCAACTCTATATGCCTATCTCATTGTGGAAGTCATCTCTAGTGGAAAAGTGAATTATCCAGCATCAGTTTTCAACCTGCTAACCTCTGTGAAGGAATATGCCATTGGACTTTGATTCTGGGCTATGGACTCATGTGAAACAATAATTCTTTATACTGTCGTCTTTGCCCTGTAAACCTTTCTTTCTCTATTCCTCTTTTATTGTATGAATGTACCAGGGGCTACATAGTGACACTCCCTCCTGCGTCTTGAGCGTGTGTGAATAAACTATCCCTCTGACTTTAACCTATCCCGAGTTTGCTGTGGGATTGCTAATAGATATTGGATCACACCCAAAACCTTGTTGAGGGGTGGGGGGGAGAGAGGCCGGGAGAGGGGGTGCGGGGGACGGTGTTGGGAAATACACCACTGCTTATAAAGGGGGGAGCAAATCAAAACAGCTTTCTGTTTATGGACAGAGGTGAGAGGAGAAATCAGGGCTGTTAAATTAAACTCCTTCCTGTCCACACACATGTTAGGGATGCAAAATTGTCCAGGACTCCTGCTTCTGGTCACCATCCAGTGACCCCTTGCTGTTGATGTCAGATGAGGACAGAAACAGACTTGGCTTTGATGCCATCATGGCCAAATAACCTGCTGGCCTTTGCCTTCTCGGCTCTGACACGTGAAGAATGCCCAATCAGGTGAGGTAAGGGAGGAGGTCTTGAATTTGTGGAACCATACCCAAGCAAGCCGCAACCAACCCTCGGACAGGAGCTGGATGCTTTGACAGAACAAAGTAAGAAACAAAACACAAGACAGGCTGGGCTATGAAAGTACCGACCAGTGGAGAAATCTCCTGATGAGGGGTAACAGGGGAAACAAGTGCAAATCTCTGCCCCACTCTCCTCCCCTCCACCTGGGATTTCATGGCTCATTCTACTAGAATTTATTCAGTGAGTTAAACCGCTGTCACCCCTTTTGAAAATGTTCACACAGGCTGTAGCATGTGGTTCCCTGGGCTTACTCATTTACATTCCCATTAGTGCAGTCTTTGCTGGGAAGTAGATGTAAATAACTGAACTATCTGGAAACGCCTGTATAATTTTTAATCAGACAGTCCAGTCTGCAGCCTGTGTAGGGTAACAACCAGATCAAAGAGGCACAGTGCTTGAGATAATCTGTAATAATTCCACGGCGTTTTCTTGTTGTATTTTGCGATACCTTTTAACAGATTATTAACCAAAGAAGCATTGTTTGTACCCAGACAGTAGCAGGGCAAGGTCCCAGCTAGGGCAAGAACAATCTTTAATAATGTTTCAAATGCTTTTGGAGGAGAAGGCAGGAGGCACAGTCTGCAAGGTGTGGAATACAAGGGCCAGCCAGAAATGACACTTGACTCAAAGTGCTTTACAGACAACAAAGTACTTTTGAAGTATGGTGACTATTGTTATGTAGGAAATAGGGCAGCCAATTTATGCACAGCAAGCTCCTACAAACTGAAACGTGATAATGGCCAGTTAGCCTGTTTCCTTGTTGTTCACTGAAGGATAAATATGGGCCTCTAAAGGGACCTGCCTGAATACCCGCTCTACCCAGGTAATCCAGCAGTGGGCACTGACCCAGGAAAGTCCCCCAATCATTTCCTCAGCACACTGACTCTGCCACTGACCCTGGATTGCTGAGGTTCCATAAAGGCCATTCAGCAGGAGTTTGTTTCTAGTCTGTAGATGTGAGCTGAACTGCTCAACCCAATAACCAATCAGAAATGAGGGAAATGTGAATGTTCTCTCTCATCATTAGCAATGGTCTGAATGTGTAGTATGGTCATTTTGACTGGAGTGAAATGGACAATATCAATTCAACTGTGTGATTTGAAACAGGAGAGTGGTGTATAACAGTAGAGTGGTGTGCTATGAAGGTGTGTTATATAGAATATTAATTTGTAAAGAATATTAATTTGTAATGGCACTGGTGGACATATATTACTTTATAATGTAATCAGCTGGACATATATATATATACATATATATGAAATATATATATAATATATATAGAACTTTTTGTTAAAGGACACTGGCTTACAGCAGCCACTATGTTGCATTTGTGACATAAGCTTCTTTATGGAGACACAGAGTCTACAGGACTCTCAGAGATAGTGGCTAAGATAAGCCTAGAATGAGGCCAGAAAGATATCATGTGACCCAGCTCTTGGGAGTAAAATACTTTGGGTTTGGACTAATAGTCTGAGATAGACTTCCACAGAGATAGAAATGGCAACAGCCTTACCCCCTCTCTCTGTTTTCTGGAACCTCTCTCACCAAAGCTGAGTTGTTTGTGGTTTCAAAACCCACCAGAAGACCTCATTGCTGCAAACCCAAGAGTTCTTAAAGGAAGATTCCAAATCAACATCACTGTCTCCAAAAGGAAACAGTGTCAAATAGCCACAACTGCTCCAGTGAGAAACCCCAGTACCAACAGCTACTGCGGAAAGTGACCCTTCGGCTGTAAACAAGCATTCGGACAATCCGTGACTTCCTTCTGACTTTACTTTGTATGTGGCCAAGTTTTAAGATCTGATATTCCATAGAATTTTATTTATTTTTTGCATGCTTGGAAGGGGTGGGGGATGCCTGTGTGTTGTTTTTGCATTAGTGGGTAGTTGGACATATTTTACAATGTAAACCATTTGTTAATAATGTCTGCATTTTTGCCTGAGTGAGATTTAGCAATAAAACTAACTCTATTCTTGTTCACTTAAGGAACCTGGCTGGCTTATTTCTTACACAGAGTTACACGCAGTTAAGTACAAATATAGAATTGGCAATATCATCTCATTTCTAAATCCAAACTCTTTCATAACCAAATAGGACAGAGAGAGAAGTCAGTTCACCCCTCCTAACTTAGTCATAACAGGTGCATAGCAGGAGAATGATGTACAACAGGATGTGTAACAGGAGAATGCTGTGTAATAGGAGAGTGATGTAACAGGAGAGTGACGTGTAACAGGGAAGTGATGTGCAATAGGAGAGTGATGTGTAACAGGAGAGTGATGTATAACAGGACAATTATGTGTAACAGGAGAGTGATGTGTAATATAAGACTGATAGACCACAGGACCATGACATGTAACAGGACAGTGATGTGTAACAAGAGGATGATGTGTTACAGGAGAGTGATATGTAACAGGAGAGTGGTGTATAGAAAGCAGCTGAATCAATATCACCTTTTGTCACAATCACTCCAAGTCAAAATGGCTATCCCTCTGCCCACCCCCCCCCGCAATCCCCACCCCCCAGAGTGCAATCAGCAAGAGTACTGTTCAGTTAATATACCATGAGTGAGCTGGAGTTATATACATACAACAGCCCCCAGTGTTAACAATAGCTCTCACAGATTACTGCTGTGGTGCTATTGGAGTATTTCCAACTCAGTTTACCTGTGAGGTTATCCAATAAAACACTTCCTTTCTCAATCTGAAGATAAATGAATGGAAAAGCCTTAAATGATCTGTATTATAATGCCTTTCAGCTGTGAGGGAGACCCATTTAACCTATTGAATAAACAGGACCTGTATGCAATTAGCAGAAACAAGTGTTGGTTAATGGGTTGAGTGGCTCTGGACCTTCTCAGTGGTATATTTATTGGGTGCTATTGCTGTGAGGGAAGTGCTGTTCATTCCAGTCACGTGGTTCTCCCATCAACAACGTCTCATCCTCCAGTGTCTGGTTAACATTATCGACGCACATCAACTGTTATCAGAATGGGCTGAGAGAACTGTAGGCCTGTTAAATGCATGCTGTTTCTATGTCTACATGCTTGTAACATGGCACAAGCGCACTGTTATATGATGTTGTATGTGCCTGCATGCCATTGTGATGTAAAGCTGCTTGGCAGAGCAAAAGTTAACATGTGACTGGAGAATAGCACTTCCCACTGTATGATGTATAGAATCACATGATATTAGACTCAGAGAAAACATTCTAGAAGCAGCTGGTGACCACTGGTGGCAGTTGATAGAAGCACCATGCATGCAATTAACTAGAATCCGTATATAGTTAAAGATGAACAATAAATGGTTCATGTTTAAACCTATAAGTCTCAAGATCTCATCATTGAGACATCAAACAAACCTATAACGCAACATGGTGATCAGCGTTGGCACACAACATGATGATCAGCATTGGCACACAACATGGTGATCAGTATTGGTACACAACATGATGATCAGTGGTGTTGTGAAAAGTGGCATTTTAAATGATGAACCCAGAACAAGGTCCGAAGATACAAAAAACTAAAAGCAGCTGAAGCTGAACTAGAGAGATGTGCACTTGAGAAGGAAAATAGAAGAAACAGTGACACATCTTCACTACAGACCTAGAAGTTGACGAATCTACCAGATTGAGTGGAAGTCCAATGTAAGACCCTCAAGTAACACAGAGTAAAACAAGAAAATAACCTGCTTAGATCACAAGACAGGTGAGCAACCTACAAAAATTGCAAGACCCTGAGTGATGCAATATGAATAATGCAGGACAGTACATGAGATGGTGAGCAAAAATTATAAAAATAAAGCTGTACTTACATTATAAAATAGGTGGCAGCCCACAGCTCAGTATATCATAGAGAAGCTGAAAGACAGCTTCAAGTTCAAAAAAAGCCTTTAAAAAATGTTCAATAAAAATTGGCTGGTAGAAAAAAATATCCTGCAGAATAAAAGAAAAGAGACCCGCAGAGTTTAAGAAAGGAGAATCACACTGAAATTGACTTTGCAGCTCGGAAGAGTGAGTTACTGCAGCTTTAAAGAGTTTTAAGAAAAAGAAACATTCCACGATCATGAGGGAACCCTTTTCAGTTGGGAAAAGTAAAGTTTTCCAGTAAAAAAAAGCTTTGTTGCTGTTCTGAAGATTAAAATAACACAGTGTAAAAACAAACCTGCAGAGTTTGGAAAAGGAAGCCATTTCAGTTGGGTCTCTAGGCTTCTTCATAAAGGAAAAGAACTTCTACAGAGTTAACAGTCTTGAAAGTTTAAAAATTAACAGAAAAAAAGGCTCACAAGCACAAGATCTGTTGAACCCAAAAAAGCACGAGAAACTCATAAAGAAACCGACAGCTGCAAACAGCCTGAGTTGAAAAAAAAGCTACTGCACAGGTAGCCTTAAGAAGGACCAATATTTAAAACTGCAACTACTAACAGAAAAAAAAAACAGCCATGGACAGAAAGTTAGAAGAGCCAGGTGCATTTTGGCGAAGGAAAGGGCTAAACCCGACCAAAGAGTGGGAGTCTTGGAGAAGACAATTTTTAGTTTATGGAAGAATTATAGCATTAAATAAGGAATCAGAGGAGGTACAAGCTGACAACTCCTTATTCATGTTTGGTTCATTTGCTGGTGAAGTACTCCACAGCCAATGTATAGATCAATACTCAACAACAATTGGTGAGATATCAAAAGGCTTTGACAGATATTTTAAACTCCATGTTATAGAGAACACAGGCCCTAGAAGAAAGCCTAGCACACCCCCAATAAAGTGCCAAGGGCAACAAGAGACCCTAGAGAGAGGGCAACTCCCAACAAAGCACCAAGGACATCAAAAAACTCCAGATCATGTATGACCGAAGACCCCAGAGCAAGGGAGACAATATTCAAGTAAACCACAAGATGGTTGCCAACCATGTCAGTGCACAAGCCAGAGAAGTTAATACAGGATAAATGGCTGAGAAGCAGCTGAAAAGCTTAAAAATAAAGTTTATTGAAAACGCTGATGCAGTGGCCAACCTGAAACAGCAGGTGACAGTGCAGAGTGAGTAGATGGTTGTGAATGAAGGAAAGCTATCTGAGGTAACTCAAAAAAAGCAAAAATATGCATATAGTAAATGAAGCTGTTCTACAGGAAAATGTTTGCTTCAGAGCTAAACAGGAAGATTTGAAGAACAAGATTCAAGCTGAGTATATACCTCTGACAAAGCATAATAAACTGAAGTCTTTAATGGACCAAGCTGTTTGAGATCTGAACAAACAAATTTCAGAGATTACACATAGAAATCAGGAGGAAATAATGACCCTCAATTCCATAGTTGGCAAATTGAAGCAGGAGTTGGGAAAACTCAACCAGATGTACAGCCAGATAAAACAGCTGGCAGAAAAGGCATGCAAAGTAGTTGCATCCCTGAAAGACTCCTTGCTAAATCAATATGTAGCCATGGAAAACATGAGGGGCTAAAAAGGACGTTGAACATTAGTTCAGAAAAAGCTGAGTTGGAACTACCAGTAGCAACAAAATGGTGCACTGAAGCCCAGGATGAGTTGACAAGAAAATAAACAGTTGAAAGAGCAGTTGATTGTCATTAAAGGTCAAAAATAAAAGGGAATGCGTAACCATTCAGCAACATGAAAAAATGAAGACTGTCAAACAGCAGAATGAAGTATAGAGGAGGAAACTCAAGGAGACTACTGAATTACAGGAAAGCTCAAGATGAAGCAAGCAAGCTTTGCAAAGAAAAGGACAACCTGTTGAAGAATCTTCACACGCTACAAGGATCCCTCAGTTCAAAGTTTATTCCTCTGGTAAATTTTGAAGAGAAGCAAAATTAATTTAACTTCACTCTGAAGAAACTGAAGAACCAGTTGGCAGAGAAGACTCAGCAATGTTCCATAGTCCACGTGGAAGCTAAAGCTACAAGAAACAGACTAAAGAGCTGAAGAAGCAGTTGAATGAAAATGAGGAGTAATTGAAAGGAAAAGCTGTAGAACTTTCCAAGCCATGAGTGGATAATGAAGCCATGAGCAGCACAATTACAGAACTGAAACAAGTTAAAACTTCGCCAGAGACAGACTTGACCAACAGTGAAACCAAAATGAAGGACAAGGACAAAGTTAAGCTGCAGACAGAGAAAGAAAAGACAGAAATAAGATCAGAAAATGCAAATTCAACACTGAAGCACAAGGAACTAGGAGAAGAAAAAGCACCAGTTGTCTCAGGCATATTGAGAACCATTCAGCTGAATGAAAAGATTCATAATCTTGCAAAGCTATCTGAAAATAAAACAGCAAACAAGTGTTTGACTGAGATTGTGAAACAAGTGGAAATAAAGGTTCCATTTGCAAAATGTCTACGTCCAGCAAGAACATGACGGACACCATGGAAAAAGAAAATTCGAGTCGACTCTAGGAATGAACGGAATGCACGTTCCCTTCGGAAGGAACAGGGCAAACCCACAGTATCTGAAAAAAGTTATTAATAAAGAGAAATGCAACTTGAAGGTGCATAAAAAGTGAATCAAATAGAGATAACTGAGTACCAGAAACATAATACTACTACTATTCGTCCACATGTGACAGACCGAGATATGAAAGAACTGTCAAGCCTCAAGGCCGTCTGAATTTAGAAAGTCAGAGACTAGGGGCAGAAGGGATAGCAAATAATGATTGTATCATAAATAGTTATATGCTGTTGGAAGGGAGGAAAGTTTTCTTTGGAGCCAAAAGGGGAATGTTGAATGGTGTTGTATGTGCCTGCTTGCCATTATGATCTAAAGGTGGTTGGCAGAGCAAGTGTTAACATGTGACTGGAGAATAGCCACTGTATGATGTATAGACTCACATGGTATTAGACTCAGAGAGAACATTCTAGAAGCACCTGGTGACTGTTGGTGGCAGTTGGTGACAGTTGATAGCAGCACCATACATGTGATTAACTGGGATCTGTATATAGTTAAAGATTAACAATAAATGGTTCATGTTTAAACATATAAGTCTCAAAATCTCATAGTTGAAACATCAAATGAACCCATAATACATTTCACAATGGCTGCGCTATTAAGGGCTGTGTAGGCTATGGGTGGAGTTTTAAACAGAAAATCTAGAAGTCAGTGTTTCTCCACGTGCTATCGAGTTTAAACTCCAAGGTGTGTGTCTTTTGGCTCTGATAGGTTCCCAGCCTGGATGTCATTGTGATTAACAAGCTTGGCAACCAGTTGAGGGGTGGGGAGAACCCTGGCATAAACTTCAGGACCAGCTAGATCCAATTTAGAGTCCCAGTGCTCTGTATTGGGAGGGTGTCTGAACAGGATGGGGGCGGGGGTACAGTCTGGGGGCCCAGTGGGAAGCACAGCTACTCCTTCTGGCCACAAGCGCTGTGAAGGTAGGTACCTTCTCCTGAGAGTTACTACTGCCTCCTTTCAAGAAAGGACGGAGGGAGAAATCAGGGAACTACAGGCCAGTCAGCTTGACATCAATTGTCAGGAATATGCTGGAATCCATTATTAAGCAAGTCTTAACAATGAACTTAGAAAATCATTGTGTGATCAGAATCAACATAGCTTTACAAAAGGAAATTAATATTTGACAAACTTATTGGAGTTTGTTGAGGACATAACTATTAGGATAGATAAAGGGGAGCCAGTTGATGTTGTATATTCGGATTTCCAAAAGGCATTTGAAAAAGTGTTACTCAAAAGGTTAATGCAAAAGATACGGGCTCATGGAGTTGGGAATAATATATTAGCATGGAAAGAAGGTTAGTTAATGGACAGGAAGCAGAAAGTCAGGAAAAATGGGGCATTTTCAAGTTGGCAGGCTATGGCTGGTGGATCAATGCTGGGGCCTCAGCTATTCACAGTCTATAAAAGTCAATGGCTCTCCAAATTTTCCCGACCCGCCTGTGACGATGCCTGCTGGTGTCTGGACTGGGAAATCATGGCCAGAGTGCAGTGTATCTAAGCTTGCTGACAATTCAAAGGTAGGTGGGACAACAAGCTGTCAGCAGGACACACAGGGGTTGAAAAGAGATATGGACAGATTGAGTGAGTGGGCAACAAGATGGAGTATGGGATGGAATTTAATCGGAAGAGAAAAGCCCCTGACATCGGGATGCAATTATGATGCAAATCGTAAATGTGCGCAGCGGGCACGTGCACCACGTGCAATTACATGGCGGGCAGCAGGTGCCCATCGCTACCATCAGCTGACTTAATTCCAGGTTGTTGCAGAAAAAGCGCATCCCTGCAAACGGGCAGGGAGAACTGGAAGCACGTTTGCAGCAAGATCCTCTACCTGCAAGGCATTAAACAGTTTTCTTGTGATTCATAGCCTCCATTCCCCCTGAAAGGTTTTCAGGAAGTAAAGCCATCACTCTCCCCTCTCCTCTGCCAAAACATCTTCTTGGACCCCCATCACTCCCCCCCGCCCTCATTCCTCCAACCCGTATTTAACTATGTTTGGCCTGGGCGCAGCATGGGGTTGCATGGATGTGGCATGGGGGTTGCATGGGGATGAGGGCGTTAGGTTTCCCCTGACATGCCACTGAGTCTCCACTTTGTCATGCAGGGTAAGGAGAGCTTCAATGCCCAGGAGAGGGCCAAGGCTGGAAGAGAAGTGCCTAACCTGAAGGTTTTGATGCCATGTGGGCAGGAAGGCTTGGAGATTGCAGATAAGCAGGGCGACTTCTCCATTGAAGACACCAAGGCTGAATTAGCCAGGAAGTAGAGTGAGAATGCCTCCAACCCAGTGCTGAGGCATGGCCACATTAGAGACATGTGTGAAACTGGTCTCCCGATTGACTTGAGTTTCTCTTTAATGTATTTCTTCCCTGCAGATCACTGCTATGGGCTGAGAAGGCCCAGGCCAATGAGGGAAACAATGACTCTACCTTTTATAATGAAGACCCAGGTGGGTACACCATCACCTGCCACTCTCTCATTCTCCACCAACACAGTTACACTCACATGGGCCTTGGAGGGTTTGTGTGTACAATCAGAGGAACATGCTGGTGATCATTCAGACATTTCCCAGCTGTGTCAGTCGAGGCCCCTGACTGTGGGAGGATAGTTGGGGATCAGCCCCATGCTGCACCCAAGGCTGATGACGGGCCTCTGGACTTGACAACAATAAGCCTGCAGCAGATGCAGAGACAGGCAGGGGAAAATCTGACAGAGGTGCCAGAGGCAATGTGGAACCTTCTGCAGATGGAGAACGAGTTCATGAGTTCTGGCATTCTGGAAAGGTGAGCAATATCTCCGCCCTCAGATTCCTTAGCCTCATCATCACCTGAAGAGGAGCGCAGCTCCTCCATGTCCTCACATGGCAATTCCTCTCCCTGTTGCAATGCAAGGTTGGGCAATACACAGTGGACCATGACAATCCTGGATACCTTCTGTGGGATGCATTGCAAAGCCCCTCCAGGCTGGCCACAGGCAGTGGAAGCATATTTTAAGCAAGCCAATGCTGTGATCTAAGCTTACCCTGGTTGATTTGTTTGCTGCATTGTAACAGTCCTCCATGGGGCTCTGGGAATGAAGCACTGGTGTCATGAGCCACATCCTGAGGGATGTCACCCTGGATCCAGCCTTGCGCTTAGGCAGAGGTCTCAAATATCTCTGAGAGCTGGGAGCTAAGTAAAATGTATGGGTCATGAGAGCTTCCTGGGAAATGAGCACTCTCCTGCATAATTATTTTCCAGTGGTCACAGACTAGGTGACCATTAAGGGAGTGAAACCACTTCCGATTTACAAATGTAGCTGGTTGTTCCCAGAGAGCTCCAATGGCCATGTGAGTGCAGTCAGTTGCACCCTGTACTTGTGAGAACCACATGGTGGCTCCGAAGCCAACTACCCTTGCAGCCAGACTGTCAACATCTGTTGTGAGTCAAATGAATTCATTGAATATTCTGAACATGGCATTGGTCACCTCCTGCCTGCATTTATGTGGTTTTTTTTCTTCATTCTTTCATGGGGTGTGGGAATCACTGGCAAGGCCAGCATTTCTTGCCCATCCCTAATCACCCTTGAACTGAATGAATTGCTCGGCCATTTCAGAGGGCAGTTATGTCAACCACATTGCTGTGGATCTGGAGTCTCATGTAGGCCAGACCAGGTGAGGATGGCAGATTTTCTTCCCTAAAGGACATTAGTGAACCAGATGGGTTTTTACTACAATTGATGAGAATGCATGTTCACCATTACTGAGAATACCTCTATATTTCACGTTTTATGAATTAAATTTTAAATTCCACCAGCTGCCATGGTGGGATTTGAACCCATCTTCCCAGAACATTAGCCTGGCTCTCTTGGCTACTATTCTAGTGACATTAACACAATGTACCAGCTCCTCGGCCAGACAGGAATCAGACGTTCTCAGAGGCTATGTGAAGATCTATGGAGTGTCCTTGCTGCCTGTCGTCATCCTCCTGCAATCGAGCGACTATTAGGGCCTCCACTGTGTCTCCATGACAGGAGCATTCTCACAGGGGGTATCCATGCTGCCATAAGCCAGACTGGAGTCAAACGTTCACAAATGCAACGTGAGGATCTATGGGGTCTCCTCACTGCATGTTGTTATCATCCTCCACAAATCTGTCAACTATGAGGAGCCTCCCAAGCGCACCTGCCTTGTCTGGCCAGTGCGAGGGGCTCATCCCCATCATCATCGCCGCCGAGAACCCCCTCACCCTCATCCCTGTCGGCAACCTCCTCATCGGAGGAGACCTCCAGTTCCTCCATCTCCTCCTCAGTCATCTCCTCTCCCTGTTGCAGCGCCAGGTTGTAAAGGGCGCAGCAGACGATGATGATGCGTTACACCCTCTGTGGGCTGTATTGCAGGGCTCCACCAGGCACCGGAACTTTATCTTCAGCATCCCGATGGTTTGCTCCACCAAGTTGTGAGTTGCAGCATGAGCCTCATTATACCGTCGCTCTGCTGCAGCCTGAGGGCGCCGCACGGGTGTCATCAGCCACGGCCTCTGCGGGTAGCCCTTGCCCCCAAGGATCTATTCTTGCAGCTTCTGTGAACCCTGGAAGACATCAGGGACCTGTGGCTGAATGAGGATGTAGGCATCGTGCACACTCCCTGGAAGCCCTGCTCAGACCTGCAGAATGTGTTTCTAGAGGTCACACACCAACTGCACATTCAGCGAATGGAAGCCCTTGTGGTTAATATATTTCACCATATGTTGCGATGGCGATCTGAGCATCAAGTCAGTGCAGTTGATCGCACCCTGAACCTGTGGGAAACCCGAGATCTGGGTGAATCTAATTGCTCTTGCATCCTGGATACCCTGGTACCGAGCAAAATGCACAAAGTTGTGTGCCCTCACAAACAAGGCATCCGTGACCTCATGGATGAATTTGTGGGTGGAGGCTTGTGATATACCACTGAGGTCACCTGTGGAGCCCTGAAAGGAGCCACTGGCATACAAATTGAGTGTCACTGTCACTTTCACAGCCACTGGCAGTGGATGCCCTCCATGTCCCCATGGCGCCAAATCCTGCAGTAGCTGGAAAATGTGACTGACCAGTTCCCTAGACATGTACAGTCTTCAGTGACACTGGTTCTCGGTCATCTGCAAGAATGATAGGTGGTGTCTTTAGACCCTGGGCGCTGACCAGCGACGGCTCACTGTGGCTCTTCGGCAGCGTGTGTGGGAGCCCCAGCCACCCCTTCTCCCTGAGGGTGCTGCTCCTCCCTCTGTGCAGCCAGGAGCCTCAGTCGCTCTCTCCTCCATCATCCTCATTCTCTGTGGCCATCAGGTATACAGCTAGTTCACCAGGCCCCATGATCCTGATGTACTCCTCCTGCAGGATGAAAGAGAGAGGCACATGGGTTAGCATGGGTGTGCTAAGAACCTGTTTTAGTTAAGTCTGAAGGCCCCTGAATGCATCCCGGAGAGTGCTGGCCACCACTTTGATGACCAGAGTTTAGTGCACTGCATGGCTGCCCAAAACCCCACCCTCCTCCGCCCCACTCTACCTGACCAATTGGCGGCAGCTTTGCCCATTGGACTGCATGCTGTGGTCTCAGCTCAGGCACAGGCATTCTCCTAACCCACACTGCAAGGCTGCAGTGTTAGCTTGAACCATGGGGGAGACTGGTCTAAACCGGGATGATGACATAGCAAGGAGCTGTGAGCACCTCCACCAGTGACTGCACCATGGCCAACTTTAGCATGGGGATTGTACAATGTGTGCGGGTGTACAACTGTTCTGCTGTGCACTAAAATGCTCATGACTTTGCAGTCTTGCTAGGGGGTGGAGGGTGGTGAAAAGCTTTGGAGCAGTTGATGGCATTTTCATGCCTCTACATTGCTTGAGTGGGCAGATAAGCTAGAGGCCCGACTCCAATCATATCATTGTGGCTGCTCCTGAACTGTCTCAGTTGCAGAGGAATGGTCACTTTATACAAGGTTTACCTAATGTGTGGCCAAGTCCCTGGCCCACCCTACCCCACACCCCGAGTGCTTGTGCGCTATATTAAATGGCAGGGCTGCCCTTGCCCCCACCCACACCCCCCCACAGGTCACCTCAATGGCTGGGCTGCCCTAGCCCACCCCCACAGGTCACCTCAGTGGCTGGGCTGCCCTTAACCCCGACCCCCCAATGCCCCTCAAGCTTGAAGTCCAACAGGCGAGCCTGGCAAGCGTTGCACAGCGTTACTGTGCACTCACCTCTGAGACCCCTCAAAGTGCAGCCCACCAAGTGCACGCCTTTTATGTGCTGTTGTGAAACACATCGGTGTGCTTTCCCCCCGAAGTAGATGGGTGATAGAGTGGAGGGGGGATCGATTCCAGCAGGCTGGCCTAATAATGATATGCTGACATATTACAATGAGGTTCCCAACACCCCATGGTGGGAAACGTGGCAAGTCATCGGTATGCTGAGCGGACAATCGCAATCTGGTTTCACACTGTTTAGAAACTGATCGCGCCATATTGCCCACTCACGCCACCAAACACACCAGACGCTGACGGGCACAGAAAATGTCACCCGTTGTCTCTTAGCCACCTGGAGGTGGTTGTTGCACGTTCTGAACACACACTGATGCACCAACACTCTTTATAGTGACAATGATGTCCCTGGTTGCCTTCCTCCTGACCCCTCACCCCCCTCGGCTGGTGCCAGATGATGGCCTTGTGGTCTATGTTGTTATGTAACCAAGGACCTGCCCGGGTGAACCCGGTCTTCTACCGCCCGAACAATTTGGGTGTATGAGACCCATTGTGAATCCACAAAGTGAACTGTGTGAGGAAGGCCCGCAAAGATATGAGAGTGAGTATGACTATTCTTCATAAATGAAGCTTCCAAGGTGAGTCATATTTGACTCAAACATTGACTCTGTTTCTCTCTCCAAAGATGCTGTCCGACCTGCTGGGTATTTCCAGTATTTTCCGTTTCATTTCAGATCTCCAGCTTTTCCAGTATTTCACTTTTATAAAGACACGAGCACCTCTTTTTACACAGCCTCCATTCCTAGAGCAGCTGCATTGACCAATGGGAATGTATCACCTTCGTATGGGCCAAACCTGGAACCCTTCCCATCCCATGAGGTTCCCAATGCCCCATAGTGGGAAACGTGGCAAGCCATCGGTGTGCTGAGCGGACAATTACAATCTGGTTTCACGCTGTTTAGAAACCGATCGCGCCATATTGCCCGCTCACGCCACCAAACACACCAGACGCTGGCGGGCACAGAAAACTTTGCCCATTGTCTTTTAGCCATCTGGAGGTAGTTGTTGCACGTTCTGAACACACACTGATGCACCAACGCTCTTTATTGTGCCCTCCTCCCACAACAAACGCATCTGCTATGAACTCAAACTTTCTGAGCAGCCATGTTGATAGACACGCACAGTGTGACCCTACTGCTGCAACCCAACCACCTCTCCTGTCCCTCTGTCACCCTCAAGCTCCCTCCCATTGCGGAATCGTTACAACCATTACCCTTGACCCAGAGCCAGTGGCCCCCAAGCTTCCATCTCTCACCCTTGACCCTCCCCTCTCAACCTCTTCCTTCCTGTCATCATCCTAGAGCCTCCCTCCATCACCCTAGACTTGTCCTTAGTATCTCTCAATCCTTCAGTGGAAGTCTTTGAACTGCCCTGCCTCAAGTTTGATATCCCTTCCCTGGCTGTTGACCTGCCATGTGTGGTATAGCTGTTTCCCTTGGACACAGAGGACCACACACCTGCATCGATGGACCCCATTCTATAGGCCAGAGCCTGGCTCCCTTTGGACACTTCCTCCCCATTCCCACCCACATGCATGCTAGTGTCCTGCTGTACCCGACCACCACCATCCTCATAAGATCATAGCAAGATTATTGTGCTAACCAGCATTATCTAAATAACTTCATCTGATGAAGAGGTTAACTTAACACACTGTGACATCAAGCAGGAGGTTTTGCATTCTCGCTCAGTGTTTCTGGGCTAAACACCTTCAGCTGATTCATCAATAACCTTCTTTCTATCAGATGGCCAGGGGTGTGGTTTTTCACTGAAGACCCACTAGATTCAACTACATTCCCAACTCCTTCATCAGTCACAGTGCAACTTGGATAACAAGCTTAGGCTGACAAATGGCAGATAATATTTGTGCCATGTAAGCGCCAGGCAGTTGCTGTCCCAAACAAAAAAAACACACATTTACCTCATCCAACCTTGAACTGCACCACCTACACAGGTGCAGAATCCCCTCTTTCAATATACGAGGTGTAACCACAGCTCTTCCACTGCTGAAACCATCATCCATGCCTTTGTTTCCTCTAAACTTGATTATTCTAACACGCCCCAGGTTAGCCTCTCACATTCTACCCTCCTTATGCTTGAGGTCATCTAAAACTATGCTGCCTGTGTATTAATGTCATTTACCTCTGTGCTCAGTCCTGGTTAAACAACACCTCAATTTTAAAATTCTCATCCTTGTTTTCCAAAATTTCCATGGCCTCTCCCCTCCCTATCTCTGTAATCTCTTCCAGCCCCCACAACCCTCCGAGATCCCTGCAATCCTCTAATTCTGCAATTCATTCCCTGAACCTCTCCACCCCTCTACCCTGCTTTCCTCCTTTAAGACACTCCTTAAAACCTACCTCTTTGACCAAGCTTTTGGTCACCTGCCCTCATTCCTCCTTACGCAGCTCGGTGTCACGCCTTATAATGCCCCTGTAAATCATCCTGGGACATTTTATTATGTAAAGGCATTATATAAATATATGTTGGTGTTGTAAATAACATTCTATGCTTTTCATCAAACTAAAACTGGCATCTAATAGACTGTTTGATATTCACCTTATGTCATCTGCATCCCTTGATTGTAACTCACGGAGGGATTTATTTTGAATGTATCAAGACCTGACCCATACCTGCTACCCTCCCCACACAGCTTCCACCCCCGACCCCCACAATCTCTGCCAAATAAATATTCCCCACTTCTGTGGAAACTGACCCCAACTTACTTTAGAACAGAACCTTTCAGCTCTATATTGTCTATTTCAAAGTGTCTCAGTGACTCACAACATCTATGAGCAGAATTTTGCCCTCATCAGGTGGGCTTGGCGGAGGCGGGCGGGAGGCTGACCGCCACCTGTGATCGGGGTCGGACTGGCAATTAAGGCCCGCCCAGCGTGAAACGCGTGCTGAAGCCCTCAGCGCTGCCTGTGCGGGGCGAGCGGGGAACTTCGCGCATGCGTGTGAGTGCGTGCAGGAAAAGCTCCCCAAGGCACAGAGCTGCCTCAGGGAGATGAAGAGTTCTGAAAGACAAAAATAATGAAGGATTCTCAAAATTCCCAAATTATTCATATCATCAATAAGGATATGGCTTTTGGATTTTTAAACTGCTGAGTTAAGTGTAAAACCCTGCAGACAGGAAGCTGGGCCCATGAAGACCTGGGGCTGCACATGCCCGGGCTTATTGACTACAGTGTGGATTGTTTTGCCTGAAACCAGACAACGAGAGGAGACAGAATACGCATTCTTCCCTTTAATACAATCAACCCAGAGAAAGACTCCACCTCACACGAAACTGAAGCCCATCAAAATCTTGCATAAATAATCGCTACAAACTACTAAGGCAGGAAGGCATAATCAATTCAATTATGCAAACCTATTAATACTCCACACATACAATGACTTTCAGTTCAAAACTAGTTACTAGGCAGGAAGACAATGATAAACATCATGTGAGCCCATTAAAAACAACAAGACAACAATCACTGGGGGAAGCCCACCAAAGTCAAACAAAGAACTAACCTTGATTTGGATTCCGATAAGAAATTGGAAAGACAGTATCACTGGCCCGGTCAGTTACGAGAGGGAGAGGGAGGGAGAAACCAGCTAGCAGAAGGGTAAGCAGTTTTGAAAGCTGACACAGGGCATTGAGCAGTTGGGAGCGGTTGAAACAGAGTTTAAGCAAGAAGATCTGGAGGTTTGCAGGCCCGCAGGCAACATCACAGCGAGGGGCACGGGGTGGCAGGCTCAACCGAAGACAACAAGGCCACAACTGCAGCCCTCCACGAAGATCGACCATCCACAACCGCGCCCTCCACCCACCTGAAGAACCTTCGCAGATTCCAAGGACCAGGACCATGTGGGGACGGCAGGCCCCAGAAGACACAAAGAGCATACCTCAAAACTGCAACCGGCTTACCTGGCTGGATTTCAAACTGTCAAGGAACCCTGGGTTGGTGAGCATGATCCCTGACCTCTCCTAGTTCAATTTAGTTAGGTTTTGGGGGTGGGTTAAGGGTAAAGGGATTAGTAGCGTGATTTTCCCTCATTATGCCGTGTGTTCCCCATTCTTAACTAAGTGTACTTTGTAGGTCTGTATAATCTCAGTGTAATCCTAATGTTATAAATTCATTTGTGACTTCAATAAACTCAGTTTTTCTTGCACCAAAACCAGTTGTCTGCTGCACTTTGTCACAACCCCCAAATAAATCCAAGGTCTAGAACCCAGGGAGTGGGCGCGATTCGGACCACTCAGAACTCAGAGGTGAAGCTGACACACACCACCACCCCCTACAATAAAGAATTTTTAAATGTTGATAAACATGTTCCCTGATGTGACTCTGTCACATAAGTAGGGATATGTTATGAATGAGATGTAAACTTTTTTATTTTATTTTTATTTGCTGTTGGAAACCTCATCCCACCTGTGGATGAGGTTTCCTAAAAAGTGCAAAGGCTGCTTGGCCTTTTTGCCTGCCCGCCAACCATGAGATTGGACAGGCACCGAAAAATTTTAAGTTAATTAATAATTTAATGGCATTAATAGGCCTTCTAATTGTCAGCGGGCGTGCTGCTGATTCCCGTGTGTGCCCGCGTGATAGTTCGGTCGGGTCGCTCGCCCGACGTCATCGCGCGTCATATCGCGCTCGAGCGGGTCGGGCGTGCCCCTGCCTACCGAGGTGAAAATTCCACCCTATGAGATTGTTACCCAAACACACTGAAGCCTTTTCACACTGAGCCTCGGCCATGAATGTAATAGTGTGTAAATTATTCAAAATCATTCATAAAGCCTCTCACCTGTCACATCTCTGTTTCCAAATCTTTCTAACCCCCCATTTCACTTGTTATTTTATTTGTTTAGTGAGTGGCATTCCTTCAATTCCTTTTAATTAAATTTACAATGCGGGTTCCTGACTATTGAAATTCTGGAGGCAACATGCCAGCGTTTTTGCAATCAGCCCTGGTATAGGTGAGATGTTCCTGTTTGGAAATGCAGCTGCAGGCTTTCCCTCCCATAAACCAGAGAGAAAGTGTGGGTGAATTTAGCTTTATCTGTGAGATATTGGGAGGAATTTGCATCTATGGCACTCAGCTCAGAAAACCCACCTCAAGAAGCCAAAACATCCTCAGCTATGAATCTGTTGCCATTGTTTGAGTTCATGAACATAGATCTCAGTGTGGTCGAAGTTCTGCAATGTGCCCCTGATCATCACTATAACTTTGGATGGAACTCACAGAATTCCCGCAGACATGACATTAACAGTCATTTACACTGATTCCCCAAAGTTTTCGAGAATCTATCGGCATAGTTACATTTAATGATGACAACATCAGAGAAATTAATGGCAGGTTTAAACATGTGGACACTGTATGCTTAAATACATGGAAACAGCCTGTGTGTGTTTAAATATGCACAGTCTCTCTGTGTTTAAATACATGGATACAGTCTGTGTGTGTTTAAATACATGGACACAGTCTGTGTGTGTTTAAATACACAGACAGTCTGTGTGTGTTTAAATACACAGACACAGTCTGTGTGTGTTTAAATACACAGACAGTCTGGGTGTGTTTAAATACATGGACACAGTCTGTGTGTTTAAATACACAGACAGTCTGTGTGTGTTTAAATACGTGGATACAGGCTGTGTGTTTTTAAATACACAGACAGTCTGTGTGTGTTTAAATACATGGACACAGTCTGTGTGTGTTTAAATACATGGGCACAGTCTGTGTGTTTTTAAATACATGGACACAGTTACGGTGTGCTTAAATAGATGGACATAGTTAGCATGTGTTTAAATACATGGACAGAGTTGACCTGTGTTTAAAAACACAGATAGTTGGTGTGTGTTTAAACACAAGGGCACAGTGGGCCTGTGTTTAAGTGGGTGTACCCAGAGCGATGCCTTGCATGATTAGAGAACAGGCAGTATAATTATCAATGATGATATTTATCATGGCCTTGGTCTTATGCAGCACTTGCAGTATCAGAGAGGATGGTTACTATCCTTTATCTCACTAAGATGGCCACTCTCTATTCAGAGTCAGAGTGTGATTCAACCAAATTCTAAAGTGGAACAAGACAACAGGCAGACCTATTGAACTCAGTTACAAAAGTAAGAATCTGTGGCATCTAATGAGCCTCCTGCGACCAGTTAAATTGAATGTTTTTTGGAATGAGAAAGCTCTGCTCAGGAAGCAATTAGATAATAAATAATGGAAAGGAAATACAAATCTTGGCTGAGCAGATTGGTTAATTAAAATACCTAACAAGCCTACCTAGTATCTCTCTATTAAGTAAGAGTGTCAATCAGACAATGCAATTGAAGAATTGTGCCTGAGGTATTAAGAAAAATGATCTTCATTAAAATGCCTTTAATTTAGTCACACAAAAGCTATTACCAAAGGTCAGTTCTTTAAAAAAAAATCATCTACTCTAAGCCTCATATTCAAATTTTGTTTCAGAATGTGATTGTTTAAATTATGAATAAAAGTTAAATGTGGCAAAATGTTTCTTTAAACATATTGATAGGTAATTCCTCTATGGACTGGAGATCCAACCTGTTAATATATACATAGGTAAAATGAATTTAAATCGTTGTTTGGTGGTACAGAACTTGAGTATTGCTGAAAAAAAGAGTCTGACAAAATATATTTTCCTTCAACAAAATGAATTTACTTAAGGAAGTGAAGGTCAGCACTAAACTGTTCAAAAACAGCAAAGGGTGGAGAGAATCATGGAAAAAATGCATGACCATTCTACAGGGATTCCTAATGTTTGACATTGCATTCCAGCGAGTTATGTGATCTGTGATAAACCCTAGTTTGATATAAAATTGGCCGTGTGGTTGACAATGGAGAAGAAAGCTGTAGACTATGGGAAGATATCAATGAAATGGTCAGCTGGGTAGAGAAATGGCAAATGGAGTTCAGTCCAGAATGATGGGTCGTAATGAATGGGGAAGGCTAACAACATAGGAGAATACACAATAAATGGTAGGATACTGAGAAGTGTAGAGGAACACAAGGACCTGGGTTCCATAGCTATAGATTCCTAACAGTAGCAGTAGATAGTAATAGTAGATGGTTAAGGATGAGATGGGATACTTTCCTTTAAAAGCAGGGAAGTTACTAAAACTGCACACTATGCCACTTAGGCCACAGCAGGAGTGCTGCATACAGTTCTGGTCACTGCATTCCAGGAAGGATGTGATTGCACCGAATAGGGTACAGTGGAGATTTATGAGGACGTGGATGGGAAAGACCTATTTCCATTAGCAGAAAGCAATAACCTGGAGGCAGAGATTTAAAGGAATTGGTAGAAGGCTTAGAGGGGTGTAAGAAGAATTTTTTCATCCAGAGGGTGGTGGGGATCTGGAATTCACTGTCTGAAAGAGTGTTAGAGACAGAAACTCTCACCACATTTAAAAAAATACTTGGATATGCACTTGAAGTGCTGTCACCTACAACACTACAGACCAGAAGCTGGAAATGGGATTAGACTGAATAGACTTATCTGCCAGCACAAACACGATGGATTGAGTGAACTCCTTCTGTGCCATGATTTTTTTACGGTTTTATATATGTTTTGTAGAAGAAATGATTTGTATAAGCATAAGCCTTGTCTCATTGATAGCACTCTGAACTCTGACTGAGAAGGTTGCGGGTACGAGAATGTTGTGCATGAAATCTTGGCTAATGCTTTCGTGCTGCCACAATATGCTATCTTCCATTTGCAGTCCTTAGGGAGTGGAATGACTGGATGGGTGCACCTCGAACAACACTCAAGAAGCCTGACACCGTCCAGGACATTGCAACCCATTGATTGGTACCCCATCCACAAACATTCATTCCCCCCACCACCGACGCACAGTAGCAGCAGTGCGTACCATCTACAAGATGCACTGCAGGAATTCACCAAGGCTCCTTAGACAGCACCTTCCAAACCCACGACCACTACCATCTAGAAGGACAAGGGTAGCAGACACATGGGAACACCACCACCTGGAAGCTCTCCTGCAAGCCACACACCATCCTGACTTGGAAATATATCGCCGTTCCTTCACTGTCACTGGGTCAAAATCCTGGAATCCCTCCCTAACAGCACTGTGGGTGTACCTACATCACATGGACTGCAGCGGTTCAAGAAGGCAGCTCACCACCACCTTCTCAAGGGCAATTAGGGATGGGCAATAAATGCTGCCACAGCCAGCTACGCCCACATCCTGTAAATGAATAAAAAAAAGAATGTTGCACTCTCAGAGTACCGTCTTTCAGATGAGACTCCTGAGAATGTATTTTTGAATAATCTGGACAAAGACTATTTTTGGAGTTTACACTCCCAATATCTAAATGCCCAAAAGGATTAATGCCTTTCCACAGTGCCAAGCAGGATATTGAAAAAAATGGACTGAATTTTCAGGCCTCGCCAGTATTGGGAATGGAGGCTGACATGGCTTGAGTTTTACATGGCCGACTGATATACCCTTCCTGACCCTATAGTCGGGGTCCGTGTAGGCTGTCCACACCTACGAGGTGGCCAGGCAATGAGACTCATTAGGATCCTTGCTAAAGGTAAGTTAAGGAGGCCAACTGGGGCTTTCCAGTCAGTTGCAGTTTCTTCATGCACCGAGTTGGAGAGACCTGAGTGCCTGTGCTCCAGGCAGGCCAACAGACCCTCCCTGCCTGCATGCTTGGGTGGGGGTACAGTCAAAGACCAGCCTGTGGAGGGGCTTTCCCACCATCCAGCCCCATCCACACAACATGGTGGAGGCCTGGCTGGAGTTGGAGCACCTTCCTGTTGAAGTGTTCTCCCAGTTACCTATCTAGTACTGCAGTAGAACATTTTTATGAAGCTGGAAAGCCTCTGATTGGCCCTCCCACTTCAAGAGTTCGCCCACTGTCCTTAACTGGACAGGGATCCCGTCCCTATGCCAATTAAGGGCTCATTCATCTATCTTTATAATCAGTTTGGGACCCAAAAATGCCCCGACCCCAGTTTCCCTCTTTGTGCATGAGGAAAATTCAGGCCATGGAGTTAAACTCTTGGAGATTTATTAGGGGTTGAATGAACAGATATGCTCTCAGTCAACATTGAGAGCTGAATTTTACGTCCCATAGGCGACCGCGCCCCCGACCTGATCGGGAGCAAAATAGTGCACGACAATGTCGGCTGAGTGTCCCGTGTGATATTTCGGTCGGCAGGCGTGCGCAAGAGTCGGCAGCGGGCCGGCGAAAATTAAGAGGCCTATTAAGGCCATTAAACTAGCAATTGATTTATATTTTTCGCTGCCTGTCCAACCTTACTGTTGGTGAGCTGGCGAATAGGCCAGGTGGCCCTTGCATTTTTAGGAAACCTCTTCCACGGGCGGGATGAGTTTTCAACAGTAATTTTTTTTTAAATTAAAAAATTTAAACATCGTTTTTAATATGTCCCTGTTCATGTGACTGAGTCGCATGTGGGGACATGTTTCCCTTACTTTTAAAATTTTAATTTTTCATTGTAAAATTCTTCAGCTCCCTGAGGTAGCTCCCTGCCTTCAGGGAGCTTTCAGTGCGCGCTCCCCCGCACATGCACAGGCTTTAGCACTCGCGGCCCTCCCACCCCCACCCCGGCAGCATTGAGGTTTTCAGCGCATGTTTAATGGCCAGCCAGCGTGAAATCGTGGTCGGGGCCAACCGCGGGCAGCAGTCCATTTCGCAGGCTCTCCCGGGCCCGCCCGCCACGCCTGCCCGATGAAGGGAAAATCCTGCCCTGAGGTTATATAAGGTGCTGCTGCAAGTACAGCACATATTATAGGCTGTTCAGCCCAGCTCTCTCCCATTCTTCTGATTTCTTCCCACTTTCCGACCTCATTTAACCTATTCCCAGTTACATTAAACTGTAGGCCTCTGCATCCATAACTCTTCTCACATATACTCAGTCAAGATCTTCCCGTCTGCTGAATATTTATCCCTGTTCTGGTGTGTTATGGTCCTGAAGGTATACAGGAAAGGATGGTGTTTAGCGTTAGTGAGGCATTGAAGGAGTTGTACCCCTGTAACATGCCTATAACCAAGGTTCCAGTTTCGATTGGATGATGAATTAAATCTAAATTGTAAGTTTGTGTAAGCTAGCGTGTAGCTAACCTGTACAAAGAATTGACAATACGAACGCAAAATTAGCTAACAGACGGAAAGCAGAGAGTAGTGGTGAACTATTGCTTTTGATTGGAAGGAAATGCACAATGGTGTTCCTCAGCAGTCAGATTTTGGTCCACTGCTCGTTTTAATATACATTAATTCAGCATAGAGGGAATAATTTCAAAGTTTACAGATGACTTGAAACCCAGAAATGTAGTAAACAGTGAGGAGGATGGCTACAGACTTCAGGAAGATGCAATGGTGGCACGGACAGACACATGGCCAATGTAATGTAATGCAGTGAAGTCATTTATTTTGTAGTATTCTGTGTAGACAGGTCACCAAAACTTCCCTGTGAGGATGCGGCAACATTCACTGCCAAACTCTGAAGAACCCAAACAATAAAAGGCAACGAAAGGAAGAGTTCACCTTCTCAGCAGGAATATTTTCATCTTCTCATCAGATGGTTCCACCTCAGAGTGTAGCAGTTCCAATATCCTTCACAGTTGCCTGTCTACAGGCTGCTGCTTTCCATTAAGTCCTATTGTCTGTATTTCAATAGTGTATAACCATTAAAAACTAAGAATTTGATGAGCCAATTTGGAGGTGACAAGAGAGGCTGGAGAGTCAATCTCACTGAGTAAAATATCAGGAAGCTTTGCCAGTTTTTAAAAAATGCGCTGTTGATCCCAAATGTCTTACAGCTGTTTCCTTCACAGTTTGAACATCCTAACTATTAATTACTGTTCAGCTGAATGATTTTCAATTCCACGGGACTGCTCGTGTCTGAAAACCAGTGCTGTCCCCACTCTGGAGACAAGCGTTAGCATTAATTCCAGCTTCACAGTTCAGTATTAGCTTTGTAAGGATTGGAATGCAGCTCCTCAATCGACAGTAGAGAACAAAGATTATAACTGAACGTCTGATCCATATTCCAAAGAGCAGGGAAAGAAAGCGGGTGCATTGCCATGAGCAGTCATCGTCATCTGTCAGGGACTTCAGGGATAAACAAAGAAAGAGACAGGCGCACCCCGTTCCGATATACCTACAAGGCAATCACTGACAAAAAAAACTATGTAAAGGAATTGAGTGATACCCTATAAGCAGTGAGGCACCAGATTAAAACCTTTTAGTTAAACATGTATGAGAAAGAAAACTTTTCACTTTTTCTGTGGCTCGTAGTGGCTATGTAATGTGACAGTAGAGGCATTCACACCAGAAAAGAGCAATGGGGAGAGAACCTTGTTCATCTGTGCTGAAATGCACGAATTCAGTCAAATCAAGTACTCAGTGAATTATCTTACTCAATGAACTGGCTCTGTCAGAACTATTCAGCTGAGAATTAAGTTAAGCTCCCTTACTTCCTAGTTCTGCAGCTTTGCCATTCAACACACATTGCTCCAATATTTCACACTTCTTTCTGTGGTCAGAGAGGAGACCTTATATCAATTCCACCCTGGGACTAATCATCCAAGCTTTACATTGTCTTGAATCAAATAAACTTAAATACAGGAAATATTTTGTGGATGTGATGCTGGACCTGACAGTGTCAATGTTTCAAAGCCCTTACAGCATTGCTGAGAGGGCATTCTATGAATGCTCTTGTGAAATGCCCTGCCAAAAAAGATTATTTACTGGACTATCATTGATAGCCTGCGTCCAAGGACACACATTCTGATATCGAACCAGTGGAACTTCTTTCTTTCTCAAACCTTTCCTGTTGACAATCTCGGTTTCTTGATGAGTGGATACAGTTGAATACTACATTAATCTGGTGTCTTCACAATAATTCTTTGTGTTTTTCAGCAAATGCTTGTTCCCTTTACTACCCATTAATTCTCCAATAATATGCTTTATTTTACAATGACAAAGAAATGGGGTCATCTTGATAGCACCTTTGTCTAGCAGACTCTGGGGATTAGGGTGGGGTAGTTTAAACCACTAAGTACAAGAGGGTGTGGGATGGTGGGAGGTTAAAGTGTTAAAAATCGGAATCCGAACTCCAACCCACCCACTTCTGTTTTTCACAAAAGTAGGAGAGGACTGGGCAACCAATCTGTCCCCAGAAGCTGGGCTGACACTTTAAATATTATAATGAGCTTTCAAGCCTCAATGTTATTCAACAATTTGAATTTAACCATTGACATTCAGGAGCCCTGAGCCAAGGGAAACCTGGAGCTACACCCGTGCGAAGGTTGATGGATCCTTTCCACCTACCTGTTGAATCCTGCACATCTGCCTGGGCATCCACGCCCATGATTGAACATCGGTTCAACCTTCCCCACGAGACCTCAGGATCCCATCACCAGGTCAGCAATTCCTCCCTCCTCATGCCTCCAATTCCCCTTCCAGACCTCTGGTTCCACTGCCCACTCTAGCCCTCCACTCCACTGATGTCACTAAGCACTGCATCCCCAACACCAGTTATAAACCCATTCCCTGGTACATAACCACACTGTTAGAGTGTGTTTTATCTCATGTTTCAGCATTATGGCACAGTGTACTGACTTTTGGATGGTCTCGCAGGTAAAAGATGATTCTATTTGAAGAAGAGCAGGGGAATTCTCCCTGGAGTTCCACCCAATATAAACCCCTCAATCAATATCAATAAAACTGATTACCTCGCCATTATCTCAGAGCTGTTTGTGAAGATAAAAACAAAAATACCTGGACAAACTCAGCAGGTCTGACAGCATCTGTGGAGAGGAACACAGTTAAGGTTTTGAGTCTGTATGACCCTTCATCAGAACTAAGAACTATTGTTACTTATTTCTTAGTTCTGATGAAGAGTCATACGGACTCAAACATTAACTGTATCCATCTCCAGAGATGCTGTCAGACCTGCTGAGTTTTTCCAGTTATTTTTGCTTTTGTTTCTGATTTCCAGCATCCGCAGTATTTTGCTTTTATCTGTTTGTGAAGATGTTATTTTGTACAAATTGGCTGATGCATTTCCTACATTATAGCACCTAAATAGTACTTCAATGGTTGTAAACTGCTTTGGGATACCCTGAGATCGTAAAAGACACTTACAGATGTAAGTTTTTTTCTTTGTCTACAGATTAACAAATTTTACAATTTAGGTATTGAATCTCTGATTGGGGCACAGTGCACAGAAGGAATCAACTGTTGGCACCAGGAATGTGATGAAAGCATCAATTGCTGCTGCTTATTCACTGTTACACACAACATTTGCTAACACTTCTATAGACAGACAGCACTGGTCCCATCCTTCACTGACTCAATTATTTCTTTGTCTATTATTGTACTTCATACAGCTCCAGCAAAATAAATTTCAAATACATTCAGGACATTTGGTTCCTTGTAGTGCAGTCCTGCTCTAACAATCGTTCTAACTTTCTTTGCAGTAGGATTGTGCCATTGCTGAATTTCCACTTTAATATACGTTACTTCATAGGCAAAAAAAAATTGCTTCGCTTGGTGAACCCTGTGTCCAGAGCTGTGTATATTCTATCATAGTGCCATACTTTCAGATCAGTTGGGTCTGCTGATGATATTGATGAGTACTTTTTTCCTGTTTCCATAGTAATTTCAGCTTTATGAAATGGGTTGCTAGTCTGTTAACAATATTTGATATTGCAGACAAGACTGAGGTGGCAAAATATTTCAGACTGCCTGACAGCTAAGTGGACACTAACCCCAATTGCGATATATATCCAGGAAATATGTCTCATTACACCCAAAAAAAAGATATATTCCTGACAGTTCAAAGCTATCTACTGGCATCAGCGGTTTTCGAATTGTCCAGATATATACACATCAGACATAAACCTAACACTCATCCTCACTTAGCATTACACAGCTTCTCCATGCACCACTGTCACATCATGTACGTTTATTGGACAAGCTGGCTACATTCAGGAGACACTTCTTGATAATAAATCAAACTGCTCTGGCAATAGAGGAGCCATGTTTGCTTCTCTGCTTTGCAGGGAAAGGCACAGTAGATCGGTAAACGGCCTGCATCATCTCCTGTACAAATGGAACACTGCTCTTATTATGATCTTATTGTGACATATGCAAGAAGCGTGAACTGGGATTAAGTTTTATGTTAGAATGGTTTCGGAGCTGGAGTCTCTAAGAGCTGTTTATTTTACATTTGTGCTACTGTCAGCAATACCCCTTGTGAAAATAAATCTCAGTGGCCCTGGGCATTACATCAAATTGATGTTAAATAGGGGACAAGGGAATCAGTGGTGATTGTTTACTTACTAAGTACCCTGCCGCACGCCATCTCAGCAATTTCACGCTATCATTTTAACACCACAAAACCAGGTCCAGTTTCACCTCCAAGAACAGCAATATGAAATTTTCAGTAAGCTCTGAAACGCCACATGAATGTAATCTAGTGATCTAATCCAATGCTAATTAAAGCTCATTGATCTGAAAGTTAACTCTGCTTCTTGCTCTTCTACTGAATATTTTCAGCATTTTTATTTTTATTTCAGATTCCAGCATCCACATTATTTTGCCTTTGAACTAATCCTGCATTCAGTTTATCTTGATAGTTTGGTTTTGAGATCAAATCAGTAGGAAGATTGAGAATGGAAGTACCTGATACTGCTAAACACTGAGTCCCTCAAGGTTGATTACTATGCCTGGTATTTCAAAGCTTTGTTTTTTCACATACTGCTAAATCTTCACCTGGTTCACAGATCACACAGAGAGAGACAGAGAGAGAGACAGAGACAGAGAGTGACAGAGAGAATGAGAGAGCGATAGAGAGAGGGAGAGACAAAGAGAGAGAGAGAGAGGAACAGAGACAGAGAGAGAGAATGAGGCAGGGAGAGACATGCAGAGAGAGAGAGAGAGAGAGGCAGAGAGAAAAGGAGACAGAGTGATGCAGAGAGAGAGTGGCACAGAGACAGTAAGAGAGAGAGAGACTGGGATAGAAAGAGAGAGAGAGACAGAGAGAGAGAGGAAGACCAAAAGAGAGTGAGAGAGAGGGACAGAGACAGTAAGAGAGAGAGAGACAGAGTGATACAGAGAGAGAGTGGCACAGAGACAGTAAGAGAGAGAGAGAGACCGGGATAGAGAGAGAGAGAAAGAGAGAGAGGCAGACAAAAAGAGAGAGTGAGAGAGAGGGACAGAGACAGTAAGAGAGAGAAAGAGAGAGACAGAGGGTGGAACTTTATGGCCCCATCACAGTGGGGACAGGGTCATAAAATGCGGCAATGCCGTTCAAAACTCCACTGACTTTGGCAGGAATGTAAAATCCCACCGGTGCAGAATTCTGCCTCTAGAGAGAGAGACAGAAAAAGAGAGAGAGAGAGAGAGACATACAGAGAGACAGAAAGAGACAGAGAGAGAAAGAGAGAGACAGAGAGACAGAAAGAGGCAGAGAGACAGAGAGAGGGAGAGAGAGACAAACAGAGAAAGAGAGAGAGGGACAGAAAGAGGGTGAGACAGAGAGAAAGAGAGAGACAGAGAGAGAGAGAGACAGACAGAGAGAGAGAAAGAGAGAGAGACAAAGAGAGAGAGAACGAGAGAGAAAGACAGAGACGGACAGAGAAAGAGGGAGAGAGACAGAGAGAGAGGGAGAGAGAGACAGGCAGAGAAAGAGAGAGGGACAGAAAGAGAGTGAGACAGAGAAAGAGAGGCAGAGACAGAGAGCAAGAGAAAGACAGAGAGAGAGAGATGGAGAAAGAGAGCGAGAGAAACAGAGAGAGAGAAAGACAGACAGAGAGAGAAAGAAAGTGAGAGAATGAGAGAAAGAGAGAGACAGAGAGAGAGAAAGAGGGAGAGGGACAGAGAGAGAGGGAGAGAGACAGACAGAGAAAGAGAGAGAGGGACAGAAAGAGAGCGAGACAGAGAGAGAGAGAGGCAGAGAGAGAGAGAGAAAGAGAGCAAGAGAGAGAGAAAGACAGAGACAGGGACAGGGACAGAGAGAGAGTCAGAGGGAGAAAGGGATAGAGGGACAGAGAGAGGCAGAGTGAAAGAGACAGACAGAGAGAGAGAGAGACAGAGAGTGAGAGAGGCGTGGAGAGAGAGTGACAGAGATAGAGAGAAAAAGAAAGAGAGAGAGAAAGACAAAGAGAGAGAGAGGAACATAGAGAAACAGAGAGAGAAAGAGAGAGGCAAAGAGAAAGAGCGAGAATTTCCTTTGAAATATTGCTCTAGAGAGAGAGACAGTGGGGATAGAGAGAGATGGATATTTTAGTAATTATGATTTTATTTAGTGTGCAATGTACCTTTAAGAGTAATACTTATAGGGAAGATCTGTAGTAACTAATAGGAGAGTAGCATGGGCTGCCTCAGCAGTCAGGGTAGAGATAGAGTTGGAGTTGAGAGCACATGTGTAATTGCCGCTGAGTATTTTGTAAATAAACTTCAAGGCCAGAATATTGCTGTCGGCCTGCAGGGGCAGGCCCAACAGGCTGATACGCAAAATAGGACGTGATGATATCAGGCATACGTCCCGATGTCATCACGCGTCATTTAGATATTTTGTTCGCCAGGCGCGCATCAGAGGTGGCTGCGTGCCCACCGAACAGTCAAAGGCCTGTTAAGGCCATTAGGAAACTAATTAAGCTGATTAACAGCACTACCTGTCCAACCTTAAAGTTGATGGACAGGTGAAGAGCCCAGGCGGCCTTCGCATTTTTCAGGAGACATCATCCATGGGCGGGATGAAGTTTCCTGAAAGCTTAGTAAAATAATTAAATAAAATTTATGAGATGCACAAACATGCCCAAGCTCATCTGACATTGTCACATGAGGGGACATGTTTAAATAATTTTTTAGACCATTTATTAAAAATTTGTACTAGTAACTTAATCTCCCTGAGGCAGCTCCGCGCCTCAGGGAGATTCCTACACCCTTTCGTGCGCATGGCCTGCCCAAGTTAAATGGTGGCATGCAGCCAATCGCAGGAAGCAGTTGGCTCCATGCCCACCCCCTCCCGCTCCCGCCCAGCCCGCCCGACACAGGTAAGTTTCTGGCCCAAATTTCCAACCAAGGAGTGTCTGCTAATCAACACTATCATTAATAGCACAACTTGGCCGCCCTTACAACAGATATCCTTTGGGATACTGCCTTAGAGAGAAAGAGTGGAAGAGAGAGAGAGAGGGAGAGAGAGGGATATCCTTTGGGATATACTGCCCTAGAGAGAGAGAGAGGGGGAGAGGGAGAGGGAGGGATATCCTTTGGGATATACTGCCCTAGAGAGAGGGAGAGAGAGGGGGAGAGGGAGGGAGGTAGGGATATCCTTTGGGATATTGGCCCATTGTAATTTTAATTTCCCAGGAAACGTGGTCACCTGCGCCACCAATAGGTTTATGGGATGTGTCATCACTATTTCCAACCTTGTCGGTCTTGTGGTGGAAGTCAAAAGTGAGCTTTTCTAGGACAAGTATAATTTTACGGATCCAAATAGTTCTCACTTGGTTTCAAGATTTGTGCCAATCTGGCATGAGCCTCAGTTAGGATGCAGCCAAATTGCTACGACAGTCAGACACTGATGCTTGCAGAGGCAGTGAACTGTGCTATGTGGTTTGAGATCACCACCTCCTCAACCCTTTAGGTTCAGAAAGCTCATCCTTGCTTTTGTTACCTAACTGAAACTCTCCTATTCTAGTGTTCTCCTGCCTGACTTCCCTATTCCCCCTTCTGTAAATTTCAGCTCATTGTGTGATGTATCCTAACTGGCACCTAGTCACATCCATCACCTCTGTGCTTGTATTGTCTTGGGTTCAGGGTCTAGATGGGGTTTCTTTAGGGTTTGCCTGTTACCCTAAGGATGCTATCGTAGACTGTTATTCTTAAAAACCATTCTTGTTTATTTGCAGATCTATATACATCTCACTGCTCTAGGTCTCACCAGGTCATGTGCTTCTGACATTAACCCTTTACTCTACTTTACACCCCCCCCCACCCCTCACCAAAGTCTCAGATTCCACAGGGTTAGTCAGTGGTGCCTTGACCAATCTCCCTGATCTGGTTCTTATCTCACTTGGAGGTTGAGGACAATCTGAATTCTCTTGTCAGTCAACATGAGTATCTTCCACTTGGGTGGTTGTAAAGTTTCTACTTGTTTCTGGTTCCTTGTTTCCATCTTATGCAAACCTGAAGCTGTTCTGTATCTGGAGAATCTCATCCTCTGATTGTCCCAGTGCTGAGCCTGTTGTGAGCCTTCAGTGCTTCAGAAAGGTTCTGGGAGTGACAATGTGGACCCCATGCTTGTCCTATGCTCTGGATCTGTTGCTGCTTCAGTAGTTTGTCTTGTAGGTTGTGTCTTGACTCTGGGTCTGTGTGTCAGATTGCTTCTGCTGCACCCATGACTCTCCGTTCTCAGGTGAGTCTTCAATATTTTTCCTCTTGTCCTTTTCCCCAAGGATTTGTAGGTCTTTCAGGTCTGCAGTCTTCACTTGGAGTTTTTCTGGGTCTTTTACACTCTGTCCGCTGCCACCATGTAAAATAAAGATTCTGGTTTATTTACAAACCTATATATATCTCAGTACTCTGCACCAGGTTGTAATTCCGCTTCTCACCAGATCTCAGTTACTTAATCATATGACACTGCATCATAGTTACATCGGCAGTTACATCAGTATCAGTGCTCCTGATGCTAACCCTTTACTCTACAGCGCTGACTGGCTGACATTGGTTCCTGGTCCAGCACTGCCTTAAATGTGTTCAAATCCTTCCCTCACCTCACCTCTCACAGCCTCTGTAAGCTTGTTTAGTCCCTACAACCCTCAAAGATCTAAGTGTTCCCCCAATCCTGACCTCTTACATCCCAATTTCTTTTGCCCCACCATTGGCACCTGTACCTTCAGCTGCTGAGGCCCTAACCTCTGGAATTCTCTGCCTAAACTTTGCTGTTTCACTACCTCTCTTTCTTCCTTTAAGACATTTATTATAAACCATCTCTTTAGAAAAGCTTTTCTTTTAGAAAAACATGGTCCATTCCTCCATCACCCCCTACTCCTCAACACCCACCTATGGCACCTCCCCATGCATACGCAAAATATGCAACACCTGCCCCTTCACTTCCTCTCTCCTCACCGTCCAAGGGCCCAAACACTCCTTTCAAGTGAAGCAGCATTTCATTTGCATTTCCCCCAACTTAGTCTACTGCATTCGTTGCTCCCAATACGATCTCCTCTACATTGGAGAGACAAAACGCAAACTGGGCGACCGCTTTGCAGAACACCTTTGGAATGACCCAGACCTCCCTGTCGCTTGCCATTTTAACACTCCACCCTGCTCTCTTGCCCACATGTCTGTCCTTGGCTTGCTGCATTGTTCCAGTGAAGCTCAACGCAAACTGGGGGAACAGCACCTCATCTTCTGACTAGGCACTTTACAGCCTTCCGGACTGAATATTGAGTTCAACAACTTTAGATCTTGAACTCCCTCTTCCCTCCCCACCCCCTTTCCATTGCTTCCCCCTCCCTTTTGTTTTTTTCAATAATTTATATAGATTTTTTTTTTCCAACTTACTTCCATTATTTTTAAATCTATACCTTTTATGCCCTTTTAGTATTATTTCACCCGACCCCACTAGAGCTGTATCTTGTGTGTCCTGCCATCCATTCTTAATTAGCACATTCGTTTAGATAATATCACCACCTTCAACACCTCTTTGTTCTTTTGTCTGTGACATCTTTTGATTATTTGCTCCTATCACTGCTTGCTTGTCCCTACAACCACCCCCACCCCCCCCACCTTAAACAAGCTTATATTTCACCCCTCTCCTATTTTTACTTAGTTCTGTTGAAGGGTCATGAGGACTCGAAACGTCAACTTTGTTCTTCTCCGCCAATGCTGCCAGACCTGCTGAGTTTTCCCAGGTAATTCTGTTTTTGTTTTGGATTTCCAGCATCCGCAGTCTTTTGTTTTTAACTTTAGAAAAGCAGTTGGTTATCTGTCCTAATAGCTTGGTGTCAAATTTTGTTTGGTATATGCTTCTGTGAAATGCCTTGGGGCATTTTACTATGCTAAAGGTGCTATACCAGTGAATGTTGTTGAACCTCCCTCCATTATCTTGTGGGCAAATCAAATAACTTCTAATTGTTTTAGGCCAAGGTTGTGTGTAGGTTTTGGGAAAAAAAAACTCTCCCTCCCCTCACACCATTGCCATGGTGATGACACTTTTGAAAGCACCGAGGTAAATCCCCACTGGTGTACTGTAAAAATTGACAGGGTGATAGGGCCTGGGGCTTTTGCTTCAGGCAAGAGACTGTCAGGTAGGATCCGCCCTGCATGTTCAAAGTATCTCTTTTTTTCTGCTTCATCCAAAGAATTAAGTTTGGATTGACTGCTCCATATTTCAAATGTTCAGGGGCTCAGTCTGGTAGTCTGGAATGAAAGCTTGAGATAATGAATGGTCCTGATCCATGTATGTGTGGTTCAACAAGGGATGTGACTATAATGTGTGATATGCTATGTTAACAGAGTGATATGCCAATGAACTTTTAGTGCGTAACTAGTGTTGCCGGATAAAACCTTGAGTAACAGTGAACGAAGAAGGAAATCAAAATGTTGCCTGGCATATCATGAGAATGCAGTGAGGTACTTTCTTGTGAGCTAACTTATCAGAATGGCAAGGTGTTGTTATTTTAGGATAGCATGCTAAAGTGGACGTCACACGAGATGGTTAGAGGGTAAAGACCTCACTTGCCATGATTTCACCTGCTGAACCGAGAGACTATTTCCTTCTGATGAAATCGAGGTTTAGTTTGGTATGTGAACAGGAGGTTAGCCATGAAGTCAGGCAGTGAATAACCTGCTACATTCATGACCAGCATAAGTTATCAATCTATATCTGGAATGAATTGATATAAGTCAAATATAAACCACTCCATTTTCCCAAGCTCAATGCCAGTGAGATCTAACATCTCCTTGGAAAACACTATGGGCAGAATTTTTAGGTTGCCCGGCATGATCAGCGGGCCCAGGATCGGCCAGGGAGCAGAGCGCCAACTGCAATCGTCCCCCGACCACAATTTCATGCTGGCTGGTCAACTAACGGCCAGCCATCATGAAACACGTGCTGAGAATCTGAGCGCTGCCGGGGTGAGGGGGTGATTGCTGACAGAAAGCTCCCTGAAGACAGAGAGCTGCTTCAGGGAGCCGAAGACCCCAAAAGCATTAAATAACACTTTTAAAATCAGGAAAAAATGTGCATGCATCACAATCAGCCACCTGAACATATATATGATAAAAATGCTGCACCTAGATGTTTCTTTTTCTTTCATTTAAAAACGGAAACCTCATCCCGCCCTTGGTTGAGGTTTCATGAAAAATGTAAAGTCCGCCTGGCCGATTTGCCTGTCCGTCAACCATAAGGTTGAACGGACCATGAAAAATTGGAGGCAATTGCACCTTTAATGACCTTAGTTGACCTCTCAATTGTCGACGGTACACTTCCAACTTTTGTGCGCGCCCGCCAGCTGAAATATCTCGTGAGCGCAGGATGACATCAGGACATTCGCCCAACATCGTCGCGTGCAATTTCACGTCTGATTGGGTTGGGTGCCCGCCCGCCCACTGACCTAATAATTCTGCCCTATAAAAAGGAGAAAGACTCGCTAATTATTAGATTTTACACAGAATAAATCATCCAGGCACAGGAAGCCAATCTCAAAAACCACCTGCGCAGTTTTAATTTCGGGGTTTTTTTTTGCATTTTCAGATACTTACTTCCAGTAATCCAATTTGTGCCATTGAGTATCTGGGGATTATTTTGACATTTTACTTTAACCATTCAGAAATCAAGTCTGCAACACAAGCAAGAAATGCACCAAGTGGGACCAATAAGCCTGTAAAATTAATACAACAACAGCTGACATCTATATAACCCCTTCAACGTAATGAAACTTCCCAGGGGGCTTCACAAGAGCACATTAAAGCAAAGTATGGCACCAAGCCACATAAAGAGAGTGAGGTCAGATAGTCAAAAGCTGGGTCAAACAGGTACATCTTTAGATGTGCCCTAAGGGACGAAAGCAAGTTAGAGAGGCGGGGAGGTATAGGCAGGGAATTCCCGAGCTTGGGGCCTGGACTGCTGACAGTGTGACCACCAATGGTGGAGTAACTATGGATGGGAATGCACAAGAGGAGCACAAACATCTTGGAGCTTTGAGGGGCTGGAAGACATCACAGAGCTAGGGAAGGGCGAGGCCATGGGGGGATTTGTAAACAAGGATGAGAATTTTAAAATCAAGGCATTGCTCAACTGGGAGCCAATGTAGGTCAGCGAGCACATGTGGGAATAGGGGCACAGGGCCTCCTGCAAGTTAAGACATGGGCAGCAGAGTTTTGGATGACCTCAAGTTTGCGAAGGGTAGAATGTAAGAGGCCAGCCAGGGGTATGTCAAATATCAAATTCTTAGACATTTTCAGCTCCACTTGCATGCATTTTCTTTGCCAATGGGAGACCAATTATAATCACTTATAAGGAATATTCCATGTTGAAAGACAAGGTAGTTGAGACATTGGATGGGGGGAAAATTGATAAGGAGGAGGCATGAGAAAGACTGGTTGTACTTAAATTTGTTAAGTCACCAGGACCACAAGAGATGTATTCAGGAATGCTGAGGGAAGTAAAGATGGAAATTGTGGAGGCACTGACCATAATTTTCCAATCTTCCTTAGATAGAGGGGTGGTGCCAGAGGACTGGAGAATGTAGTAGCATCCCTTTTGTGGCCATTGATGTATGTATGTATATAGTCAAATTGGAATAAACTAGTTTTTCCGTTGGACACTTTGAACTCCATGTGCTGCACAAAGTCTCTTTTCTGTCCTGCAAATATATCCCGGAGAATTGCAAGTGTTTCACCCTTATTCAGAATAGGGTGTAAAGAAAATCCCAGCAACTGCAATATGTTTGATTTCAGTGGTGGGAAAGCTTTCCAAACTGATAGTCCAGGACATTAACTGTCACTTGGACAAATGTGGATTAATTAAGGAAAGCTAACATGGATCTGTTAAGGGAAAATCATATTTGACTAATTTAATTGAGTTTTCTGATGAGGTAACAGGGGGTTGGTGAGAGTAATCTGATGTACATGGGCTTCCAAAAGGCATTTGATAAAATGCTACATAACAGACTTGTGAGCAAAATTAAAGCCCATGAAATCAAAGGAATGGTAGCAGCATGGATGCAGAGTTGACTGAGGAACAGGCAATAGAGAGTAGTGGTGAACTGTTGTTTTTCAGATTGGTGGGAGCCCCCTGGGAACGGTGTCGGGACCACTGTTTTCCTTAATATATCTTAATGACCAAGGCCAGAACTTTTCGCCCCTGCCATTGGCGGGGTTTGTGGCAGGTGTGAGCGAAAAATATGACATGAGTGAAAATATCAGTTTCCCGACAGTGGGAGACGACGGTGGGAACCTGCGGCCATGGCTATCATGGCGGGATGATAGCAGGTCGCCATTCCCAGCAAAGGCTGTCGGGAAGATGTTTAGCTCATTATTAAGAGGGTTGAAATGAGCACCTGATCAGAATTCTGACCCCAGCCCTACCTACCATCCACCCCGCCGGCAGGAGTTCATGCCGATATGAGAACTTACCGAACAGTAGGCTGGTCCACACAGTGGAAGGTGCTTGGCGACTGGGGGGGAGGGAATGCTGGAACACAGGGAGCGGAGGAGAGGGCTGACAACACAGGGGGCGCCTGGGTATGCCAAAGTGGAGGTGGAGATGCTAGAGGAGAGGGCTGGGTAATGTAAGTGTGCAGCCTTGTTGGGGGAAGGGATCAGCGAGTGATGCTATGGATGTGAAAGTGGGGGATAGAAAGTGGGGGAAGCAAGTGACAGTGAGGGGAAAGCGGGGGACATTGAGGGGATAAATTGAGGGAAAGTAGGGGACAGTGATGGGGGCAAGCGGGGGACAGTGAAGGGGTAAAGCAGGGGACAGTGAGGGAGGAAAGCAGGGGAGAGTGAGAGCATGGAAAGTGGGCAAGAGTGAGCGGGGCAGGGTTCAGATGAAGGAATTGGTGGTGTCAATGGAAGAATGGCGGGAGTCAAACTGAGGGTACTGCTGGTAGGAGGTAACAGTTAAAGGAGGCATTGGGGTTTGGTAGGCTGCGAGGGTGAGGATCTGTCGGTGGCGGGTGAAGGACCAGTTTGGGTTGTTGGAGAGGTCACGGAGGTGTAAGTGGATCGTAGGGGTAGGCAGGATAAGGATGGACATGGGAGCCATGATGGGGTGGGCTCGTCAGGGAGGGATGGCATGTGAATGGTGTGGGTGATGGGCTGTAGGGCTCTGGTGGGGGGCGGGGAGGTATTCAAGGATGATGGTTGGGAGGTTAAAGGTAACAATGAAGGGGTCAATCGTGATGGTGGGTGAGGATGTGGGTTACAGGTGGAGGGTAGAATGTGTCTGAAACTATCTCAAAAGAATCATGCACTATCATGATATTGAGGCATTATCTACACTTTCAATGTCCAGCTCAAGAAACGCTTGTGTTGGGAGGAGGGTCATTGGGTGGGCGGAGCTGAAGGTCAGCTCAACTGGACAACTGAAGAGAAACTCTAAGGTGCTGTCCTGACATGGGAAAGGTGTTTCCATAGACTAAGCAGCGGACGGCAAGCGAACAGTGTGTGTGGGAAGCTTCTCGCACATGGCTCACAAGGGCCCTGACAAAGATCGATGCCTCCATGTGCAGGTATGATTCAGGGGGACATGGACCCAGCTTGGGTCAGCCCCTTGAAAAGGGTTGTGATGCACAGGCATTAACACAAACAGAAGCAATAGAAACCTAGCAGACCTCCATCAAGTGCAATGAAATATATTTACAACTGTGCAACACCGATTTACATACACCTGCTCTACCAGAGTGAGCTTCTTCATTTTCTTACCCTACCATTGCATCAAGGTGCTTCCCCGACATTGTCTCCACTGGCTGGAGTCATACCAGCACAAAGAAAGATTGTTGTGGTTATTGGAGGTCAATCATCTCAGCTCCAGGACATCACTGCAGGAGTGCCTCAGGGTAGTGTCCTAGGCCCAACCATCTTCACTTGCTTCATCAATGACCTTCCTTCCATCGTAAGGTCAGAAGTGGGGATGTTTGCTGATCATTGCATAATGCTCAGCACCATTCGTGACTCCTCAGATACTGAAGCAGTCCATGTCCAAATGCAGCAACACCAGGACAATATCCATCCATGGCCTGACAAGTGGCAAGTAACATTCGTGCCACACAAGTGTCAGGCAATGACCATCTCCAACAAGAGAGAATCCAACAAACGCCCCTTGATGTTCAATGGCATTACTATCACTGAATGCCCCACTATCAACATCCTGGGGTTTACCATTGACCAGAAATTGAACTAGACTAGTCGGTGCAGACTCTATGAGCCGAAGGGCCTCTTCTGCACTGTGTGATTCTGTGATTCTGTGATATAAATACTGTGGCTACAAAAGTAGGTCAAAGACTAGAAATCCTGCGATAAATAACTCACCTCCTGACTCCCTAAGGCCCAAGTCAGGAGTGTGATGGAATACTCTCCACTTGCCTGGATAAGTGCAGCTCCAGTAACACTCAAGAAATTTGACACCATCCACAACAAAGCATGCAACTTGACTGGCACCCCATCCACAAACATTCGCTCCCTCTACCACCGACGCATAGTAGCAGCAGTGTGTATGATCTACAAGATGTACTGCAGGAACTCACCAAGACTCCTTAGACAGCACCTTCCAAACCCGCGACCATTACCATCTAGAACGACAAGGGCAGCAGACACATGGGAACACTACGACCTGGAAGTTCACCTCCAAGTCACTCACCATCCTGACTTGGAAATATATCGCCGTTCCTTCATTGTCGCTGGGTCAAAATCCTGGAACTCCCTCCCTAACAGCACTGTGGGTATACTACACAACATGGACTGCAGCGGTTCAAGAAGGCAGCTCACCACCACCTTCTCAAGGGCAATTAGGGATGGGCAATAAATTCTGGCCTAGCCAGCGACACTCACACTCCGTAAATGAATAAAAATGAAATGCGCAGCAGGGGTGGAGGCAGCCTGCTGACCACTATGTCCTGTTGTCTCCAATGACCTTGGCAGCTGTCCTCTGGAGGCTCAAGGCCTGGAGACCCCTGGCTTTCTTTGGGTCTCCTGCTCTGGGGCATGTGCACTCTCAGCAGTTCCAGAGTCTGCAGCTGATGGGGTTACAGGCAGAGGGTCTCGGACACCTGGACACATTTGGAGAGTGTTGAGTGGGGACCCCGAGGTGTCCGCCTGCGCTCCACCCCTACTTTGCATGTCCGAGGGCCCCTCCCTGACTCCTTGAGGGAAAGGGAGGGATGTTGAGTTGCCCTGTCCCCCTCTTGTGTAAGCATTGCAAAGCTTACACAAGGCTACATCGTCCAAGGCTACAGCGATGGAGTGCAGGTCCAGCCATTCTGCTGGACTAGGTTCTCCATTACGTTGGCCATACTCCCCATGGGGACCTCAATGCATGCACACTACATCAGTAGCTCCAATACATCAGAGAGCAGACGGACAGACTCCTTTGCTTCATGTGCCACTCTGTTGAGGGCCTCCGACACTTCTGCCTGATGTTCCCCTGCCTCTTGCTGCATCTCCAGCATCTCGTGTAGGGCTGATCCCAGAGGCTCATCATCAGACTCCAACTTAACAAAGGCCTCTTCTCCAGCAGTCCTCCAAGTGCCAGTGGACCTTGGCTATCCCTGCCTCCTCCTGCTGTGGACACATACCGGTGAGGTGACCACCAGAGTGTGAGGTCCTGCCTAAACCAGATCTATGACCCATCGAGGTGAGTGTATCTGGGATGGAGGAGGGTGCAGGCGACTGCTGTGAAGACAGTACAGGTGAGAAATTGTCATTGTCATCATCTTCTTCATGGTCCTTTGTGGGCAGGGTCTGGGGTTGGGGCTGGGCTTAAGATCAGGGTCTGGCCTGACCCTCTTCCTGCTGTCAGCTGTCATGGAAAGAGGAGAGATTGAGTAAATGGATGGACTGCCTCCCACATTGCACTGAGCATCACCCTTAGGTTTCGATGTGCAGAGGTTAAGCTTCCTCACTGGATGGCTAGGGGAGACTGGCCTCACTGTCAGCACATGTGTGGTCACAGAATCACAGAGTCACAGTACAGAAGAGGCCCTTCGGCCCATCGAGTCTGCACCAACATGTGAGAAACACCTGACCTACCTACCTAATCCCATTTACCAGCACTTGGCCCATAGCCTTGAATGTTATAACGTGCCAAGTGCTCATCCAGGTACTTTTTAAAGGATGTGAGGCAACCCGCCTCCACCATCCTCCCAGGCAGTGCATTCCAGACTGTCACCACCCTCTGGGTAAAAAAGTTTTTCCTCACATCCCCCCTAAACCTCCTGCCCCTCACCTTGAACTTGTGTCCCCTTGTGACTGACCCTTCAACTAAGGGGAACAGCTGCTCCCTATCCACTCTGTCCATGCCCCTCATAATCTTGTACACCTTGATCAGGTCGCCCCTCAGTCTTCTCTGCTCCAACAAAAACAACCCAAGTCCATCCAACCTCTCTTCATAACTTAAATATTTCATCCCAGGCAAAATCCTGGTGAATCTCCTCTGCACCCCCTCCAGTGCAATCACATCCTTCCTATAATGTGGCGACCAGAACTGCACACAGTACTCCAGCTGTGGCCTTACCAAGGTTCTATACAACTCCAACATGACCTCCCTACTTTTGTAATCTATGCCTTGATTGATAAAGGCAAGCATCCCAAATGCCTTTTTCACCACCCCACTAACATGTCCCTCCGCCTTCAGAGATCTATGGACACACACGCCAAGGTCCCTTTGTCCCTCAGAACTTCCTAGTGTCATACCATTCATTGAATACTTCCTTGTCAAATTACTTCTTTCAAAGTGTATCACCTCACACTTTTCAGGATTAAATTCCATCTGCCACTTATCTGCCCATTTGACCATCCCGTCTATATCTTCCTGTAGCCCAAGACACTCAACCTCACTGTTAGCCAATCTTTGTGTCATCCGCTAACTTACTAATCCTACCCCCTACATAGTCATTTATCTCGTATATAAATAATGATGAAAAATAGGGGACCCAGCACAGATCCATGTTGAACGCCACTGGATACTGGCTTCCAGTCACTAAAGCATCCTTCTGTCATCACCCTCTGCCTCCTATAACTAAGCCAATTTTGAATCCACCTTATCAAATTACCCTGTATCCCATGTGCATTTGCCTTCTTTATAAGTCTCCCATGTGGGACCTTGTCAAAGTCTTTGCTGAAATCCATATAAACTACATCAATTGCACTACCCTCATCTACACACCTGGTCACCTCCTCAAAAATTTCAATCAAATTTGTTAGGCATGACCTCCCTCTGACAAAGCCATGCTGCCTATCCCTGTTCAAACCTTGCCTCTCCAAGTGGAGATAGATACTCTCCTTCAGAATTTTCTCCAATAGTTTCCCTACCACTGACATGAGATTCACTGGCCTATAGTTCCCTTATCTCTGGTCATGGTCCTCCACTGCCAGCTCAGCAGCCCACTACTCAGAGTATGTGAGGAGGAAAACATCGGGCATGCCCCTTCTGTTTTCTCCCTCTCGCGCCTGTTGTGCACAATCTTTGTGTGAAGATAGAAGATGGTTTGTGAGCACTTCCGATGGAAGTGCCAATGACATGCTGCCAATCTGCACCACGGACCCATTGGCAACTCTGCGTGCCATTTGAAAGAAGCACTGCTGCTGGTCCCTGAGGGTACTTCAGCAGCACCTTTCAGACCCGCCAGCTCTAGCAGCTGGTAGGACAAGGACAACAGGAGCATAGCAGCAGCAGTGTCTGCAGTTGCCCTCTATGTCAACCTTCCCCCCATTCCCCCTACAAAAATTGAGCCCTCTGTGTGGTAGGGTCAGCAGTCAGCAACTGGCAGTCACCTCCCTACCTGCAGGCCACAGACTGCAATGGAGCAATGAGGCAGCACCCCAACACCTTGCAAAGGGGCTTATATGCATGAGTAGCACAGTTGGTGCCCTTGCCATTGAGGCCCATGTCCGAGTTCCCATTCAGTGAGGTAAGTATGGGGACTAGAGTGTTCACTTACCCTGGCGATGCGAATGGGGTCATGCATTCTTTTCCTGCACTGCAGGGTGGTCTTTGTCTGAATGGAACTGGTGTTGACCACCCTGGAGACCTCTTCAAAGGGTGGTGAGACACGTGGGCCTCTGCCTCCCTTGGAAAAAGGATATCCCCCCTGTCCTCCACACAGTGGTGTGTCCAGCGAGGCATCGCTGAACCTTGGGGCCGGTGCTTGCTGTTTCCTGGCAGCCATGTCTAGGTCCAAACTCCTGGCGTGATGAATGAGTAGCTATCTGGGCGCCTTTTAAACATGGCACCTGGATATGATGGCGGGGTGCGCGGCTTCTTGCCCGCTCCACCACCAATTCACTGGGAAATGCCCCATCTGCCTAATTAATGAGCCCAACATTGCGTGATTCAGCGGGTTTACTCGCTAGGCTCTGTGACGTGAGTCCTTCTAACCTCCAACCCTCCGCCACGGGACTTCAGCCCAGAGTGGAAAATCCCAGCACAAGTCTTATGTAGATCGGGCACAATTTCAAATCTTGTGGATGGTACAAAACTTGGACGCATTGTAAACTGTGAAGAGGATAGTGACAGACTTCAAGAGCACAGAGGCAGGCTGGTGGAATGGATGGTCATGTGGCAGATAGAATTTAATGCAGAGAAGTGTGAAGTGATGCATTTTGGTAGGACGAAGGCAGAAAGACAATATAAAATAAAGGGTATAATTTTAAAGGGGGTGCAGGAGAAGAGGACCAGTCGGTACATGTGCATAAATCATTGAAGGTGGCAGGATAGGTTGAGAGTGTGGTTAATAAAGCATACAGGATCTTGGGCTTTATTAATAGGGGCATTGAGCATAAAAACAAAGAAGTTATGATCAATCTTTATATGAACACTGGTTCAGTCTCAGCTGGAGGATTGTGTCCAATTCTCGGCTTCACAGTTATGGAAGGATGTGAAGGCATTAGAGACGGTGCAGATATAGTTTATGAGAAAGGTTCCAGTTTATGAGGGACATCAGTTATGTGGGTAGATTGGAGAAGCTGGAAATGTTCTCCTGAGGGAAGTGGAGGCTGAGAGGAGATTTGATACAGGTGTTCAAAATCAGGAGGGGTCTGCACAGACTAGATAGGGAGAAAATGCTCTCAGTTATAGAAGGGTCGAGAACCAGAGGACTCAGAATTAGGGTGATTGGCAAAAGAACCAAAGGCAATATGAGGAAAAACCTTTTTATGCAGCGAGTGGTTAGGATCTGGGATTCACTGCTGTAGAGTGTGGCGGAGGCAAATTCTACCATTGCTTTCTAAAGAGAATTGGATCATTATTTGAAGGGAAAAAGCTTGCAGAATTGGAAAATGAATGGGGGAGTGGGATTAGCTGAGCTGCTCTTGTCGAGAGCTGGCACGGACACTAGGGGTTGAATGGCCCCCTGTACTGGAATCAGTTTATGATTCGATGTTTAATTGATAAATAAAAGTCTCCTTTTTTTTCTCTGAATTCTTACATTCTTCAAATGCTGGAAATACTCAGCAGGTCCAACATCATCAATGGAATGAGAAACAGAGTTCATGTTCCAGATCAATGAACTTTTATCAGAACAGGTTTTGAAAGTAAGGTATTCAAACCTGTACAGTTTTCCAAATATGGCCTCATGTGATTTTTGGAAGTTTCACTCTTGATTTCAACACCAGCACATGTTGATAAATTGATTCCTACTGACCATTGCTTCCAATGGCCAGTCACCAATAATTATCCCCAATCCTTCCTCTGTCTTCATCTTTGTAGATTGGTATCACTTCAGTGCGAATAAATGTGTATGGATTCTGGTCTAGTGTGCAGAAACTTACATAGATCTACATTAACATCAGCTTAACGGGCCCTGATCCTTTAGAATGCTACCATTTTCAAGCCAAACAAATTAGGTGTCATCAGCAGTGCCTACATTACATGAAGTACTCTCTCCCACTTCTTTGATGAATAATTTAAACAACAAGAGACTTAGAACAAAACCCTTTACATCTTTCATGATGACTGCTCTTAGGTAGAAGTTTTCTCACTCATCATCACATTCTGCTTTTTATTGTTAAAGCTGTTTTCAATCTTGTTTGTAAACTTGCCGTTTATTCCACTAATTATCCTGAATAAACTGGTGCCCTTTTATGACCTTCAGGACTTCAGGCAAAGAATGTATTTACGGCAGTCTGTAATTTATAGTATATCGTACAATTGTGAGGTAAGCAACAAATCATAAACAGTCACAAACATCAAACTCCCTCCCTAACAGCACTGTGGGTGTACCTACATCATATAGACTGCAGCGGCTCAAGTAGGCAGTTCACCACCACCTTCTCAAGGGCAATTAGGAATGGGCAATAAATGCTGGCCTAGCCAGCGATGCCGTGAAAGAATAAAAAAAAAAATAAGGTTATTATTCATTAAAAGCATTTTGTTTGCTTTCTTTTAATGTGCATGATGAAAAGCTGTAAGGTTTAGTTTGAAGAAAGGATAAATGTGTTAAATATACCCCAATATTTTATAGATATTTTATATCTGGCATAGGCATGATGGGCTGAATGGCCTCCATCTGTTTTGTAGGGTTGTGCGATTCTATGATTATGTGCTGAGTATGTTAAGGTAAAGCTAACTCAGCCTTTCAAAAGTTCAATATCTGATTCCTTCAGTTCTCTAAATTCAGATTCTTACAGAGTCTTATTTTAGGAACATATCTGTGTTTGTGTTTGAAGTGGTTACACTCCTTCAGTGAGACTAATTTTGAAATAATTTATGCTGTGAAGGTTGCTGACACAACAATGATGCTGAAACTTCAATCCAATGACCTAACGAAATGAATTGAATACTCACAGTTTAAGGGTCGTTATAATTACTTGCATTTTGCGATATTTCATCCTTTTCTTAATCATTTTAATCATTTTTTTCGACAGAGGAAAAACAAGATGTTCCCCCCCCAACCCCCTCCGCCCCCACCCCACCACGACCCCACCACTAGTTTAAAAAATCACATTATATTGAAGGCATTCGACAGTTTGAAGTTCATTTGACAGCACTGCCACCAATTCGAATTGTGGAAACCATGCAGCAACATCATTCTGAGGAGCCCTTTGATGTGAGTGGGAAACATCATCGCTATGTTTTGACACACTGATGGAAAAACACCAGTTCTAGCACCAGAGAGCAACACCTAGCTTTCTGCTCCATGTTACTTCTTTCAATGCATTTACATATCTTGAACTTGAATGACCAAATTCAGTAAGTGGACTTTCTCTCTTTCTCTCTTCCTCTCCCTCTCTCTTCCACTCCCAGTCTCTTCCCCTCTCTCACCCTCTTTCTCCCTCTCCCTCTCCCTCTCTCTCTCTCTCACACACATGCAGTTCCATTTATTCCCATTCAAATCACATATTTATCAGGCATGCTGGGTACAGAATTGATTCACGGTTTCTTTTCGAGGAGCTGTCTGTCAAATTTCCCTGCCCTCTGCGTTTTTAATGCACAGGCTCCAGAGACCAAGCAGTTGAGATATTTCTCTCCTGCCCTGGGAGCGCGTTGCTGCATTTTTATTATCCCTGCCAGCTCAGTTCTAACGGTAACAATCTCTGACTTTTGCCCCTGCTAATCATTTATTTCTTTTTGATCTTCTGAAAACTTTGTTGATCGCTTCCCCTTCACATCTCTGAGCTCCTCTGAAGATGTCATGAATTTTGCATCTGCTAACAGCATCAAACATCTTAAAACATGGTTATTTATGTTACAGGATGCAAGATCTCTGATGCCATTGTAAGTGATTTTATTAGCAGCTTCCTGCCTGGCCTGAGGTGAACTGAAACTTGACCTGAAAATACACAATGCTGAACAATTCCACCTTGTAAAAGGGCTCAGCAAATCATATTGACTCAGCACTTTATCTGTGGCTGTTTATTAAATCTAGCGGTTGGCAACAGCAGCAAGCAAGTGCCAAAACCTTCAATCAACTTAAAATCTACCACATGCAAAGACCTGAGTCCAATCAAATTGTGAACCCCAATCCGGACTGACAAAGACAGCATTTGCCTTTATGTGGCCCCTTTTACAAAGTCAAGGCATCCACAATCACTTAACAAAGTACTTGAAGGGTAGTTATAATGCAAGGAAGCACAGCAACCAAATTGCGCACAGCACGATCCCACAAAACTGCAAGGTGATAAATGACCAACCAATCTGTTTGCAGTGGTGTTGATTGAGGGGGAAAGGTGGGCCAGACCACCGGCCAGGAACTCCCCTGTTCTTTTCAACAGTGCCAAGTGATCTTTTACGTTCACTTGAAGGGCAGATGGCGCCTTCATTTTACCTGAAAGATAGCACCGCTGACAGTACAACATTTCCGCAGCACTTCACTGGGTCGTCAGCCTGGATTATGCATTCAAATATTTGGAGTGGGTCTTGAACTCACAAAATTCTGTCTCAGAGGATGGAATGTAATGCCCCCCTCCCCTCAAGAGTATGTTTGGAGGCTGGGGGAGGGGCATTTAGTCAGGTGGGAGGGTGGGGGATGGCCACCTTTCTGCCTGATTAAATCCAGGGTAGATGGGGAAGGCTCGTGGATGGCCTTCCCACCTGGACGCTAATCGAGGCCCTTAAGTTGGCTATTAATGCCCACTTAACGGCCTCATCCTACCAGTGGTGGGCTGAGGAGTCGCCACGTGGAGAATCCGAAAAGCAAACTTGTCAGCTTCCAAGAGGCTCAAAGGCATTCAAAGGCACTCAGTGTCTGATTGAGGGACCCAGCCTTGGGAAGGGGACAGCCCTCTGATTGCCACCCCACTGCCCTTTCTTCTGAACCCTCTCAACCCCATAGCCTGCGATCCCCATCCCACCCTCTCTGCCCTGTGTCCTGGGACCTCCGTTGATCCTAAACTTCTGGTGGGTGCATTATCAGCCACAGCCACCCCTCCAAAGGCGCTGACAGGCAGTGCAGAGCTGCTGGCCTCTGATTGGCCAGAAGATCGGGTGGGGGGGTGCGTGGGGGGGGTAGGATTTCTATCCTCAGGGTCCTAATTCCCAAGGAAGACCTGACGCTGGCCAGTTAAGTGCCTGATGAGCACTTAATCCCTGTGGGCCTTTCCCAATGGAGGCTATGTGGGTCTCCTGCCAGTTCTCCAGCCCTCAGTTCTCACCTTCAAGGGTGGGATCCCTGTCACTAACATTAAAATTCTGCCCAGAGGCTATGGATGACACTTTTTTTCAGTTATATTTCAATCTTTGCTTAATTGAGGGTACTTTCTGGAAACGCCAGCAGCCAGAGTTCAGACTAGCGCCATTTGAGAAATGATTTGTTAGTTTCTTCAAATGGTGAAGTATTTGTTGACATTTTATTCCAACTACGGAAGGGATTGATCTAACATCATTAACACATTTGTAAATAGACTGAACTGGGGAATGGAGAGTGGGCCTTTCTATGCAGAAACTCAAAGCTAGTTTTACTTCAGTAAAGGCAATACATAACCATATGGCTGACATGAGATGCAGTCCTGATTGGCTGACATTATAACTTAAAATTCAGCCTCATTCCCAAACTAGTAGATCCTGTGCGGAATTTTATATGTCAAATATATGTCGACTCATTGCTTATTTTTGTTATGTGAGCTTGTTAGAACCAAGCAATGCATTGACCAACACATATTTAAAATTCTATACAGGGTCTAATATTTTGGGAATGAGATTGAATTTTAAGCGCTAATATTTGGGGTAAATGTGAGTTGGTGCGATAGTGTGGAGTCAGTGATAGAGAATGAATAGCTTGTTTTACCTCTCTTTTGAGTTTTAATTCCATAGATTTGATGAATTGTCTCAGACGATTGCACAAAGTCATCATTTCCCCACACTGATGTTCAGGGGTAGATTTTCAACTTGCCTCCCAGGCATAGTCTTGTGTATCAGCTGCCTGTTGTCACTGCCATCGAAACCGATCCATAACAGCATATTCCACCTGACCAGTAGTTGGAAATCTATCCCATAATGTTTACTGCAATCTTTTCTTGATTGGCATGCTGTGTATTCAGACTGTTACTGGCTGTGAATCTACAAACGCCACGGAGAACTAAACAACTCAAATTGCTCATGTATAATCACAGGACAATCAATTGTTCTCATGTTATATATTTAAAATATTTAATAAATAAAAAACATTTAATGAACTAAACAATCACAATAAATGATTTATGTTTTATGTTTTGTTCTGCCAATATCATGGACTTTAATTTTCAATTAAGGACGATTATTGTGAATTCTAGATTCTGCTCCACTCATTTAATCACTCTGATCTTAAAAAGAGATAAGGCGAAGTCAGTGTCCTTCTCAATTAACGGAAGCAGACAGGGTGAATCAACCCCTTCACAAGGAGTCTGAATCCGTCTCCTCTAGGGGTCATATTCATGCCATCGTAAGGCAGTCTCGTGCAGCACATAAAACCAATCAAAGAACTGTTCTGTTGGACAATATTAATCAGCTTTAATTGGCTAATATGTGGTGTTAATTACAAAAGTTATTAATATGATGGAGCAAAGTGTATTTTGCAACGCGAAGTCGTACTCATCACTTACTCAAACGTAGTTCCGATTGTGTGAGATCTGGGTTTTCACTGAATACAAGAGAATCCCTCTGCAATCTAATAGATGGCCAAGCATTCCTGGATGTTTGGTCTGCTTGAAATCATTGTGTAATGATGGATGATTAATTAGCAATTCCAACTGCAAACAGTGAGCAGCAGAAAAGAAGTGTGAAGTGACTGAAGGACTAGATTACTGAAACTGCCCGTCTCCATGTATTACTCAGGGTGTCCATTCTCTTAAGCTGTGCAGTAGCCTTTACCCAAAACTTGAAATGAATGTTATTGGTGGAATTTAATACCCTCCCCCATGACAAGTTTAGCTGTGAGGAGTCATTTAATCAGGCACAAGTGTGGCAGGTGGAGACCCCACTGCCTTCTCACCTCCATCCCATTTCATTCTGAGGTGGGAAGGCTTGTTGTCAACCTTCCCATCCTGCTGCTGATTGGGGCCCTTAAGTAGGAAATTAATGCCAGGTATTAATACTGGTGTTAACTCAGCACTGGGCGGGGGGACTTGCCATGCAGGAGTAAAACAAGCAAACCAGTGTGGAGTTGCTTGCAAGCTCCCAGGGAGGGGTCCCTCATTCAAAGGCACATGTGCCTGATTGAGGGCCCAGCATTGGGAACGGGGAGGAGGGGGGTTGGGGGTGGGGGGGGAGTGGAGGGGTGGAGGGAAGGGGGGTAGGGGGGGGGGTGGAGGGGTGGTGGGGGGGAGGTGGAGGCGGGGGGGGTGACACTGAGAGCCAATCCCGTGCCCTTGCTGCTGACTCCCCTCCCCTGCAATTCCCACCTCTCGACATCCCCACCTCCTGCCCTCCTGCCCTCACTCTCCTGTGGCCTGGAATCCAGCTCGATACTCGGCCTTGGGTGGGTGTGATAGCAGGAGCAGCCACTGCCTTCCAGGTGGCACCGCCAATCAAAAAATCTGCAGGTCTCTGGCCAAGGGCTCTCACTGGGAAGGGCCTATGCCCCGGGGATCCTTGATCCCTAAGAATGCCCGCTGCTGCCCATTTAAGTGCTTCAGTGACATTTAACTGGGCATATTTGGGTGAGATCCCCCTCACCCCCATTGAATCCAGCCCCATTCAACTATAACTCACGATTCTCGTGCTTTGGGTATCAATGATATTTTCTTCAAATTTCCAGTTGTTATCATTGTTAGGAAGGGTTGACATGTTTGCTTTCGAGGGGCATTTTGAAAAGCTGTTTAGTTTGATTGTTCTCCATTGACTTCTACACCCTCTCAAGTTGTTTATTAGAAGGTGATGTAATTGAATATCTTCACAGGTAAGATTTATCTACGCATAAAACAGGAACCATATTTCACTACAAAAACAGAAACAGAAATACCTGGAAAAACTCAGCAGGTCTGGCAGCATCAGCAGAGAAGAGTACAGTTGACGTTTTGAGTCCTCTGTACTCTTCTCCGCCGATGCTGCCAGACCTGCTGAGTTTTTCCAGGTATTTCTGTTTCTGTTTTTGTTTTGGATTTCCAGCATCCGCAGTTTTTTGTTTTTATAACCATATTTCACTGTCCACCGTCATGCCATTTAACCAAACAGTCTAAGCATAGTGCTTCTGTGTATTCCAAAACACCACAAAAACCAGGCCACAATCATAAAATCTTACAACATAGATGGAGGTCATTCCAGGCATTCTGCCTGAGCTGGCTCTCTGAAAGAACCAACAGATAAAACCAGCTTCCCTGCTCTTTTCCTGTAACTCGACAAGTTTTCCTCCTTCAAGTGTTTAACTAGTTCCGTTTTGAAATAACAAGTCATTAGGAAACTTGCTGAAATAACAATGACATAATTACTTAAAGGATATTTCATTTGCTGTCGTTCACTTACGCTTTTAAGATAAGTTTACCTGCATACAGAGACTGCAATGAGTTTTACTCCTGTGCTCTGAAACTATAAACTTTTGGTCCAATGCCCCAAACACCCAAGACCAAATCAAACTAAGATATTTTCAAACAGACTCTGACAGCTTCCTTTCCCATGTTAAATGCCATTCGTTACTTAATTTGCCTGTGAATAAAGCAAACAATCCCACTTTTAACGAAGCAGCTTACTGCATAACCTAAATCAAACATGCAAACGTGTTACTGTGTAAAAACTTGTTGGGTTAATGTTCAAATCAATTGAGAATGGGCTCAGGAATGGAACTGGGGTCAATTGGATGGCCCATCTGCAACCTTCCCAGAAACATTTCCCAGCCTGCCTCGATTGAGCTTAACCAGGGCACAAAACCCAATTGTAAGAAGAATTTATTCAATTTATTGAAACACCAGGAAAGCAGGTTATTCCCTTTGGGTTGTAATTTGTTCTCTGCACTGCACATGCTAATTATGCATTAAGAACATAAGAATGTAAGAAATAGGAGCAATTAAGAGATAATAATTTTGTGAGTTGCTATTAATTGAGGAGGCGTTAACATTTGACCACACTCCTTAACTCACACTTGGGAAGAAATCTCTCTCATGAATTTTAATGAGCAAACCTGGCATTATTGCTTTACTTTCTTCATCACTGCTGGCCGAGTAGCAATTAATGAAGAACATTTCCACATTGCATTAATTTCTCCCATTTATAACTGTTATTAAAACACTGGAGGGACCAGCAGAGTTTGATTGGTGAGTGCAACAGGAATTATTGGGTCCAAGGGTACAATAGTAGATCACTTTGGGTGTCTGCTGTGTACCAGCTCAGATAGTGAGCACAAAGGAATGGATCCTGCACACAATCCCATTCGATAACTGACTATAACATTAATGAGTGGTTGCTCTAAGATATGGCTGAGATCCCTGATAGATCCCTGATTCAGATGCACAATGTGCATTTGGAACAGGCATGTTAACAATATTTAAGACACAGCTAGGGAATATGATGCATGGGGCTGGATTTTCCTGTGAGCCTTCCAAAATGCACACCCAACCCACGTGTGACTTTTCTCGGGACTTTTATCTTTTCATACAGGGGTGGTATTCATGGTGCATTTTGCGAGCTGCGATGGAGTTCATGAGGAATGCAGATGTGGAGGCGAGCCAATTAAAGGGACTCTCCATCATTACCCCGACAAATCCATCATGCAACCTCTATCCTCCTACCCCATGCCCTCTCAGATCCCCATGCCACCTCCATGCTTTGAATGCACTTACAGGAAAATCTCTGTTATCCAGCATGTTCCAGGAATAGTTGATCAAATATGCTGGTTACCTGAGATGTAAGGTGAGTTCTGTGTTTTCATTCAATGAAAAAGCTCCAGGATGCTGTTTGGAAATAGAGATCGTTTAAGTAAGTTATATTTGTGGGTGTTGGTAATGAGTTTTAACTTTAAAGTTTAAGTTTTGATTTGTATTTCTGTATTTGTGTTAAGTAAGGTCAAATTGAGTTTTAGTTTCACTTTAAAAGGCTGCATTTCTAATGAGGTTTTTTACGACTTAGCTGAGCTAAACACACAAGGATAGACAAATTTGACTGTTGCCTAGCAACAGGGACGCGGAGAGACAGGTCCCTCCGACAAGCACACACAGAGGAAGAGAAACAGCAGTTTATTTGGTTCTGAAAGCAGCTGCCGGGAGAGACTGCAGCAAAGGGGACAGACAGCCAGTCCCAAGCTAAAGAAAAACCCCAAAAGTCCAGGGGAGTGGAAGAGGGGAAAGTCCAAAGAAGATCTTCTAGTCAAAGGAAGGACAGGAACCTGGAAAAGGTCCTGTTAATGAAGTTAAGAGTGAGGGGCAGAGAGAAAGTCTACAAGCTTCCGATTTAAAGAGATAAAAGCTGCAGAAAGCAGGTGTAAAGTGAGAACAGCTTGCAAGAAGCAAGAAGGTCCAAAGAGACAACTGAAGGTCTGTAACTCTTTCCTATGGGCATGTAAAGCAGTGATGCTGTTGACAGCTGAGTCGGTGAGAGGGAGTGTGTGGAAGGAAGCCTGAATGCTTGTGGTGACCCAGGGAAGAGGGACATCGGAAAGAGAGTTTGAAATCCTGGATGTGGACTCTTGCGGAAGGCATCTGAGAGAAAGCGTTGGTTTGGGAGAAGATTCCAAAGCGAGTTCTTGGAGAGTGCAGATTCACCTTCGTGTGAAAGATGGAGTTCCGTGAGACCGGTTGGCTCATGGTGTGACAAGCGCTTAGGGGGGAGTTGAGAGATCCATAGCATCTGGTTGGGGTGGCATCCGTCACTTGGTTTCAGGGTGTGGTGTGTCTGACCACAGATTAACAACTGGGTTACATGGACTGTGTACTTACTGTGGACATTAGAGTATAAGAGAGCTTTTGTAACTTGCGTTATCCTTACAAGCCTGTATGTATCTGTAAAGGTACAGTTGTGGGTGAAGGAGTATTGTAATATAGTTCATCTTTTCATGTTTAATAAATGTTTTATTCTTTTGTAAAAAGTTCATAAACTGAATCCTGTGACTTTTGCCCACTCATGTGACCTATCTAAGTCCCTTTGTAGACTTTTTATGTCCTCTTGAGAATTGGCATAAAGATAGTGAGGAAAGTTATCAGCAAATTTAGCCACTATACATTCATCCCTTTCATCCAAGTCATTGATGTAGATTGTAAATAATCGAGGTCCCAGCTCTGATCCCTGTGGCACTCACTAGTTACAGCTTGACAACCTGAAAATGACTCATTTAACCCTACTCTCTGCTTCCTGTTAGCCAACCAATCCTCTGTCCATGCTAATATGTTACCCCCCATGTACCAAACGCTCTTATTTTGTGTGGTAACCTTTGATGTGGCACCTTATCATAGGAACATTGCACATAGTAACATAGAAAATAGGAGCAGGAGTAGGCCATTCAGCCTCTTGGGCCTGCTCTGCTATTCAATGAGATCATGGCTGATCTTCTATACCAACACCATTATCCTGCACTATCCCCATGTGCCTTGATGTCTTTACTCACTAGAAATTGGAGCTGGAGGTGGAGTTCAAAATGAAGAGGTAAGTAGGAACTTGTGAGTAAATTAGAAAAGTGTAATACTTTTAAACAATTTGTTATACTCGGATTTAACTGAGAAGCGCCAAGAATAATGGAAATTTCGGGCCAATATAATAAAGTAATATATATAATCGAAATTAGAATAAAGTTAACGTAAGGGAAGTAGAGTTAAGACATGGCAGGGCAGCTCAGTCGAGTCGAATGTGTGGCCTGTAATATGTGCGAAGTCATGGATGCTACCGGTGTCCTAGCTGACCACATGTGCAGGAAGTGATGTCAGCTCCAGAAACTTGAGCTCCGGGTTTCAGAGCTCGAGTGGCGGCTGGACCACTCTGGCGCATCAGCGAGGCTGAGAGCTACGTGGATAGCATGTTCAGAAATGTGGTCACACCGCTGCTTAAAAGCCTAGAGACAGAGAGGGAATGGGTGACCACCAGGAAGTCCAAGAGAAATAGGCAGGTAGAACAGGAGTCCTTTGGGGTCCCACTCACACATTGGTTTTCTGTTTTGGAAGCTGGTGAGGGCACTGGTTACTCAGAGGGGTGGCCTTTGATAAGGTGCTGCACAAAAGATTAATACACAAGATAAGATCACACGGAGTTAGGGGTAATATATTAGCTTGAATAGAGGATTGGCTAACCAACAGAAAGCAGAGAGTCGGGATAAATGGGTCGGCAAGCTGTAACTAGTGGGGTGTCACAGGGTTCGGTCTTTGGGCCCCCAACTATTTACAATCTATATTAATGACTTGGATTCAGGGATATAAGGCACAATAGCTAAATTTGAAGATGACACCAAAATAGGTGGGAAAGTAAGTTGCAATGAAGAAATAAGAAATTTACAAATGGATCTGGACAGGTTAGGTGAATGGGCCAAAAATTTGGCAGATGGAGTTTAATGTGAATAAGTGTGAGGTTAACCATTTTGGTCAGAAGAATAAAAAGGCGACTTATCATTTAAATGGAGAGAAACTTCAGAATGCTTCAGTGCAGAGGGATCTGGGTGTCCTCGTGCATGAGTCGCTGAAAGCTAGTATGCAAGTACAGCAGGTAATAAGGAAGGCAAATGGAATTTTGGCATTTATTGCTAAAGGAATAGAGTATAAAAATAGGAAAGTGTTGTTGCAACTGTACATGGCATTGGTGAGACCGCACCTGGAGTACTGTGCACAGTTTTGGTCCCCTCACTTGAGGAAGGATGTAGTTGCACTGGAGGTGGTTCAGAGGAGGTTCACTAGATTGATTCCAGAGATGTGGAGCTTGTCTTATGAGGAGAAATTGAGCAGTTTAGGCCTATACTCGCTAGAGTTCAGAAGGATGAGAGGAGATCCATTTGAGGTATATTAGGTGCTAAAGGGGATAGACAAAGTAGATGTGGAGCAGATGTTTCCCCTTCTGGGGCATTCTAGAATGAGAAGCCATAGTTTTAAGATAAGGGGTGGTAGATTTAAATCAGAGATAAGGAGGAATTACTTTTCTCAAAGGGTCGTGAATCTATGGAATTCACTACCTCAAAGTGCAGTGGATGCAGGGACGCTGAATAAATTTAAGGAGGAGATAGACATATTTTTAATTAGTAATGGGTTGAAAGGTTATGGGGAGAGGGCGGGAAATTGGAGTTGAGGCCGAAATGAGATCAGCCATGATCATAATGAGTGGCAGGGCAGGCTCGAGGGGCTGAATTGCCTACTCCTGCTCCTAGTTCTTATGTTCTTATGTAAAAGCAATAGTGATTGGGGATTCATTGGTTAAGGGAACAGACAGGCATTTCTGTAGCCGTAGATGTGACTCCAGGATGGTATGTTGCTTCACTGGTGCCAGGGTCAAGGATGACACTGGGCAGCTGCAGGACATTCTTCTATGGACGGGTGATCAGCCAGAGGTCATGGTCCACATTGGTACTGATTACTTAGGCAGAAAGTGGGGTGTCGTCCTGCAATCAGAATTAGGGAGCTAGGTAGAAAATTAGCAAGCAGGGGCATGGGAACCAAGGGAAAATATTAGAGAGGAATGCCAGGGTGCACAAAACACTGAGAGGGACAGAAAGTACTAGTATAGACAATAGTAAGTTAATAGGTAAAGTCAGGGCAAGGGAGAATGTAACAACATCTAAATCAGTGTTACTATGCATGTATATGAATGCAAGGAGTATAGTAAATAAGTTTGGGGAGTTACAGTCGCAGATTGCCATGTGGAAATATGATGTTGTGCCGATAACAGAGACCTGGCTCAAGGAAGGGCAGAACTGGGTGTTAAATATCCCTGGGTACAAGGTGTTCAGAAGAGATAGGAAAGGAGGAGGAGTGGTGGTATTGGTTAAGGAGAGCATTGCAGCGCTGGAGAAAGAGGATGTCCCAGAGGGTTCAAGGACAGAATCAGTTTGGCTAGAGCTAAGGAACAAAAAGGGTGCAATTACATTGTTTGGTGTAGTCTATAGACCTCCAAATAGTGAGAAGGATGTAGAGAAACAAATCTGCAGGGAAATTACAGAGAAATGCAGGCATTATAGAGTAGTTATAATGGGGGACTTTAATTACCCAAATGTAGACTGGGACAGTGTTAGTGTAAAGGGCGGAGACGGGCCAAAAGTTCCTAGATTGTGTTCAGGAGAATTTTCCACAGCAGTATGTATCCAATCCAACAAGAAAGTACACGCTGTTGGACCTGGTTCTTGGAAATGAGGTGGGCCAAGTAGATCAAATGTCAGTGGGGGAAAATTTAGGAGACAGTGATCATTGTATTGTACGTTTTAGGATGATGATAGAAAAGGATGATAGGCAATCCAGAGTAAAAATAATCAACTGGACAAGAGCTGATTTCGATGGGGCAAGAACGGAGCTGGGCCAGATCGACTGGAATGAAAGATTGGCAGGAAAATCTGTAGCTGAACAATGGACTACCTTTAAAAAATAATTGGTTCAGGCACAGTCAAGATATATTCCATTGGAAGGGAAAGGTAGGGCAAGCAAATCCAGAGATGAAAAAGGAGTTTGAAATTAAGATAAAGAAGAAAAAGTGCGCTTATGGCAGGTGTCAGGTAGAAAATATAATTGAGAACCAAAAGGGATACAGGAGGTTCAGAAGGGAGGTGAAAAAGCATATTAGAGAAGCGAAGAGGGATTATGAGAAAAGACTGGCAGCCAACATAAAGGGAAATCCCAAAGTCTTTTATAGACATATAAATTGTAAAAGGGTGGTAAAAGGAGGAGTCGGGCCAAATAGGGCTAAAGGGGAAGGGGCCATGGCTGAGGTATTAAATGAATACTTTGCATCCGTCTTTACCAAGGAGGCAGATGCTACACAGGCAATGGTGACAGGCGAGGAAACTCTGTCACTAGAAGGGTTCAAAATTGATAAGGAGGAAGTGCTGAATAGACTGTTGGTACTTAAGGTTGACAAGGCACCAGGACCAGATGAGATGCATCCAAGGATATTGAAGGAAGTGAGAGTAGAAACTGCAGAGACACTGGACATAATCTTTCAGTCTTCCCTAAACTCAGGGGTGGTGCCAGAGGACTGGAGGATTGCAAACATTACACCCTTGTTCAAAAAAGGCTGTAAGGATAAATCCAGCAATTACAGACCAGTCAGGGAAAGATTCTAGAAACAATTATTCGGGATAGAATTAGTAGTCACATGGAAAAATATGGATTGATAAGGGAGAGTCAGCATGGATTTCTAAAGAGGGAATTATGTTTAACTAACTTGCTGGAGTTTTCTGAAGAGGTAACAGAAAAGGTCAATGAGGGTACTGCTGTTGATGTGGTGTACATGGACTTTCAAAAGGCATTTGACACAGTGCCACACAACAGACTTATGAGAAAAGTTATTGCTCATGGAATAAAAGGAACAGTAGAAATGTGGATACAAAATTGGCTGAAAAATAGGAAGCAGAGAGTAATGGTCAATGGATATTTTTTGGGCTGGAGGAAGGTTTGTGGTGGAGTTCCCCAGGGGTCGATATTGGGACCCTTGCTTTTCCTGATATACATTAATGACCTAGATCTTGATGTGTAGGTGAACATTTCAAAGCTTTGTGAATGATAGTAAGCTTGGGAGTGTTGTGAATTGTGAGGACGACAGTGTGGAACTTCAAGAGGCCATAGACAAGTTGGTGTAGTGGGCAGATAGGTGGCAGATGAAGTACAAAGCGGAGAAGTGTGAGGTGATGCATTTTGGTAGGAAGAACATGGACAGACAATATAAAATAAGGGGTGAAATCTTGAAGTAGGTGCAGGAGCAGAAAGACCTGGGTGTGTACGTGCATAGATCATTGAAGGTGGCAGGACAGGTAGAGAGAGCAGTTAATAAAGCATATAGTATCCTGGACTTTATTAATAGCGGCATAGAGTACAAGAACAAGGAAGTTATGCTGAATTTATATAAGACACTCATAAAACCTCAGCTGGAATATTGTGTACAGTCCTGGGTGCCACATTATAGGAAGGATGTGAACACATTGGAGGCGGGTACAATCGAGGCATTCAAGAGGGCATTTGATGATTATTTGAATAGAAACAATCTGCAGGGGTATGGAGAAAAGGCAGGGCAATGTTACTCGGTCATAATGCTCATATGGAGAGACGTTACAGACACGATGGGCCGAATGGACTCCTTCTGTGCCGTTAAAATTCTGTAATTATGTAAAAAAAATTCTATTGACCTCTGTCTTGATTATGCTCAATGACTGACCCTCCATTGCCCTCTAGGGTAGAGAATTCCAAAGGTTTACCACCCTCTGAGTGAAGAAATTCCTCTTCATCTCGGTCTGAAATGGCCTACCCCCTATTCTGATACTGTGTCTCCTGGTTCTAGACCACGTCCAACACCACCCCTCTCCCCCCACACCCAACACCACCTCCCCACCACACCCCCAGCTAAGGGAAACATCCTGCACCCACCCTGTCACACCCTTTAAACATTTTGCATGTTTCAATGATACCAACTCTCATTCTTTTAAACTCGAGAGAATAAAGGCCCAGTCTCCCCAATCTCTCCTTGTAGGACAATCCTGTCATCCCAGGGATCAGTTTGGTGAACCTTCATTGCACTGCCCCATGGCAAGTGCTTTCTTCCTTGGGAAAGGAAACCAAAACTGTACACAATACTTCATGTGCGGCCTGAACAAGGCTCTAAACAATTACATCAAGACTTCTTTACTCCTGTACTCAAATCCTCTTGCAATAAAGGCCAACATACCATTTGCCTTCCTAAAATGTTGCTGTACCTGCGTGCTAGCTTTCAGTGACTCATGGGGCAGAATTTTCTATCTGTTGGGCAGGCAGTGCGTGAGCGGGCACGGATGGGCAAGGCCCGCGACTGGGTCTGTGCCACCATTTAACGCCGGCGGCCAATTAAGGTCCTCCCAGCGTGAATCGCGGCTCCTGAGGACAGCGGGAGTTGGTGGGCGGTGGCGGGACTGCAATGACTGCCGGGTCCAATGGCGACCTGGCGGCCTGTTTTAAAAGCTGCTGCAGCCTTTCAAAGGCTGTGAATCATGGCCAGTGGAAGGGCTGCCCAGAGCGCTGCAGGTGAGCAGGCCAGGCAGGAGGGTAGGGCAGGGGGGCACTGTGCCCCTCGTTCTTCTGACAATTGCCTTGCTGCCCTCCTGGAGGAGGTGGCTGCACGGTGGGAGGTCCTGGTACCCCAGGACAGGAGGAGGAGGCCCCCCCCACATGACCAAACGTGCCTGGGAGGAGGTGGTGAACTCTCACAACATGGTGCGGTGCACCTGGATCCAGTGTTGCAAGCACTTCAATGACCTGTTGCGCTCGGGAAGGGTGCGTACCATGATGGCATTGGTCACTTAACCCAGCAGGTAGGCTTTTCCCTCTGGTGCAGCCCCCCCCAACCTCCCCCAAGTCTGAATGTGGTGACTGCATTGAATTATTGACGGCATGTGTCCTTCCTTTCCCCTTGTGGGGCATTCTAGAACGAGAGGCCAAAGTTGTAGGCTAAGGGGTGGTAGATTTAAATCAGAGATGAGGAGGAATTATTTTTCTCAAAGGGTCGCGAATCTATGGAATTCACTACCTCAGATGCAGTGGATGCCAGGACGCTGAATAAATTTAAGGAGGAGATAGACGGATTTTTAATTAGTAACGGGTTGAAAGGTTATGGGGAGAGGGTGGGAAATTGGAGTTGAGGCCGAAATGAGATCAGCCATGATCGTATTGAATGGCGGGGCAGGCTCGAGGGGCTGAATTGCCTACTCCTGCTTTTAGTTCTTATGTTCTTATGTCCTTCGCTGGGTGGGCCAGCAGATATTGCCCATGCCTAGGTCATCCTGAGATGGTGGTGATGAGATAGGTTCTGCACCCACAGCATGTGGTACACTGAGACCCACATTACTGTTTTGGGGGCAACCTGGAGGAGCTGCACCTAAGCGCAGTGCTGGAACCCCAGGACATGTCCAAGTCAGGGTGATGACATGCTGGGAGGGGAGCTTCAAGGTGGTGTGGCACCGATCGATCTGATGTCCTCTGCGCACAACGTGCTTGCGCCTCCTTGCTATGGAAGGTTAGACCGTGTGGTGCCTAATGTGATGTAGGCAGCATTTGGCCAAGGGGGTGGGGTGAGGGGTACAGGCCTTGCATCTTTGTGTGAGTGTTCAACAGCAGCGGGGTGAGGAGGCACTGGAGCCCTGCAATGTCCCACTCTGGTTGGGGTGGGCCGTGCGCGAAGAGAATCCAGGTACAAGTAGCACTAATCAATGCTCTTCTCTCCTTTTCAGGAGAAGAATGCACATAATGCCGCCAAGCGGGTGAGGATTGGTGGTGGGCTGGCCCAGTTGGCGATTCTTAACCGCTTCAAGCAGCAGGCCCTAGATTTGGAGAAGCGCCATGCGCCCAGGTCCACGGGTGTTGGTGAGGCTGGGGTGCCACGGGCAGGTATGTTTGCCCAGCAGTGAGGTCACCATTGTTCTCCCAACAGCCATGGCAGTGATGAATGTTCAGTGATTGAAGTTTGCAACATGGCTTGACCATCGCTTATGGGAGGATGCGTGCATATTGCCCTGGGGGACAGGGATGCACTTTAACATTGTCTCCACATTAATTGATCCAATGTCCTTGTTCTTCCTTTCAGCATCAGCGGAGCAGGGCCAGGAGAAGGAGCAGCAGAGGCTCCCTCTCACACCTGAGGGCCCTGAAGCCTCGGACTCACCAGTATCACGCCTTCTGAGGGGATAGCCCTTGTCACCCAGCAGCCAGCCATCCAGCCAGGCTGGAGCACTGAAGAGCCCCAGCATCTGGGAGTGTCTGAGGATGTAGGTGTCGTCAGAGTTGCCTGGGTACCTTGCACAAACTTGTAGAATCAGCATCCTGTGATCACACACTATCTGCACGTTCATGGAGTGGAAGCCCTTCCTGTTGACGAAGGCACCGGGCTCACCTGCTGGCTCCTTGATGGCCACATGTGTACAGTCTATTGCACCCTGGACAGGGGGGAAGCCAGAAATCACCGTGAAGCGTCTGGCTCGCTGTGTCTGGCTTACCTGGTCCCAACGATAGTGGATGACGGTCAATGCACACCTGAACAGAGCATCTGTAACCTGCTTGACACAAGTGTGGACAGCTGATTGGGAGACATCACAAAGATCACTCACTGACCTCTGGAAGGAGCCAGAGGCATAGAAGTTGAGGGCAGCTGTGACCTTTAGAGCCACTGGCATGGGGTGCCCACCCACACAGTTAGCAGAGATTTCAGGCCCTATCATCTGACAGATATAGTTGACTGTCTCCCTTGAAAGACGGAGCCTCCTTCGGCACTGCACCTCAAACATATTGAGGTAGCTGTTTTGCCGCCTGTAAACCCTGGCAGCAGGATAGTGGCATCTTCTGCGGCCCCTTCCGCCTTGGACTACCTCTTGGCCCTGCACCCCTTGTGCCTGCGCCTGTCCTTCCAAAGGTGGCTCCCCTAGAGGCTAAATGTGCACTCCTGGCCTCCTCCCCCTTCTAGCCCTTCCTTCCTCCTCAGAAGAGGTGCCTTCAGTGGAGAGTTCAACTCCCTTTCCCAGGCTAAGGGAAGGTTTCCTGAAACCTACAGGCCCAAAAATGATTCCTCACTGCAGAGTGCTGTCCTGAAGGTTGTGAGTCCAGTCCAAGCAGCTGATATGCGTTTTGAAGTATTGTAAATCATACAGGCAAGTATCAGTAACTTTAAAAAAATCAATATTTGTCAGAGCACACTCGCAACCCCACTGAGCCCTCTTATCCCGCCTGTGGATGAGGTTTATACAAATGTGTCCTACCCGCCTGCCCGTTGCACCCGTGTGCCGACCCGAAGATCGCACGGGCGCCGAAAAATTGCCATCAATTGTCGCTTCAAGGGCCTCAAGTAGCCCGTTAATTAATGGCAGGCGCGCATCAGATATCATCGCGTGCCCGCTTAACGAAATATTACGAGGGCGCGGTGATGTCGGGACGTTAGCCCGACGTCACCGCGCATCATTTTACGAGTCGGCGTGCAGGTCCCGCTCCCACACGCCAACAGGAAAATTCTGCCCATGAACAAGGATACCAGGTCCCTTTGGACATCAATACTTCCCAATCTCTCACTATTTAAGAAATGTTCTACATTTCTGTTTTTCCTACCTAAGTGGATAGCTTCACATTTTTTCTGCTTAATATTCCAACTGCCATGTTCTTGTCCATTCATTTAGTCTGTCTAAATCCCCTTGAAGCCTCTTTACATCCTCCTCACAACTCACATTCCCACTAAGTTTTGTGTAATCAGCAAACTTGGAAATATTACATGTGGTCTGCACACCCAAATCATTGATATAGATTGTGACTAGCTGGGGCCCAAGCACTGATTCAAGTGCGACCCCACAAAGTCACAGCCTTTCATCCTGACAATGTCTTATTTATTCCAACTCTCTGTTTTCTGTCTATTAACCAATTCTCACTCAATGCCATACTATGTGTCCTAATTTTGTTTACTAACCTCTTGTAAGGGACCTTATCAAAAGCCTTTTGAAAATTCATACCAAATGTCTTTTGGAAATTTGGGAAAAGGAAGTGAAAAAAGAAATAAAAGCAGCAAAGAGAGAGTATGAGAAGAGACTGGCAGCTAACATAAAAGGGCATCCAAAAGTGTCCTAGAAGCATACAAAAAGTGAAAGGATAGTAAGAGGACGGTGAGGAACCAGGTGCTAAAAAGTGGATTTCCACATGAAAGAAGAGGGCATGGCCAAGATAGTAAATGAGTACTTACAAGGAGGAACATGCTGCTAAATTTATAGTGAAAGAGAAGATAAGAGATGCTGGATGAGCTAAGAGTTGACAAACAGGAATTGTTAGAGAGGTTGGCTGTATTTAAAGTTAATAAGTTGCACCGGCTCAACGGGATGCATCCAAGGACACTGAGGAAGCAAATTATGGAGCTATTGTTCACAATCTTCCAATCCTTCTAAAGTTCAGGTGTAGTGCCAGAGGACTGAAGAATCGCAAATGTTACACCCTTGTTCAATAAAGGGTGTAAGTATAAACCCAGGAACCACAGGCAAATCAGCTTAATCTCAGTAGTAGGAAAGCTTCAACATGTAATAATCATGAATAAATCAAAAAGCCACTTGGGCAAGTGAAGGATAGTTAAGGAAAGCCAGTATGAATCTATTAAGGAAAATTATGTTTAACAAACTTGATTGAACTTTTTGATGAAGTGTAAGGGATGGTTGATGAAGGTAATATGGTTGTTTGGTGTACATAGACTTCCAAAAGGCATTTGATAAGGTGTCACAAAATAGACTTGCTAGCAAAGTTGAAGCTCATGAAATAAAAGGGATAGCGGCAGCGTGTTTACAAAGTTGACTGAGTGGCAGGAAAGAGAATGGTGGTGACCAGTTCTTTTTCAGACTGGAGGAAAGTGTGCAGAGCCTGGGTTTGGTACTAGGGTCACACCTTCTTTGATCTATATTAATGACCTAGACTTGGGCATGCAGGGCCCAATTTCAAAATTTGCAGATGACACAAAGCATTGGGAACTGTGAGGAGGATAATGATAGAGTTCAAGGGAATGTAGACAGGCTGGTGAAATGTGCAGATATGTGGCAGGTGAAATTTAATCCAAAAAAGTGTAAAGTGATACAGGTTGGTAGCAAGAATGAGAAAAGACAATATAAAATAAAGAGTACAATTCTAAAGGGCTTGCATGAGCAGAGGGCTTTGGGCGTATTTGTGCACAGTTTGTTGAAAGTTGTAGATGGCAGGAAAATGCTTAAAATAAATATATGGGATCCTGATCTTTATAAATAGAGGCATAGAGTAGAAAAGCAACAAAGTTATTGTGAATCTTTATAAAACTCTGGTTCGGCCTCAACTGGAGTATGGCACCCAGTTCTGGACAGCATACGTTAGGAAGGATAAGACCATAAGACATAGGAGCAGAAATTAGGCCATTTGGCCCAAGGAGTCTGCTCCGCCATTCAATCATGGCTGATAAGTTTCTCAACCCCATTCTCCCGCCTTCTCCCCATAACCTTTGATCCCCTTACCAATCAAAAAAAAAGTAAAAGGTCGCATTAGATATCGTTAACATTTTAGGATAGAGGGATGATGCTGGCACCATTAAGGGTAGTGCCTCTTTTGTAGGAGATCCTAAGTGAAGCCTCTGTGCTTGAAGACTTAAATATAATTAAAGATACATTTATGTGAAAATATCAGATAAATTTTGAAAATAGTTGACATTCCAAACATGAACTCTGATCTAAAAATTCTAACATAAAAAGTTCTGTTTTATAACATATTCCAAATAAATCTTAATTGACAATTTGAATTCAGAAAAGGAATGTTCAGCTTGCTCTTAGATACAGTTAAAATTATGTTCATGTACATCAAATGCAATCTTGTTGCTCCCAAGCAAATTTCTCTTGGGTCCCTCATGATATACAGAATGACACTCAGTAGTCCATGCCCTCATCACTCTCATATCAATCAGATGGTGCATCGATGCCAAAGTATTGGTCACCAAAGTTACCTATTCCAGGGATAATGTGAAATTCATCATTTACTTTCTTGTCTACAGCAGCGGTAATGATGTTAACCTTAGGAAAAGCATAAGCTACCGAGTGCACTCCCATTTCAGGTATCAGCAATGAGAGCAGGAAAATTTTATCTTCTTGCACATCATTATCCAGAAGGACTCGAACTGCCATCATTGCAGCAGCTCCTGTTGACACTGTACTGTCCATCAGAATGACATAATCCTCTCTGATATCCTTAGGTAATCAAAGGTAATGTAGCTCAGGCTCCCCTGTGTCATGGTTAGTCTGAATAAGAATCTTTCCTAGTCTGATATCCTTGCACACTGCCGTTAGTGCCTGCTCCATTGTTTCACCAGCACGAAGAATGGAGACTCCTGTTATCCTTTTTCCACCAAACTTCTTTCCTTCATACAATTCCCCTTGGTGTGTTTCCACTGTAACAGGCTTAAGTGACAAGAAAGAAAGGGCATGTTCAATCAGCAACCTCATCAATCTCTTTCAATAGAAGATGAACTCATCTCGACTTGTGCCTTTATTGTGAAAATTATGTGAAAATATCAGATAAATTTTGAAAATAGTTGACATTCCAAACATGAACTCTGATCATCCATAATTGTGTGCAATCCTCTAATCTGTGGAGTGCTTTCAAGGACACTTAGCTTATCTGGCAGAGATTGCCCTTGGTGGGCAGAGGCCAGGGCTGCTATATCCCAGCGAAGTTTCCTCTTTTCAAGCTGACTATGGAATGCTGGACAATCAGGTCAAGAGCAACAAAGTTTTCTCCACCTCACGGAACTACAATGTCTGACAGCTGTACAGTTGGCTCTATGTACTGCTCAAAGGCAGGCTTGATGGTGCGCTTGCTCGTCCTCAGACGTGGTGGCTCAGGTTTACTTTGGCTTGTTGTTCTTTTCCGTGGAGAAAGAGATGGAGTTAATGGTAGCCGAGAGAACAAACTATCCAAGGAATCCTCACCACTGCCAATGTCCGACCTGGAGATGCTCCTATCCTCCTCCTCCTCCTCTTCCACCATTGCCATCTGGTCCATGTTCCCCGCCATGGCTTCCCCGCTCTCTGCTCCCTTGTGATTAGGATGTGAAGGCTTTAGAGAGGTTGCAGAAAAGATTCATGAGAATGGTTCCAAATATGAGGGACTTCAGTTACCTGGATCGATTGAAGTAGCTGAGCTTCTTCTTCTTAGAGAAGAAAAGATTGTGACGAGATTTCAGAGAAGTGTTCAAAATCAAGAGGGGTCTAGACAAAGTGGATAGAGAGAAAGTGTTCCCAATGGCTGAAGGGTCAAGAACCAGAGGACACCAATTTAAAGTGATTGGCAAAAAAACCAAAAGCCGCATGAGGAAAAGCATTTTTACCCAGTGAGAGGCCTGGACCTAGAATCCACTCTGAGGGTGTGGAGGAAACGGATGCATTCAGGGGCTTTCACAGAATAATTATAAGCTTCTGAAGACAAAACATTTTCAGGGCTATGGAGAAACAGAAGCGGAGTGGGACTCGCTGAGTTGTTCTTACAGAAATCACAGACTTGACAGACTAGATAGCCACCTCCTGTGTTGTAACCATTCAATAATTCTATGACATATAATCACTGCTATAATTATAGTATAAGAGTCTGGCACATATAGAGCTAATGTAGGACTGAGTACAGTACCACCCACACATTGATGTAAGAAGGCACATGACCCAGACCCAGTGTCAGTATGGTGTAGAGCAGAGATGCGTATAGAGCTAAGCATGGAGACAGCTCCTAGCTTGTACCCTTTCCTTTACGTGTGTGAATAGTTCTAGTAGGTAATAAAGGCTTACAATTAACCTCCAGAAAGCTATGGAGTGTAAGGGGTACACGAGGAAACAGGCGAGTACACCAGAGTGAGACGGAGACTGAGTGAGTAGCAAATTAGGTTCACGTGGGAATTCAGTGCATGGGGGAAAGAGGTGTGGTATACATAGAAATTATTCTAAGTTAATTAAGTGAGTCATTAAATTAACTAAATAACATAATTAACAATGGCAAATCAGATGTTATGTTGCAGCTGTGAAATGTGGGTGCTTTTGGACGCCATGGCAATCCGTGATAAACACGTCTCCAGGAAGTGTAAGCAGTTTGAGGAATTCCGGATTAGGATTATTGATCTAGAAGCTGAAATGCAAACTGCGCAACATAAGGGAGGGGGATTTGATACCTGGACACTATTCCAGAAGATGGTCGTGCCTCTGAGAATGGGCTCATCTGTTTTGGTCAGCAGTGAGGGACAGGAGGACGTGACTGTCAGTGAGGCAGGCAATGGGACTGAGCAGACAGTAGAGGAGGAGTCTCAGACTTTAAAATTTTCAAACAGATTTGAGGTGCTCACATCCTGTGTGGATGAAAGCGAGGTCTGCGATGTAGATGAGCTGGCCATGGCACCATGGTACAGGAAACTGTTCAAATAGGGGGAGCAAACAGGAATGTAGAGGTAGTAGGGGACAGTATAGTAAGGGGGGTTGACATTGTTCTCTGTAGCAAAGAGCGAGTGTCCAGATCGCTGTGTTGCCTGCCCAGTGCCAGGATTCAGGACATCTGCTCAGGGCTAGAGAGGAACTTGCAGTGGGAGGGGGAGGATCCAGTTGCCATGGTCCATATAGGTACCAATAACAGAGGCAGAATGAGGAAGGAGGGTGTGATTAGTCAGTATGAGAAGCTAGGTACCAAATTAAGAAACAGAACCTCAAAGGTAATAATTCCTGGATTATTACCTGAGGCAGGTGCAAATTGGCATAGGGCAAATAAGATTAGAGAGTTTTATGATTTGGATTATTGGGTTTGCTGTGTCCCGTGAACTAGAGCTGTGTCCTTAATGTCTACACACTATTCGGTGCTTGAAACAACGTAGGCAGAGAGATAAAGGCATAATACTGCAGATGCTGGAGATCTGAAACAAAAACAAAAACAAAAAATGCTGGAAAAACTCAGCAGGTCTGACAGCAACTGTGGAGAGAAAGACAGAGTTAACATTTCGAGTCCGTATGACTCGAAACATTCTGAAGAAGAGTCATACGGACTCGAAACATTAACTCTGTCTTTCTCTCCACAGATGCTGTCAGACCTGCTGAGTTTTTCCAGAACTTTTTGTTTTTGTAGGCAGAGAGAGACCGATTAACTGAACAAACACTTGTGTTTTGTTGTAACTAAGAACAGAGCACTAACACCATGTGTGTTTCTTCAACCACATCCAGCTCTAGACTTACAGTTACCTTGGAAGCCCGCGCTGTGTAGCGATTGGCCAATATGGTCACATGGTCAACTAACTACATTCTCTTAAAGGTACATAGCACTCCACTTTGCCACATCCCTCCCCTTTTACATGAAAGTACAACTGACAAGCATCACAACATCCCAATTATTTACATGAATAACTATTTACAAGTCACGTCTCTCAGGAGGCTTCCTCAGACGTGTCGAGCACTGTAGCTCAACGAACTGGGCTTGCTTTTCCGATCCCCCCTTCTCAGGGGTCGACTGTCCACCAGGCTTTTTGGTGGAAGTGGCCAAGTTTGTGCCTTCAACCATCTCAGGTCCAACAGGCCCCACCAATACTTCCAAATCGTGTGACATTTCTTCCACGGGCGGTGCAGACTCCCACGCAGATGATGCCGGCATTCCTTCTTGTGGGACTGTCTCTCTTCTCCGGAGATGACCCAGATGCTGTCTACCGACATAGAGGAGAGAGGTCCTGTCATGACACTTTGCCTAATGGCCAATTGGGCCCATCTCCAAAGTTCTTCACGAGAACTGTGTCTCCCACCATGAAATTTAAATCAGGGTTATGGTCATCATGTCTGGCCTTCTGGGCCTCTTGGCTTCTCTCCACCCACCCCCCTAACTTCAGCCTGATAAGAGTTAGATGGGTGTGGAGATGTCTCTTCATTAGTAATTCAGTGGGGGCGATACTAGTGGTCCTGTGTGGTGTTGTCCGGTATGCGAACAGGAACTGTGACAATCCAGTGATGATGGAATCCCCGTCCAGCTTTTTCATCCTGGACTTAAAAGTTTGGACTCCCACTCAACCATTAGAGGTGGGGTGGTAAGGTGAGGTTTTGATATGAGTTATTCCATTGAGGGTTGTAAACCTGTGGAACTCGCCGTTGGTAAATGCAGTCCCGTTGTCTGACATAACCACCTCTGGTAACCCGTGCACTGCAAAACTCTGGCACAAACGGTCTATGGTGACAGCCAACACGGGTGACTGGACTTTGTAGACATCCATCCACTTGGAGTGGGTGTCTATTAGTAAAAGGAACGTCGTGCCCAAGAAGGGCCCCACGTAGTCGACGTGGAGGTGCACCCATGGCCGCCCTGGCCATTCCCAGGGGTGCAATGGAGCTAAGGGGTGGTGGGGGGGTAGCTTTTGTACCTGCTGACATTGAAGATAACTTTTGACTAGAATTTCGATGTCCGCGTCCATCCCTGGCCACCACAAGTAGCTGCGCGCGAGCACCTTCATCCTACTAATGCCAGGGAGAGCGCTATGTAATTTGGCCAGTAATGGCCTTTGCCCTCCACAATAACCCTTGCACCCCAGTGCAATATGCTGTCCTGGCAGGTGAGCTCATATCTGCAACTGAAATAGGGCTTCATGTCATCCGGCTTGGGCTCGCCTGACCATCCATTCAAGACCTGCTCCTGGACAGGAGATAAAAGTGGATCTTGGCTTGTCCACTCAAGGGTTTGTTTGGCCTGGACAGAGGAGGAGTCCAAAAAAATTGGCACTAAGACAAGTTTCTGGGGAATTGAAACCTTCACATTGTTATCTGTCAGGGGGAGGTGGCTCAGCGCGTCAGCATGTGCAATCTGGCTTCCCGATTGGTGAATAAAAATGTATTTGTAAACAGCCAATATCAGTGCCCACCTCTGGATGTGAGCAGATGTGATGGGGCAGCAGCAGACGGTAGGGTGGGTGGGGGGGGTGGGGGGTGGGGTGATATCGCCCTATCCTCTCTAAATAATCCCAGCAGAGGCTTGTAGTCAGATACAATGTGGAAATGGCGACTGTGGAGTAATTGATGGAATTTCCTAACACCAAATACAACAGATAAGCCCTCCTTCTCAATGTGAGAATATTGTCACTTTGCAATGCTGAGCATGCAAGATGTATAACCAATGGGTCATTTGGAGCCACCAGTCATCTGATGTGAAAGTACAGCTCCCACCCTATAAGAGGACACATCACAAGTTAAAATCAAATATTTTTGGGGTCAAAGTGGACCAGTAGGGCTGATGATCTTAACAATTGCTTTACCTTCAGAAACACATCCTGGTGCGGAGCTTGCCAAGTCCATTTATGGTTTTTCTTAAGTAATGCGTATAACAGAGTCAGTACGATTGATAAATTTGGGAGAAATCACCCATAGTAGCTTATCATGCTTAAGAAGGCCTTTGGTTCTGTAGTGTTTCTCGGTGCAGGCGCCTCGCAAATGGTCTTGTCCTTTTCTTTCGCAGAGCACAGGCCCTGCGTGTCGACCTTATGGTCCAAGTAATCTACCTCTTTGGCTCAGAAAAGACATTTCTCTCATTTCAAGCGCACCCCCGCTTGTGAGAAGCATTTCGACATCTCCTTCAAATTAGCTAAGTGTTCCTCGTCAGTTTGTCCAGTGACAAAGACATCATCCAGATAAATGATGTCATGGGGCAGCCCCTGAAGCAGATTTTCCATGGTGTGCTGGAAAATAGCACATGACAACAAGACCCCAAAGGGAGTCGAGTATATTGATACAATCCTCGATGCGTATTGATGGTCACAAATTCCCTTGGGCCTTCTTCCAACTCTACCTGCTGGTGGGCATGGCTCATGCTGAGTTTTGAATATGTGATGCCCCCTACCAATTTAGAATATAATTTGTCAATTTTCAGCATTAGGTGTCTATCAAGTTTGGCCTCTCTGTTTACTGTTCACTTATAGTCACCACATAAGTGAACACTTTGGTCTGGCTTCAGTACAGGTACTCGGAGGCAATAAAAGTCATAGGGGAACATATGTTCAGATAATTGAATAAAGGAGTCCAGCCTTTAAGTTTGGAAGAATTGGGCACTAAATTTAAAACATAAACGGGTGAAGAAATAAGAGTGAAAGTGACCACAAGTCCTGGTGCAGTATTGGGACTAGTCTGTACGTCTACCCCTTATAGTAGCTGTGGAGGACCCCAGTTTAATTGGTTGAAATTGGCTCAGAAAGGTTAAATTGCAATGGGCTGAGATTTTTCAAATCAGAATGAGAAACTTACAGGAATTGTTACAAAAGTACGCTTCCATTTTCAGTGACGAGCTAGGAAGGATTCATGGGCTACAAGCGAAAATCCACGTAGACCCTAACGCAACCCCCAGATTTATCAGAGCCAGGCCAGTCCCTTATGCTCTATGTGCTGCCCACTCAGAAAATTGCACCGATTGTAAGATATCCAACTTTTCCAACCTGTTTATCCAGGTCTCAACCTTGTCCCGTAGAGCATAAGGGACTGGTCTGGCTCTGATAAATCTGGGGGTCGTGTTGGGGTCTACGTGGATTTTGGCTTGTAGCCCACGAATCCTTCCCTAGCTCGTCAATGGAAATGAAAGCGAACTTTTGTAACAATTCCTGCAAGTTTCTCATTCTGATTTGAAAAATCCCAGCTCATTGCAATTTAATCTTTCTGAGCCAGTTGTGGCCAATTAAATTGGGGCCCTCCCCAGCTACTATTATAAGGGGTTGACGTACTGACTGGCCCTGATACTACACCAGGACTTGACATATCCCTTACATTCAGCTCTTCGCCTGTATATGTTTCTAATTTAGTGCCTGATTCTTCCAAACTTAAAGGATGGACTCCTTTATAAAATTATCTGAATGTTCTCCTATGACAGGCAATGTTGCCCCAGTATCGACCTCCATCTTGGTGGGTTGTTCGTTGATTCTAATGACTACCTGGATTGGCTCAGTTCTAACCACTTTCAGGTTGTATAATGAATAGATGTCAGATTCTGCTTCCTCTGGTTCTTCAAAGAGACAGATTTTACAATTTCTACCTTTGTTTTTAAAATGCTGTCTCAGCCTATCCTGACAGTGCTGCATTATGGTGACCATTGCAGTGGCAGAAATAGCATTCGATATTTCTGAACTGTCGATCACCTGCAGGCTGCCTGGATGCATTTCTCTCATTAATATTGTGGTTTTCATTGTATTACTGTTGTTCTTCAATGGTCTGTACATAGGGAGCGTTCCCCGCCTTTCTGTGGAGTCCGAAGTTTTCATCCCTGTTGCTACCAGCCCTTCCCACCCTACAAGATGGACGGCGCCATTTTGTGTATCTTTTACTGCCTCCAAGTCTCTAACAGCCTCTCCATGGCTGTTGCCAATTCCAATGCCTTATTGAAATCTCGATTAGTTTCAGATAGCAATCGCTTTTGAACAGCATCGTCCCTGATTCCGTATATCAATCGGCCTCTCAACATGTCATTAATTGAAGTTCTGAACTCACAATATTTTGTTAATTCCTTTAAAGCAGCTACGTAGTCAGCAATTGTCTCTCCTTGGAAGTCTATTCCTCGAATGGAATATAAAACGTTGCAGAGTGACTGAAGGCTTTGGCTTCAGGTGTGTTTTTACAATAACTCGTCGAAAGTCTTCGCATGGGGGTGTTAGGTGACGTGAGGCTGTGGATCAGCCCATACATTTTGCTCCCACATGTGGACAAAAGAATTGCCCTTTTCTTGTCCCCCCTGCGATGTCGTTAGCGGTAAAGAAGAACGCTAGGCGTTCGATGTAATGAGACCAGTCATCGGAAACAGGATTGAATGGTTCAAGATGCCCAAACCGTGGCATACTCGATGACTAAGGAGACTGAGCTTTCAAACAGCTTTCAAGGTAGTGGTGAAGTAACATAGCTGGCTTACCGCGGCCTTCTTGATTGCCGTCAATTGATCCGGTTTCTTGTCGTCGCCAGTTTTATGTTTTGGGTTATATGGTTCGCTGTGTCCCATGAACTCGAGCTGTGCCCTTGATGTCTACACACTAGTCGGTGCTTGAAACAATGTAGGCAGAGAGAGACTGATTTACTTAACAAACACTGGTGGTTTATTGGAACTAAGAACAGAGCATTAACACAATGTGTGTTTCTCCAATCACCTCCAGCTCTAGACTTACAGTTACCCAAGTAGCCCGCATTGTATAGCGATTGGTTGATACAACCATGTGGTCGATTAACTACGTTCTCTTAAAGGTACATGACACTCCATTTTACTGCAAAGAGATGAATGCGTGGCTCGAAGCCTGGTGTGGGAGAAGTGGGTTCTGGTTCATGGGGCACTGGCATCAGTACTGGGGAAAGTGGGGGACTGTACCGTTGGGACAGTCTACACCTGAACCATGCTGGGGCTAGTGTTCTTGAAAATCGCATAACTAGGGAAATAGAGAGGGCTTTAAACTAAACAAATGGGGAGTGGGGTGGCTGAGGGATCAAGATTGGATAGGTGTAGCAAATTAAGGGGTAGCTTCAAGGCAGGAGAGCAAGATAGTAATATGGGAAATGAGAGTCATAGATGAGCAGAAGGGAGAGAGAGATAAAACCTAAGAATACACCAACAGCGAGAACTAGATGTTACAAAGATAACAAAAAAACAAAACTAAAGCCTTTATCTGAATGTGTGTAGCATTCATAACAAAGTAAATGAATTGATAGCGCACATTGAAGTAGATAAATATGATCAGACAATGATTACGGAGACATGGCTGCAGGACAACAAGGATTGAGTCCTGAATATTGAGGGGTATATGATATTCAAGAAGAATAGGAAGCTAGGTAAAGGTGGAGGGGTAGCACTGTTGATCAAGGATGGCATTGGTGCAATAGTTGGAGGTGACCTTGGTTCAGGAGATCAGGATGTAGAATTGGTTTGGGTGGAGATGAGGAATAGTAGGGGAAAGAAGTCACTAGTGGGAGTGGTCTACAGGCCCCTAACAGCAACCACAATTTAGGACAAAGTTTACAGGAAGAAATATTGGGTGCTTTGTGATAAAGGGATGGCAATAATCATGGGTGATTTTAATCTATATTTAAACTGGAAAAATCAGATTGGCAGTAATAGCTTGGTTGAAGAGTTCATAGAATGCTTCCGAGATAGTTTTTTAGATTAGCACATTTTGGAACCAGCCAGAGAGGAGGTTATATTAGAATTGGTATTGTGTAATGTGACAGGGTTTGTTAATGACTTCAGAGTGAAGGCACCCCTAGGTAGCAGCGACCACAATATGATTGAATTTTACATCCGATCTGAAAGGGAGAAGAGTGGATCTAAGACTAATATTTTAAACTTAAATAAGGGCAACTGTGTGGGCATGAAAGCTGAGCTAGCTGAAGTGAACTGGGATACCAGACCAGGGGATAGATCAATAGAGAAGCAGTGACAGACATTTAAGGGGATATTTCAGAATACTCAGAATAAGAAAAATTCTAAAGGGAGGACCCACCATCCATGGTTAACTAAAGAAGTTAGGGAAAGCATCAAACTTATGGAAAAAGCTTATAATTGTACAAAGATGAGTGGCAGGTCAAATGATTGGTCAGAATATAAAGAACAACAGAGCTGACTAAAAGGTTAATCAGGATAAAGAAATTAAGTTATGAGAGGAAGTTAGCTAGGAATATAAAAATGGATATCAACAGTTTCTATAGGTATTTAAAAAGGAAAAGAGTAATTAAAATGAGTGTTGGTCCTCTAGAGAGTGATAATGTGGAGTTATTAGTAGATAATATGGAAATGGCAGATGAAATGGTCAAATATTTTGCTTCTGTCTTCACCACAGAGGATACAAAGAAACATTCCAGTAATAGCTGTAAATTTATTTACAGAAGGGAGAGAGGAACTTGGTGAAATTACAATCACAATGGAAGTGGTACTGAGTAAACTGATGGAGCTGCGGGCTGACAAGTCTCCTGGTTCAGATGTCACCCTAGTGTCTTAAAAGAGGTGGCTAATGAGATCGTAGATGCGTTGGTGTTAACTTTCTAAAATTCACTAGATTCTGAAAAGCTTCCATCAGGCTGGAAAGTAGCAAATATAACCCCTTTATTCAAGAAGGGAGGGAGGCAGAAAACAAGAAATTATAGGCCAGTTAGCTTGACATCTGTTGTGGGGAAGGTGTTAGAATCAATCATTAAGGAGGTTATAGCTGAGGAGTTAGAGAGACTCAAGGTAATGGAGAAGAGTCAATGTTTTTGTGAAAGGGAAATCATGTATAAACAATTTATTGGAATTCTTTGAAGGAGTAACATGCACTGTGGATAAAGGGGAGCTTGTAGATGTGCTGTACTTGGCATTTGGTAAGGTGCTGCATCAAAGGTTATTGCAAAAAATAAAAGCTCAAAATGTAGGGGGTAACATATTAGGCTGGATAGAAGATTGGCTGGCTGGCAGTAAACAGAGAGTATGCATAAATGGGTCTTTTTCTGATTGGCAGGGTGAGTGGAGCCCCGCAGGGGTCTGTGCTGGGGCCTCAACTTTTTACAATTTATATCAATGGCCTAGATGAGGGAATTGAAGGCACGGTAGCTAATTTTTTAGATGACACAAAGATAGGTAGGAAAGCATGTTGTGAAGAGGACATAAGGAGGTGACAAACAGATGTAGATAGGTTGAGTAGGTGGGCAAAAATCTGACAGATGGAGTATAATGGGGAAAATGTGAAGTTGCTCACTTGTCAGAAAGAATAAAAAAAGCAGAGTATTACTTAAACAGAGAATGGCTGCAGAATTCTGAGGTGCAGGCAGATCTAGATGTTCTCCTGCATGAGTTACAAAAGGTCAGTATGCAGGTACAGGAAGTAATTAAGAAGGTTAGTGGAATGCTATCCAGTATTATGAGAGGAATTGAACATAAAAGTAAGGATATTATGCTTCAGTTATACAGGGCATTGATGAGACCACATCTGGAGTATTGTGTGCAGTTTTAGTTTCTTTATTTAAGGAAGAATGTAAATGCATTGGAGGCAGTTCAGAGGCGGTTTACTAAATTGATACCTGGAATGAGTGAGTTGTCTTATGAGGAAAGGCTAGATAGGCTGGGCTTGTTTCCACTGGAGTTTAGAAGAGTGAGGGGTGATTCGATTGAAGTATATAAGATCCTGAACAGTATTGACAAGGTGGACATCGGAAGGATGTTTCCTCTTCTGGGTGAGTCCACAACTAGGGAGCTCTGAAGAAGAGTCATACGGACTCGAAGCGTTAACTCTGTTTCTCTCCCCACAGATGCTGCCAGACCTGCTGAGTTTTTCCAGAATTTTCTACTTTTATTTCCGAACTATGGGCCACTTTTAAAATTAGGTGTTGTCCTTTTAGGACAGAGATGAGGAGAAATTTATTCTCTGAGAGTTGTGTGACTTTTAAACTCTGCCTAAGAAGGCGGTGGAGGCGGGGTGATTGAATATTTTTAAGGCGGGGGTAAATAGATTCTTGTTAGGCAGGGGAATCAGAGATTATCGGGGGTAGATGGGAATGTGGGATTCAAAACACAAGCAGATCAGCCATGTGGCGGGATTTTCCGCACCCACCCGCTGCCACGATCTTCCAGTCCCGCCACAAGTCAATGGACTTCTGGCTGGGGCGCTGCCTCACCTGCAATGGGTCCTGCCCGCAATGGGGCTGGAAAATACCGGCCATGATCTTATCGAATGGCGGAGCAGACTCGAGGGGCCAAATGGCCTACTCCTGCTCCTATTTCATATGTTTGTATGTTCTTCTTCAAGAAATACTGAAGATAAAGTAAGAAGCCCAGAAATATAAGAGCAACTGAATATCAGTGTGTCAACATCAGGCCCTGCAATAGTAGCTCTTGGGGAGCCTTGGAAATCAGGAATACTTCAACAAGTGAAGCACAGGAGCCTCGTAGAGTTTACAAAATGGTGATAAAGGTCAGTTTAATTTGTCATAGAGAATCCAGAGACTCTGGGACAGATTTTTGCAGAGTCGTAAGGACTCCGGAGTCATTTAAAAATGGCATGTGGAACCTGATTCTGAGATTTCCACCCCCCCATCCTGACCTTCAGTTTTTGGTGACATAGGAGAAGGGGGTGGGTAGCGAGTCCGCACCCTGCTTTTTCCACCTGGCTGGCTTCATCACGGAGGCAGGCATTTCCTAGCCCCGATACATTTTTCATGGATTTGGTCCAGCTTTTCCATGACTTCTGATTCATAGGCCCTCAGAAGAGTCGTGAACTATAGTCTGGATTCAGGAACCTTTTGAACGGTAAGGTCAACAAACCTCAGCAATGTCCCCCTTGGCTCCTCCATTCCAACTCATGCCAACCCATATCAACCCATGCTCCCCCCCACCCCCCCCCAGCCCGCCACCTGTTTCATTGTGTGGTCGGGGTCCAAATGTGGGATTTGGGGATTGTCTTTCTTCAAAAGTCTGCTGCTTGAGTCTGTAGTTTCTCAAAAACATTACTCTTTACAGCAAGTATTTGCACATCTGGACTTCTATGCGAGATTGGAGCTTCTCCTCCTTCCAGATCTCTCTTACTGTCATGTGATCTGACATCATTATTACATCAGCATCATGTATGCTTCTGATGTTAACCCTTTACTCTACATTTCACCGCCGCCCCCCCCTCAATCCCCGCCACACCAGCTTTTATCCCTACCATCCCGAGCTTAATTTTGGTCCTGGGCTGTGGAGATTCTCTGATTACTTTAGTTTTTTTGTGGATCAACTATGATTACAGTAGTTGGTACTATGTGACCTAGAGCCTTGATCATGGGTTTGGCAAATTCCCATTTTTTATTCGATGTTAGGCCTGCATCCTGTAAGATTGTCAGGACCGCTCTAACTGAGTGGTCATGCTTTTCTCTCATGGAGCCATGTATATGGCATATTACCCCTTCCATGCCTTCTAGAGTGTGAGACATTGCTCTCTGGGAAATTTCTGGAGTGGACACAATTCCAAAGGGCAATCTACTGAAACAACAATGGCGACTGGCATTATAAATGTAGTCACCAATCTGGATTCTTAGTCCACAGGCAGCTGCCAAAATCCACTGTTGGCATTAAATTTGGTAAATAAAGTGCTCTTGGCTGGTTTGACAAGGCTGTCAGCCACTGAGGCCATCAGGGGGGTTTCATGTTCCACTGATTTGTTTAGTTGAGTTAAATCCACACAGATTCTTATGGAAGCATTTGGCTTTGGCTCTGTAACCATTCCTGAACACAATTTTGTTGGCATGGTGACTGGTGAGATAACCCTTTGCTGCTGCAGCTTTTCAATTTTACCCTTGACTTTGTCCAAGAGTGGGTGTGGGACTCGGTGTAAAGAGGCAAACTGCTTTAGCGTCAGCTCGTAGGACGATATGGTACACGGTCTTTAGCTTCGCTAGGCCTGTAAATACTGTTGGAAATTTATTCCTAAATGTACAGCTTTAACATTCATCAGCATCTTTGCCCACTTTGTAGATTAATTTCAGTTTTAGGCATACCTTTCAGCTTAGTAGAGAGCACTCTTGATTTTGAATGATGTAGGAGGGCTTGATGATTTATCAGTTTTTATATTTCAGCTTTGCCATGAGTTGGCCTTTCACTTTTAAAATAGCCCCACTGGATTCTTGTAATTTAATCAATAACAGTTGTAAAGAAATCTGTTTGAGCCATTTGGCTTCACCTGATAAAACAGGAACTCCTGCTCCTGTGTCTAGTTTAAACTCTGTGGGGTCTCCATCCACTTTGGGTTTAATACTCCAATACTTGTTTTCAGTATCATTAACCTCCCCCAGGAAAGTTAGTTCATTTGCTTGTGGCTCTTCCACTTCTTCTATATGGCTCTGTTTTTAAAAATTCTCCCTCTTTTTTACAGGTTGCCAGCATTTTTGAGCAATAAACAGTTTTGAAATGGTCTATATTTCCACAGTTGTGGCACTCTTTCCCCACCACTGCACCCCTCTCCCTGCACCCTCCACCCCCACCTCCAGCCACCACCACCAACCCCCACACCCCCCACCCACCCCCCCACCTTCAGCCACCACCACCTCCCCCCACACCCGCCGCCCACCCCCCCACCTCCAGCCACCACCACCACCCCTCACACCCCTCCACCCACCCCCCACCTCCAGCCACCACCACCACCCCCCACCCACCCCCCACCTCCAGCCACCACAACCACCCCCCACCCCACCCGCCCGCCCCCCACCTCCAGCCACCACCACCACCCCCCACCACCCCCCACCTCCAACCACCACCACCACCCCCGCCCACCCCCCCACCTCCAGCCACCACCACCACCCCTCACACCCCTCCACCCACCCCCCACCTCCAGCCACCACCACCACCCCCCACCCACCCCCCACCTCCAGCCACCACCACCACCCCCCACCCCACCCGCCCGCCCCCCACCTCCAGCCACCACCACCACCCCCCACCACCCCCCACCACCCCCCACCTCCAACCACCACCACCACCCCCACCCACCCCCCCACCTCCAGCCACCACCAGCACCCCCTGCCCCCCCACCCACTCCCCCACTTCCAGCCACCACCACCACCCCTCACACCCCCCGTCTGCCCCCCACCTCCAGCCACCACCACCACCCCCCACCCCGCCCCCCCCACCCACGCCCCCACCTCCAGCCAACCCCCGCCCCCCAACCACCTCAGCCCCCCCCGCAACAAGTCACTGGATGTTCTTCTCACTTGTGCAGTTTGTTCCTGCTGTACTCTAGACATTTTAAAATGGCAGTTGGCGTACTTTTCCCCATTTTGGTGGGCTTAGGCTTTAGTGCGCTTTCTCTCTTATGGCCTACAAACTGAATGGTCTCACTCAATCTTCTCCACAGGACCTCTCCTTCCCTGTGAACAAACAGACAATTCTATTTCCTGAGTTCCATTTGCCTCATGATCTGCGCTCACGAGCGTTAAATCCCCTCTTGTCTGTAAGAGATCAATAATATTTTGTCTAGAAACCTGACTTCGATTCTGTTGTGAATCAGCTCATCCACTAAGGTTCGATAATTTCCTGGCAGCCTATGGAGATCGTTGGTGAACAAACCCATGCTTTTGGCTGGTCTTTGCTTTCTTTTGTTAAGTTTAGCCCTCTTGTTAAGGATTTGGCTCAATGAAAGGGCTAAAAATTTAACTCAGCTAAAACAGAGATAAAAGTCTTTTGAGAAAATCACGCACGTTAATGTCACACACACATTAATGTCACGCACACGTTAATGTCATGCACACATTAATGCCACACACACGTTAATGTCATGCACACATTAATGCCACACACACGTTAATGTCACACACATGTTAATGCCACACACACGTTAATGTCATGCACACATTAATGCCACACACACGTTAATGTCATGCACACATTAATGCCACACACACGTTAATGTCACACACATGTTAATGCCACACACACGTTAATGTCATGCACACATTAATGCCACACACACGTTAATGTCACACACACATTAATGTCACGCACACGTTAATGTCATGCACACATTAATGCCACACACACGTTAATGTCACACACATGTTAATGCCACACACACGTTAATGTCATGCACACATTAATGCCACACACACGTTAATGTCATGCACACATTAATGCCACACACACGTTAATGTCAGACACATGTTAATGCCACACACACGTTAATGTCACACACATGTTAATGCCACACACACGTTAATGTCATGCACACATTAATGCCACACACACGTTAATGTCACACACACATTAATGTCACGCACACGTTAATGTCATGCACACATTAATGCCACACACACGTTAATGTCACACACATGTTAATGCCACACACACGTTAATGTCATGCACACATTAATGCCACACACACGTTAATGTCATGCACACATTAATGCCACACACACGTTAATGTCACACACATGTTAATGCCACACACACGTTAATGTCACACACATGTTAATGCCACACACACGTTAATGTCACACACATGTTAATGCCACACACACGTTAATGTCAGACACATGTTAATGCCACACACACGTTAATGTCACACACATGTTAATGCCACACACACGTTAATGTCACACACATGTTAATGCCACACACACGTTAATGTCAGACACATGTTAATGCCACACACACGTTAATGTCAGACACATGTTAATGCCACACACATGTTAATGCCACACACACGTTAATGTCACACACATGTTAATGCCACACACACGTTAATGTCAGACACATGTTAATGCCACACACACGTTAATGTCAGACACATGTTAATGCCACACACATGTTAATGCCACACACACGTTAATGTCACACACGTTAATGCCACACACACGTTAATGTCAGACACATGTTAATGCCACACACACGTTAATGTCAGACACATGTTAATGCCACACACACGTTAATGTCAGACACATGTTAATGCCACACACACGTTAATGTCAGACACATGTTAATGCCACACACACGTTAATGTCAGACACACGTTAATGCCACACACACGTTAATGTCAGACACATGTTAATGCCACACACACGTTAATGTCAGACACATGTTAATGCCACACACACGTTAATGCCACACACACGTTAATGTCAGACACATATGCAGACACAAAAGGCTTAAGAAGAGGCTTTTCCAGGCAGGGAAGCAGGCCTTGATAGAGCTGCACCTGCTTTTTTTTCAAAGAGAAAAACATGTTTTCATCCTCAGAGCCTCTCAGAACAAAAAAGTATAACATTAATACAGACCATGGGTATGTTATTCTAAAAGCAACAGATTTTCTTTAAATTAGAAGCTCAGGTGAGTCAGTCAGATTTTGTGTGACCATTAATGAGTCAAGACCTTAGATAGGTTTCCTCATATCTGAGACAAGACATCAGAACACTACATTCTATACTTTTGATTGTAAGCATAAAACTAGTTTGTTATTTGTTCGAATATCCTACTTTAATTTTTAAGTGGATTTGAAATTTGCATTTATATTTAGATGAATTAGTTGATTCACTGCCACTATGTTTTGTTGTGTGGTCAGGATCTAGACAGTGGTTTTGGGGATTGTCTATTCTCCCAAAGTATGCTGCTTGAGCCTGTAGTTTCTCAAAACCATTACTCTTTATTTACAGCAAGCATTTACACATTTGGACCTCTACACGAGGTCAGAGCTTCTCCTCCTTCCAGATCTCTCTTAATTTTCTGTCATGTGATGTGACATCATCATTACATCAGAATCATGTATGCTTCTGATGTTAACTCTTTTCAGCACACCACCCACCCCCAATGGCTCCTCATACCCGCCGTGCCAACTCTTGGCACATCCATGAAGCGGACTTTAAGTGTCCATTAATGCGAGATATCTAAGCTCCTCTAATTATGGCCTCTTGTACATCCCTGATATTAATTACTCCATCAATGGCAGTTGTGCTTTCTTCTCCATGGATCCTAAGCTCCGGAATCCCCTCTTTAAAGCTCTCCACCTGGATTCACATTCTTTCTTTAAGAAACTCCTTATAACCTACCACCCTGACCAAGAAAGAGGGGCAGCAGAAGGAGAGAGGCAGTAGGAGGAGAGAGCTGGAGGGGGGCGGAGAGGGGCTGAAGTGAGGAGTGGGGTGGAGGGACAAGGGGCAGGGGATGAGTGGGGTTAGGGGAAGAGAGGAGCTGGGGTGGACAGTGGTTGGGTATAGGAGAGAGGCTGAGGGAGGAGAAGGGTGGAGGGAAGAGAGGATTGGGTGAGGAAAGGGGCAGGGTGATGATCGAAAGGGATGGAGGGGGAGGAGATGGACAGAAGGCAAAAACGGGGAGCAGGAAGAGAAAAGCTGGGGTAAGTGGAGGGGTGAGGAGGATCAAGATGGCTGAGGGAGGAGAGGGGCTGAGGGAAGAGGGGGATGGAGGGACAAGAGGGGCAAGGGGATGATTGGGGTGGGGGAGAAGGGCTGGAGGAAGGAAGGGCTGGTGGGAGGAGCAGGGTGGAGGGAGGGGAGGAGTGGGTGAGGAGGGGGGCGGGGAGGAGGGGGTGGGGTGAGGAGGGGCAGGGCTAGGATGGGGCAGTGTGAGGATGGGGCAGGGTGAGGAGGTGGCAGGGTGAGGAGGGAGACCGGGGTGAGGAGGCGGAAGGTTGGGGCGAGAATAGTGGGTGGATAAGAAGAGGAGTGGGGCAAGGTGAGAGGATCTGTTCTGGACAGCAAACCCAGAAGGACGCGTTTCCCAGCACATGGTACTGAAATTATCCAAAGCACATCCTTCACATGATTGAAATTATTTCTATATGCTTCCTGTCCAACAGCCTGTCTGATTGACAGTCTGATTGGCAGTTTGATTGACAGGCTGATGGACAGTCTTATGGTCTGCCTGATTGTCACTTGCTTTTCCATAAACCTGTCAGTCTGATTGACAGTGTGATGGACTGCCTGATGAATAGTTTGATGGACAGGGTAATGGACAGTCTACCTGTCTGTCAGGTGGGAAAGAAGCCAAGGACTGGGTGTCAGATAAATCTGGCAATGCCAGGGGATAGGGGCAGCAGCTAGGGGGCTTGGACATTGTGGAGATCTGATCAGGTGGAGGTTTCCTTGCTTAGTCTGGGGAACAATCCTGCTCCTCTGGGCCCACAAGCAGTGCTGTAAAGTCACTTACCTCATGGATCTCGCACTCCACACCATCTTTTGCCTGCTGGGATTGCCGAGGCCTCCATTTTCAAAATAAAAATGCTATTAGAATGGAATAAAATTAAAGTCTCCTTAAAAGATTTCAGTGAGGTCAACCACACCACACCCCACATCACTGGACCCACCCCCACTCCTGCCCCACCCTCCTGAGAGAGGTCTCATCCTATGTCCCCACCCCTCCTCTGTTAAGCTGGAAGTAGACAGGTTAGGGTCAGGTTTAAGAATTTAAAATCCTTTATCTTTTCCCTGACCCTAAGCTTAGGGGATTGCATACCCCCCCCTTTATCTCTTTTTCCTTATCTAATTTAACCGCAATTCACCTTCCATGTTTGCTGTGCTTCAATTTCTTTCTCAATCCCTAAATCTCATGGGTTAAGGAGGTACAGGCTTGGGGATTTTAACTCTGTGTAAGTTTTGATGGGTTTTGAATGAGTTCAAATGGGGCCTGAGTTGTTGGTCCCATTATTTACTAAGATTCCTGATGCCCCATTGCCATGCTCGCCCTTGTAGTTAGAGTGCAAAAATTGCTTTGAGCTGACGGATGGAGGGTAAAACCTAATGGGATATGTTGCAAGGTCCCCCACTCCAGAAAGATCCAGCCTTGACCTTGTGTGCAGTATATTTGCACTGGGCTATTCTCAGTTTGTGAAATAAATACTCTGACTGATTCTTCATTTGAAAATTTCCTGGATGGAGCCTTGTGTATACTACACTGGATCAAGCTTTGTTTGAATTCTTACACAGGTTCCCTTTCAAGTACTGAAAGCTTATAATCATCTCAATGAATAAACTGAAGTCTTTAGCTCCTTACACTCGTTAACTACTACAATTTAGTGTAGAATGGATATTGTATATCACTCCTGCCAGTTGACCTCAATTTCCATCTATATGTCATTAAAATCTTGAAATATAAAAACAATAATGACTGTTTTGGTTTTGGCTGCCAGTTTAACAAAAGAGATCAGGATTAAAAATAATGTTGTCACACTTTAGGAAGGATGTGAGGTCCTTGAGAGATGCAGAGGAGAATGGGACCAGAAATGGGGGATTTTAACTGTGATGTTAGAAGAAGCTGGGGTTATTCTCCTTGGAGCAAAGGAGGTTGAGGGAAGATTTGATAGACATGTACAAGATAGATTTAGATAAGGTAGACAAGGAAAAGCTGTTCCTATTGGTATAAGGACAAATAGTGTAGCAGGGTCATTTGAGACCTTGGGTGGTCATCCCTATTCTTTAGCAAGTCACCCCGGGCCCAGATAAGGGTCTTATTCTCGGGGTTATGAGCCCTGGCCAATAGCAAAACCAAAGGATTTTCGATGATGATGGTGGAAGGGCTAGATCCTCAAAGGACAACAGCTGCTTGCAGGCCGAGGGAGGATCCTTCAGGAAAAGGACTTGTGTTCCCTTTAAGCACATCTGAGGATGGCAACAGGAAACCACCTCATGAAATTCTTTCCATAATCATATTGCCCTATGCACATTGAAGTTGAACAAAGGAAGCTCTGAAGAACGACTGAAGAGGAAAGTGTAGGACTGTGAGGCATGAGGAAATGAACAGACAACCTGCCTTTGGGTAGACTACAGTTATAAGGATGAGGAACACAAGTTTAAGGTTTTGGGCAAGAAATGAAGGGGACATATGAGGAAGAGCTTCATCATGAAGCAAGTGATCTTGACTTGGAGCTCACTGCCTATGGGGACAATGGAAGTGGAGATGATCAATGATTTCAAATGGAAATTGGATGGGTACTTGAGCAAAATATACTTGCAGGACTATGGGATAGAGTGGGGGAATGACACTGACCACATTTCTTTACAGAGAGCAGGCATGGACTCGATGGGCTGAATGGCTTCCTTCAGTAATATAATGATTCTATGTTGAACGTAGGATTAGTCTGATCGTGTTTCTTTAATTGGGTAAAGTTAAAACCAGCTGAGTTAGCAGTTTGAAAAGTTCCTTTAACAATTAGGCTTTAATGAATCACTCCATTGTTATTTTGTGATAGTCCACTGAGAGGCTTAAATGTACTTCCCAACAACAGATGTGCTGAGTGCTAAGCCACAATTACTGACAGCCAAATTAATTAAGACAGCTTGGCGAGCAGTATGTTTTATTAATCCAATGGTGTATGTGAGAAGGATTTATTTACATCTATCTGACTGGAAGATGTCTTCACCTTCACAGCAATTAATTGATGTTCAGGGAAGTACATTCAACAGGTTCAGGAAGAACTAGCATTAAGTAGAGTCACGATTAAACAGCACATACAGTCTGAAGAGAAAAACACAATTTCTTTTAAATTGGGATTATTTAAATTTGTTCAAAAAGCCTGAATTTAGTGTAGTTTGAATTCAAACCTCTTATGTCAGCTGTGGTTCAGAGGGTTAGCATTTTCATTTCTGAGTCAGAAGGTTGTGGATTTTAGCTCCACTCCAGGACTTCAGCACAATTTCTTTTTTATTCATTCATTCACAGGATGTGGGCTTCGCTGGCTGGGCCAGTATATATTGCCCATTCCTAGTTGCCCTTGAGGAGGTGTGGTGAGCTGCCTTCTTGAACCGCTGCAGTCTATGTAGTGTAGGTACACCCACAGTGCTGTTAGGAAGGGAGTTCCAGGATTTTGACCCAGTGACAGTGAAGGAATGGCTATATATTTCCAAGTCAGGATGGTGAGTGGCTTGGAGGGGAACTTCCAGGTGGTGGCCTCATGTATATGTTGCCCTTGTCCTTCTAGATGGTAGTGGTCGTGGGTTTAGAAGGTGCTGTCTAAGAAGCCTTGGTGAATTCCTGCAGTGCATCTTGTAGATGGTACACACTGCTGCTACTGTGGGCTGCTGGTGGAGGGAGTGAATGTTTGTGGATGTGGTGTCAATCAAGCAGGCAGCTTTGTCCTGGACGGTGTTAAACTTCTTGTGGGAGCTGCTGAATGAGACATTAAACCGAGGGCATTCCTGCTCAGTTGGATATAAAAGATCTCGTTGTCCTGGCCAATATTTATCTCTCTAAGTATCACAAGAACAGATGATATAGTAATTATCACACTGCTGTTCACGGGATCTTGCTGTGCACAATTTGGTTGCCATGCTTCCTACATTACAAGAGTGACTAATCTTCACAGATACTTCTTTAGTTGTAAAGTCCTGAGGTAATGGAAGGTGCTATTTAAATGCAAGTCCTTTGTCGCAGGAGTAGATATTAGGACAAGGAGTAAAATGATCATAGTGTTTTACTATGTGGCAGTTTCCTGTGTGTGCGCTCATACTCTAAGCCACTTCAGGAGCGAGCTTGTTTGCTGCAGGATATCAGCCAATATTCCATGTTCACACTGAAGTATAACATGAAGCTGCCGAAAAGGGACACAAAGGTGGGACAGGTATAAGTGAGGCTCAGGTGTGTTGCCGGTGCCAGTCTGATCTGAACACTATGGATACCAATATTCTGCAGTACTTATTAATATCAAACTGAGTTAGTGCTGGCAGCTTTATACAACACTGTTTCTCTATTTAACAAATCCAAATTTAGAACAAGTAATTGAGAGAAAATGCCTGCGTGTTAATTCCTAATCGTCTAGTTGTGATCCAGATTCTCAGTTTTCGTGATTGTTGCTGCTGGTTTGGAAATTAACCTGACTTAATACATCATCTTGTTTACTGAGATTGTTTTAGTTTCACAACCCATTTATCTCCTTTACTGCTGCTAGCTCGCTTTCTTTATGGCGCGTTCTCCTTTTTCTGAAGTCACTTGACCTTCTGTCTGGTCTCACTTGTCCTATTTTTGATGGCACATGTCTTGTTCTCTAATAGCACACATCTCTCTTTTTTGATGGGATATATCCTTCTTTCTGATGCTTCAAGGTTAACAACGCTGCTAAAAATTTAATGAAAGATTGAATCTCTTTGAAAGTACAAACCCATTTTCAGGTAGATTTAAACTGAGCAAGGAACTAACGCCAATCATATAGAATGGCTTAGGAATAACTGTAGATCTTGGTAAAAAATTGAGTGGAGTTAGACATCTTACATCAACTTTTGGCAAGTGCTCTTTAGACCTTCCTCCAGGGAGATTGCAGAGGGGATTTGGGCTCTCTGTTATCAGGTGGTGTCAAAGATGCTGCTCCTGCCAATACGTAACAGAATGTGTGAAGCTCAGGTGGAAAGTCTTGTATTTTCAGGAAGCAGAATATCTTTGGTGGATACTGGGAGGAGCTGCAATAAAGAAGAGAGAATTTTATCTTAAGTAAACCTAAAGGCCTGACAGAAGGTACAGTTTAATGGAAATATAGATGTGATCTTAAAAGTTGTTTGTTGGGGAGACAAATGTTTGTTTAACTGGAACTTAGAAAAAAAGGACAAAAAAGATATTTGAGATAGTAATTCTAAATTGTGCACAAAAATTACAACAATAAGTTCAACTGAGCAAGCCATTCAGCCCATCTGACTCATTCTTACGTCAAAATAGCTTTAGACTGTATCTGAAATGATTTCAGAGGGTTTGCCTCCCTTCTTAGTGGACCATTCGAGAATTGATCATTCTTTGTGGTGAATGGTCCCCAGGTAGTAAGTGCTGCCTATGTCTCATTACTGCTGCAAGTCAATAAAAACAAGTAATGGGTAAAACGTGGGGCGGATCCACTAATGCCAATTGCCCCCTTGGGTAATACGGAGTGAAAATCAACACCATGTGTGAATCTTGAACTTGTTTTATTGACTCTCTTAATCACATCTTTGTTTAATGTTTGTAAGTTTCCTTTAAATTTTGTCTTTGTACTTGCAGTTTCCCTTTAAGGGGCTGCTTTTTAATTTGTCCCTGATTTTGTTAATTTAGTTTATTTAGTTCGACTCAAAAAAGTTACCCTTTCTTAGTGTTTGCCTGTGTTCCTGTATCCTTTAGTTATGGTTTAGCTTCAAATAGTGCTCCACATTAATCTTTGCCATTTCACCCTTTTCCTTGCAAGCCTGAAATGTCAGAGCTTACCTAATCTTTGGCCAGTGATCAGCTCTCAGAAACGAGGGGCTGAGTTTTTGTTGCCAGGATTGGGTCAAGATGTAGGTGGGTGATGAAGTGAAGTGGCGATGCAACACCATGTCCCACCTCTGTTCCTACTCTGTCGAAAATTTTTGAAGGCAGCAGGAGAGGGTGGGAAAGTAAAAGCGTTCACAACACAAACTGGACACATTGAGGCAATGAGGCTGCTCCTTTCATGGGGGTGGGCAGCCATTCAGAGCAATGTGAAGTTGCACTGCTCCAGCCTGTCGGGAACAGGATGGGAAACGTTTTATTTGATTTTTTAAAAAGTGGAAGTTTGGAAGAAAATCTGTTGCATAGCAATGACATTTTAATAACATTAACCAATCCCTCCACTATCCCAGGATTTAGCTCTCCATTTGCAAATTGGCCAATGTGAAGATTCTGATTTTTTCAATTTTTTAAAAGGAAAACAATCATGCACAGGCAACAGCCACAGCAATGGGTGTGTCTTTTTTAATATTTGGGAAGTAGCAGGAATTTTGCAATTTTTTTAGTCTATTAAAAATTTTGTTGTAAATTAACCAGTTTAATCCATTTTAACATTTGAAGTAATGTGAGCATGGCCTGTAGATTAAATTAATTCTACAATCCCTTGCATTACCCTTAATTATATAGTGATAGTTCAGGGGAATAGTGGAAGAATTAATTGATATTACAAAAAGAAAAGAAAAATTCAGACATGATTTCCCATATTTAACCATTCCTCCAATTGTATTTCATCATGTGCAACATTGGAAATTTGTAGAAAAATTAGTTCTGCATTTTTCTTCTAGGCTCTCATGTAAAACGGGGCCAGGTTGGATTTATTATCCTTTGTGTAGATTCTTATTATTTCATTCCAATCATTTTTCTTTCTTTAGAAAGTAAAATTATACCGTGAAATCTACTTACCAGCGCTGAGGCTAAGAGTTTGACGGTGCTCTCAAGAACTGCTTGGTTGATTTCAAATTAATGAAATTGACCCGAAATTGACAACAGATCATTTCAGTTATAGTGTGATTTATTAATACTTGCAACTTCTTATCCTGCTCAGTTAATATTGTCCCTCATTTTGTCGTAAGCCTTAGAGATTCTTATGATGAGCAGAGGAAGATGTTTAATCAACCCTGAGAGTCTAAAGACTTGAGTCTAAATGTTTGAAAAGCTGACGCACCAGTGAAACCAGGCCTGCAAATGGCCGAACAAGCGATGCTTAAAGGGACTATTGCAGACCACAAACAAATTGTTACGATTTTAAAATATACTTACCCAACTGTGGAGCCTGCAGGGTCAGAAGTGCACCTGCATGTTGAAACCACATGGCTCACTGCTATCCTTGGCTTGCCACATACTCCTCGGTCAATGCCGATACTCTCTCCTGATCCTATTCCCAAATCCCATCAATGCCCATCTCCTGATTGCCTCACTCCTGCCAATCATTCCCTTTTCCAGATGCTCTTCTTCTTCTAATCAAATCCCCCAATCAAACCCCCTCCACCAATCAACCCCCCTCTCTCTCAATCAACCCCCTCTCTCCCAATCAATCCCCCTCCCCAAATCAATTCCCTCCTCCAATCAAACCCCCTCTCCCAATCAGGCTTTTAGGTGGTACAAGGGAAGCAAATCAGCGGAGGCCTGTTGGCAGCGGGTGTGTTTGGCAACGTGGGCGGATAATATGGCGAGAAGGCCTAAAATCAGTTTCACAACACCTTGAAACCAGTTTGCAATTGTCCGATCTGCCCATCAATGGTGGGCCGCATTTCCCGCTGTCAGACATCAGGAACTTCATTTTAATACACCTGCACATCATTATAAGCCCAGTTTGCTGGTATCACCACCCTCTGCCATTGCTGGGCCATCCGGGCATGCCGATGTGTGTCACAACTGAACATAAGCGACGTGTACCTGGCGAGCTGCAATTCACTTGGGACTTTGAGGTTTGTTTACCTACCTTGCTTCAGGCAGCACTTGCAGTCATCAGCGCCAGGCTTCACAGACAGCACCACATCACTTTTAGGGGGGCTCATGGGCAGGTCTCTACCTACCAGATCAGCCATATTTGGGTGGCTTTTCAATGGCTACAGGGCTAGGGCTTGCTTGGAGAAGGGCGAGAAGTGGCCTCAACCAGAGAAGAGGCTGCAGGACGAGGGCTGCTCAGGGGAAAGTGGGTAGCTCAGGGGCACAGGTTGATCTGTGCAAGTGGCTTCAAGATGGTGAGTGCTGAGGGGGCAGTCTCCAGAGGAGATGAGACCAGATGGAAATGGAGATGTGAGGGTGAGTGTGAGAGAGTGAGTGGTGATGTCACAGAATCACAGAAGCACAGAATCACAGTGCTGAAGAGGCCCTTCGGCCCATCGAGTCTGCACTGACATGAGAAATACCTGACCTACCTACCTAATCCCATTTACCAGCACTTGGCCCATAGCTTTGAATGTTATAACGTGCCAAGTGCTCATCCAGATACTTTTTAAAGGATGTGAGGCAACCCGCCTCCACCACCCTCCCAGGCAGTGCATTCCAGACCGTCGCCACTCTCTGGGTAAAAAGGTTTTCCCTCACATCCCCCCTAAACCTCCTGCCTCTCACCTTGAACTTGTGTCCCCTTGTGACTGACCCTTCAACTAAGGGGAACAGCTGTTCCCTATCTACCCTGTCCATGCCGCTCATAATCTTGTACATCTCGATCAAGTCGCCCCTCAGTCTTCTCTGCTCCAATGAAAACAGCCATTGTCTATCCAATCTCTCTTCACAACTTAAATGTTTCATTCCTGGCAACATCCTGGTGAATCTCCTCTGCACCCCCTCCATTGCAATCACATCCTTCCTATAATGTGGCGACTAGAACTGCACACAGTACTCCAGCTGTGGCCTCACCAAGGTTCTATACAACTCCAACATGACCTCCCTACTTTTGTAATCTATGCCTCGATTGATAAAGGCAAGTTTCCCATATGCCTTTTTCACCAACCCACTAACATGCCCCTCTGCCTTCAGAGATCTATGGACACACACGCCAAGGTCCCTTTGTTCCTCAGAACTTCCTAGTGCCATGCCATTCATTGAATACTTCCTTGTCAAATTATTCCTTCCAAAGTGTATCACCTCGCACTTTTCAGGGTTAAATTCCATCTGCCACTTATCTGCCCATTTGACCATCCCGTCTATATCTTCCTGTAGCCCAAGACACTCAACATCACTGTTAACCACCCGGCCAATCTTTGTGTCATCCACAAACTTACTAATCCTACCCCGCACATAGTCATCTATGTCATTTTTATAAATGACAAATAATAGGGGACCCAGCACAGATCCCTGTGGAACGCCGCTGCACACTGGCTTCCAGTCACTAAAGCATCCTTTTGTCATCACCCTCTGTCTCCTACAACTAAGCCAATTTTGAATCCACCTTATCAAATTACCCTGTATCCCATGTGCCTTTGCCTTCTTTATAAGTCTCCCGTGTCGGATCTTGTCAAAGGCTTTGCTGAAATCCATATAAACTACATCAACTGCACTACCCTTATCTACACACCTAGTCACCTCCTCAAAAATTTCAATCAAATTTGTTAGGCATGGCTTCCCTCTGACAAAGCCATGCTGCCTATCCCTGATCAAACCTTGCCTCTCCAAGTGGAGATAGATACTCTCCTTCAGAAATTTCTCTAATAGTTTCCCTACCACTGATATGAGACTCACTGGCCTGTAGTTCCCTGGCTTATCTCTACAACCCTTCTTAAATAGCGGATCCACATTAGCTGTTCTCCAGTCCTCTGGCACCTCCCCCGTGGCCGGAGAGGAATTAAAAATTCGGGTCAGAGCCCCTGCGATCTCCTCCCTCAGCAGTCTGGGACACAAATCATCCGGGCCTGGAGATTTGTCCACTTTTAAGCCTGCCAACACCTCCAATACCTTGTCACTCTCGATATTAATTTGCTTAAGAACCTTGCAGTGTCTCTCCCCGAGTTCGATACCTTCATCCTCATTCTCTTGGGTGAAGACGGACATGAAGTATTCATTCAACTCTAGTGATGCCCTCTGGCTCCACCCATAGATTGCCCCCTTGGTCCCTTATGGGCCCTACTCTTTCCCTGGTTATCTTCTTCCCATTGATATACTTATAGAATATCTTGGGATTTTCCCTACTTTTACCAGCCAGTGCTTTCTCATATCCCCTCTTTGCTCTCCTAATTGATTTCTTAATCTCCACCCTGCACTTTCTGTACTCCACTAATGCCTCCGCTGATTTGCTTCCCTTGTACCACCTAAAAGCCTCTTTTTTCCTTCTCATCGTAACCTGAATATCTCTGGTCATCCATGGTTCTCTGGGCTTGTACTCCTTCCTATAACCCTAGAGAGAACATGTTGAGCCTGTACCCCCCCTATTTCCTTTTTGAACATCCCCCCCACACTGTTGCTCTGTAGATTTCCCTACAAGTAGCTGTTACCAGTCTACCTTGGCCAGATCCTGCCTTATTTTACTAAAATCCACTCTTCCCCCAACCCAAGACATTTTTTTGCAACTTGTTGATTTCTTTGTCGATAACAAACTTAAATTGTACCATGTTGTGGTCGCTATTGCTAAAATGCTCCGCCACCACTACCTCAGCCACCTGTCCGGCTTCATTCCCCAGAATTAGGTCCACCAATGCACAGTCCCTTGTTGGACCCTCTACATATTGGCCTAAAAAGTTCTCCTGTACACATTTCAAGAAATCCACTCCATCCATGCCCTTAACACTATGTCTATCCCAATTAATGTTGGGAAAGTTGAAATCACCTAATATAATTACCCTATTGTTATTGTTTTTACACACCTCCACAAATTGTGCATATATTTGCTCCTCAATTTCCCGCTGACTATCTGGGGGTCTATAATAAACACCTAATAATGTGGTTGCCCCTTTTTTATTCCTAAGCTCTACCCACAAAGCTTCATTCGATGCCCCCTCCAAGATATCATCTCTCCTTACTCCTTAACTAATAATGCAATGCCTCCTCCTCTTTTACCCCCTCCCCTGTCTCACCTGAAGATTCTATATCCTGGAATGTTGAGCTGCCAATCCTGCCCTTCCCTCAACCACGTCTCAGTGATGGCTACTATATCACAATTCCACATGTCAATCCTTACCCTTATCTCATCCGTTTTACCTGTAATACTCCTGGCATTAAAGTAGAGGCCATTCAGCCTTGCCTTACTCCCTTGAAGCTTATTACAGCTGTACTCCCTCTGACTTGATTGTTTTACTGTATTATGATGTGTCCCCATTCTGCTAACATTCTGTGTCCCCTTCCCCTGCCGAATTAGTTTGAACTCCTCCCAACAGCAATAGCAAACCCGCCCGCAAGGATGTTAGTCCCGCTCTGGTTCAGATGTAGACCGTCCCGCTTGTACAGGTCCCACCTTCCCCAGAAACGGTCCCAGTGATCCAGGAATCTAAAACCCTCCCTCCTGCACCAACACATAAGCCACGTATTTATCTGCGCTATTTTCCTATTTCTGAGCTCGCTAGCACGTGGCAATGGGAGTAATCCTGAGATTACAACCCGAGAGGTCCTGCTTTTTAGTCTACTGCCTAACTCCCTGAATTCTTGATGCATGACCTCATCCCTCTTTCTACCTATGTCATTGGTACCAACATGTACCATGACCTCTGCCTTATCACCCTCCCCCTTCAGGATGCCTTGCTGCAGTTCAGTGACATCCCGGACCCTGGCACCAGGGAGGCAACATACCATCCTGGAGTCACGTTGATGGCCACAGTAGCGCCTATCTGCTCCCCTGACTATAGAATCCCTTATTACTATTACTCTTCCTCCCTTCCTCCTCTCCTGTACAGACAGGCTGCTTATGGTGCCAGAAGCTTCGCTCTGTCCGCATTCCCTGGAGGAACCAGCGACCTCATCAGCCTCCCAAATGGAATACCGATTTGCGAGCAGGACCCCAGGGGACTCCTGAACTACCTACCTGTTACTCTTGGACTGCCTGGTGGTCACCCATTCCCTTCCTTCTTCAAGTCCCTTCAACTGCGGTGTGACCACCTCTCTAAACGTGCTATCCACGATACTCTCAGACGAGCGGATGCTCCACAGTGTCCCCAGCCGCCGTTCCAGCTCTGAAACCCAATCTTCCAGGAGCTGCAGCTGGGCTCACTTCAGCTGTCCCTTGAGCTGCCAGTGAGTGAGATGCCAGTGAATATGTGATGGGCTTGCCAGTGTGTGAGTTTAGATGATGAGATGGTTGCCTTACCCTGGTGGCGTGCATGAGATATTTCATCCTCTATCTGAATTGGATGCTGACCTCTTCTGTGCAGCATTGGCACTGACCACCACTGCCATCGCCTACCAAGCCAGAGTGGTGAGATTGCAGTCCCTCTCCTGTGGCCACAGCAGGGGTAGAGGACATTGCGACAGGCTCCAACGGTGTCCAGAAGGCGTCCCAGGAATGCATTACTGGATCGGGGAGCTGCAGCCTTTTTGCTTTTTGGGGCAATATTTTCCATGCAGCAGTCCTGGGCTGGAAGCATTGAGAGGTGTGCACAGGGCTGCATTTTAACTATGGTACTTGACATGAGGAAGCAGCAAGATGATGGCGTGGCGGGCAAATGAAACCCTGCCCGCCATCGAAACAGTGTATTGCCTGGGAATGCATGATTAATGAGGTGGGATTGGGATGAAACGGCGTGAAAAGCCGTCATTGCGGTCGGTGGGTAAAACATTATTTTTCCTGCCCACTTAGTGCAAATCTAGGATGATTCCGCCCTTAGTTTTGTTATAATATATAACAGCCTTAATTAATATTTCATGTTAAGTCTTAGGTTTCAGATTTAAAACAATGTTGTTTTGTGGGACCAACATCTAATTGCCTGGAAATTATCAAATGACCAATGCAACAGAGAGAACTTGAAGAATTACAAACAGCTGGTATACACAAAATTCAATAACTTTGGAATGAGCTCCTTTCTGGACTGGATGATAGAAAGCTTTAGAAAGCCCAGGCTTCTCATAGAATGACTACTAGTGCCTTGCTATTCTATTGACAGAACATGAAACTACCTGTAAACACATATAGCAGACCCATGAGAATGTGGTTATTTTATGGATTTGTCCACAGGTTACTTAAGATGTACAATAGACTGTTGATTTAAGAGGGCAGTCACTCGGCACAGTCATATTTCAGTGCAGAGGTTGTCCATTAAAATGATTTCCCGAATGACAGAGAGGAGTGAGTGTTGACCCTCACAGCACCGGCAGAGCAGCAGAATAAATAAATAAATTGTCAGTAAACTGCAGCTACTGACAGATGACATCAATCTTCATCAGTGATAAATATACTGTGCTCTTTTCAGGCCTAGTCTCAGATCGGTGGCACTGAGGCTAGGAATTTGCCACATTAGGAGATGTCAGTGAGTAATAGGCCAGGCAATATGTCTCTAAATGACTTGGTTAACAGTGAACTGTGCATTCTTCAGTGTTTCTCACCAGCTCATTTTAATGCTTATCTGCAGATTCTCCAGTGTGCTTGTTCTCTGCGGGACAGACAGTAATGATGCCCCGAGCTGCTTTGTGACCCTCTGCTCTCTGTCACAGTGGCAAGCTCAGAAACATCAAATGTGCCAATCGAGCCAATTGTGTCAGTATCCCAGAGTGCTCCGGCTTTGCTGTGGTCTATCCTTCTCCATTTGAAATATGTCATCAGTTTATCATTGAGGAGGGTCCTTTCCTTCTCGTTCTTGTCTGGTTTGCACAGGAATTGACCTCTATTTGAAAATGGGAGCTGGAGGTTGGGGGTCTGAAACCCACTGGGATATTTTGGCCAATGTGAGGATCCCAGCGATCACATGGATGGACCCAGGTCTTGAAGTCAGTCACTGAGAGCCACACGGCAGCTAGGAAATGAACCTACAAACTATGAATTCAAAATGCTTTTGGTTGTGTGATCTTGTGCATTTACAAATGTTTTTCAAATAAATGAGGCAGTTCTCACTGTATTGGAATCCACAACAATATTATTCCAAGAGGCACCATTCGTATCCACCAGGAAGAGAACTAATGAAGAAAGAGCTTACATTTATATAGCACCTTTCACATTCTCAGGACCTCCCAATGTGCTTCACAGCCAGTGAGGTACTTTTTAATGTTGAGTAATTTGTTTTATAACGAATTTCAACAACCAATTTGTGCACAGCAAGCTCCCACAAACAGCAGTGAGATAAACGGACAGACAGTTTGTACTGGTTGGAAAATGTTTTGCAAGCACACTGGTAGAAATCCTCTCTTTTTTGGATCTTTTATACCCACCTGATTAGGCAGGCAGGGCCTTAGCTTAACATGTCATCCATGAATAGAAATATGCAAAATTATGGGGAAAGAACAAAGCGGGGAATTAATGTATCAAAAACACAGGTAAGGTGGGCTGAATGGCACTTTCTATGCTCTATGTTTCAATGGTATGGTGAGAGTTTCGAGACATATGAAGAAGACAGAGGTACATGGTTTGAGGTACAGGCTCCCATTGAAGATGGAGATGAAGAGGAATTTCTTCTCTCAGAGGGTCATTAATCTTTGAAATTCTCTACTCCAGAGAACAGTGGAGGCTGGGTCATTTAGTATATTTAAGGCTGAGTTGGACAGATTTTTGAGTCACAACTGAGTCAAGGATTAAGGGGGCAGACAGGAAAGGAGTTAAAGCTACAATCAGACTAGTCATTATGGCAGAGCAGGCTCGAGGTGTCAAATGGCCTACTCCTTCTCTTATATTCTCATCAGCCATGTTCTAGTTGAATACCCGAACAGGTTTAAGGGCCTCAATGGCCCTGTCCTGTTCCTATGTCCCCAAATGCTAAAATTGTATCAAATGTAACATTTTGAATGTTTACCGTGTTGTGATGAATTGTCAGAAAGGCAACTACAGTTTCCTACTGTACAGCCTTGGGATTCCCGGGATTCCAAATTCTAATATAGAAGTAGTGAAAAGCCCAGCTTAACTCTAAATCCAGAAAGGCATCATCCCAACTGCACTCATCTTAAATTATGCAATTACCACTAAACTGTAGCAAATATCCAGGTAGCTCCTTCTTATAGTTGGCTCTAAAGTCATCAAGTTGCCTCTCACTACCTTGAAAAGGTGCAGCATAGAGAGCAGAGGTAGGGGTTTTGGAATCTGCCTTCTTGGAGATAGGATCCTCATCCTAAAGGCCCTGGGAATACTGACGGCAGGCAGTTACATGCTTGATTTGGATTTAATCACATTGGGCCTCCCAGAAATGGCTGTGACAGGCTTCCACCGGCTCTCCTGCCAGGTACAGGGTGACTCCGTGGCCATTAACATCAGCCCCTTGTGTGTTGAGTAGTCTGGTAGGAGCTGGTGATGCTACAATGTGAGTGGACATAAAATGTCAATGTTGGTCTTGGATTAGATGCAGTTTGTTTGTAGGTGGAAAACTTCAGAGAAATTTCAAACATGACTAATAAGGTAGGGTCGAGGGTCTGTTCAGCTCAAGAGCTCTTCAATGCCCTACTTCTGAAGAACTCTGGCTAATGGCAAATGTTAGGCTTCTCCGACCTCCTCACCATCCTTAACGTCAACTATGGTTGGTACTTAAATCAAGATCAGTAAGTATCAGTTTTCTGTGCTTATCTTGATCAACTGCAGTCTTTCCCTAAGATTAGCAGCAGGAAGCCTCCTTTTATTAACTTGTTGTAATTGTACAAGAAGCTCTTCATGAAACTTTCCATCAAGCAGTCTCCCAATGAAGCTGTGCACTTGCAATGAGAATAAATGGCAAGAGTGCAAAAGCTGAAGGCAATCACATTACAACTACTATTTTAACCCACATCAGGTGAATGCTGATAGTGTGCTGAGTATTTCTCATGTTCTGTGAGTATGTGACAAGTAACTGTCACTCTAAATGAATCATTGGGAGGGAATTATACAAGTTTTCAGCTGCTAGAGGCACTGAAAAGGTTAATACTTGGGTAAGATTCACTTTCAACTCAGAGCCTCTGGGTGCCTGATAACAGATAAGATACCCATTATCCTCCTTGCTCACTTTAAATGTCCCTCTACTTTTTTCTCTCCTTGTCCAGTATCTTGATGACTGCTCTATTGTCCTTGCCACATTAACAATTTCCAGTTTCCTGGCCTTAACCCTCTTCTTTTCTGCATGAACGTCCAATCTCTCTACACCTCCATCAGCTATCAGAATGGTTGGAGGACTCTCAGTACTGGAATAAGGTGCTGCTGTGATGGAAAGTGTTGTATGTAGTGCAATCGAGCAGCAATCAATAACCTGCTCACTGACGCTCTGTTTGTGTTCTGCCAGGGCCACTCAGCTCCTGACCTCATTACAGCCTTGGGCCAAACATGGACAAAAGAGTTGAACTCAAGAAGTGAGGTGAAAATGACTGCCCTTGTCAGCAAGGCCAAGTTGACCGAGTTTGGCATCAAGGAGCCCTAGCAAAATTAGAGCCAATGGGAATCGGGGGAAACTCTCCTTTGGTTGGAGTCATACTTAGCACAGGGGAAGATGGTTGTGGTTGTTGGTGGTCAATCATCTCAGTCCCAGCTCATCATTGCAGGAGTTCCTCAGGGTCATGTCCAAGGCCCAACCATCTTCAGCTGCTTCATCAATGAGCTTCTTTCCATCATAAGGTCAGAAGTGGAGATGGTCATTGATGATCACTCAATATTCAGTACCACTTACAACTCCTCAGATACTGAAGTAGTCCATGTTCATATGCAGCAAGACCTAGACACCATTCAGGCTTGGACTGGTAAGTGGCAAGTGGCATTCACGCCACAAAAGTGCCAGACAATGATCATCTCCAACAAGAGAGAATCTAACCATCATCCCTTGACATTCAATGACATTACCATCGCTGAATGTCCCACTATCAACATCCTGGGGGTTACCATTGACCAGAAGCTGAACTGGACTAGCCATATAAATACTGTGGCTACAAGAGCAGGTCAGAGGCTAGGAATCCTGCGGTGAGTAACTCACCTCCTGATTACCCAAAGCCTGTCCACCATGTACAAAGCACAAGTCAGGAGTGTGATGGAATACTCCCCACTTTCCTGGATGAGTACAGCTCCAACAACATTCAAGAAGCTCGACACTATCCAGGACAAAGCAGCCCACTCTATCAGCACCCCATTCACCACCTTAAACATTCATTCCCTCCACCATTGATGCACAGTGGCAGGAGGAGGGATAGGAAACAATGAAAAGAGGAGAAGGCTCCAGTAGCCCAGAAAAGTGATGGACAGTGGTGGGGAGACTGCCAGCTGTTTACCAATAGCGGATCCCCCCTCCCCCAAAACACCAGCCCACACCCCCTCCACTCCCAGTGACTCTGGTGTAACCATCCTCCATTACCAGCACAGTTATCCCAGGAAATGGTTCTAATCTGAAGCTTTTAACTTCAGTGTTGAGTCTGACAGAAAATGAAATGTTTTTAATGAAAAATATGGACACGGTGAGTTGCTGCAGTGCATCTTGTACATAGTACATACTGTGTACTGTACACAAGATGTACTGCTGGAATTCACCAAGGTTCCTTGAACAGCACCTTCCAAACCCATGACCTCTACATTTTAAAAGGACAAGGGCAGCATACACATGGGAACACCGCCACCTGTAAGTTCCCCTCCAAAAATCTCACTGCCCTGACTTGGAAATATATCGCCGTTCCTTCACTGTCGCTGGGTCAAAATCCCGGAGTTCTCTTCCTAACCGGTTTAAGAAGACAGTTCACTACCACCTTCTCAGGGGTAATTAGGGGGGAGCAATAAATGCTGGCCTAGCCAGCGACGGCCACATCCTGTGAAAGAATTAGAAGAAAGACAGACTGGTGAAATGGCCAGGCCTATGAGATTTAGTGCAGAGAAGTGTGAAGTGATATATTATGATCGGAAGAAAAAGGAGGCAATATAAAAAAGGGTTCAACTGTAAAGGGAATGCAGGAACAGAGAAACCTGAGGATATACTCTTTTAAGAAACATATAAAATTAACTAATAAACAAAATAAACAAACAGCCCCTTAAAGGAATACTGTAACAAAAAGACAAAGCTCCCAAGGAAACTTATCTAATGAAATTAAGATAGTTTCTGGGGCTAATGATGCACTCCAGCCCCTGTGGTGCCCACCAGTCATGGAAGGCCTCAAGCATACTGATGTACACCACATGCTCCCTCTCCAGAGACACTTGGGCATGAACATAGGCACGGAACAGGGCCAGACAGTCGGACGGAACAACCCCCACAGCCTGAGCTTGTTAATGGTCACCTTAGCTAGGCCCAGGAGCAGACCCACAAGGAAGCCTTCTAATCTGCCCACCCCCGCTCTGCACCGGGTGGCCAAAGATCAGTAACATGGGGCTGAAGTGCAACCAAAACTTGAGGAGCAGCCCCCTTAAATAATAAAAAGGGGGCTGCAGCCTCTGGCAACCTATATATACATGGAACAGCTCTCCTCAAAGCCAAAGGCAATACACATGGCCCTGAAAAGCAGGGCCACCTGCTTCATTGCTGGACTCATCATGCCCTCCTTTTAATGCAGGGCCCAGCTACTTACACCCATAGCAACATCTCAGATACAATCATTGTGATGTTATAAATGTTGGTCATTGCAAGAATGCCACTAAATGACAGGTGGGGAAATAACCTTACTCCCAACTCTTTCTCTCTCTTTCCCTCTCTCTCTTTCAATTATTTGCAGTGGTGAATTTAGTAGCACCATACAAACTGGGGTGAATGACATTCCAACAGAGAGAGTGATCAGTTCCAAAGTTGGGCACTCACCTTACCCTAACCCATGACCCTAAACAGCATACCTTTTACTCAATGAGACCATCCCCACCAAACCCCACCTCCCACCCCCCACACCCACATCTTCCTGATAATTGCTGGGTCACATCAATCAGGGTCACCCACAAAGATCATCGACCACTGTTCTCAGCAACTTAGAGTCAACAGTGGCCATCACTGTGACCAGCTGAGGAACTGTGATCAACTGTAAGGGGACATTAGCAAACTTGCACATTGGATCTCCAAATAGCAAATGTATTCCAATATGATTAAGTATGAGGTGGTGGATTTGGCAGGAGAAATAAGCAGGCCACTTAGTCCCAAAATGTAAGAGGATAATTAGGGTTGAGGTACAAAGGGAACTAGTGCTACAGATATACAAATCATTAAAAGTAAAAGGATGATCTCAGTTGACCTGACCAAAGTTCTAAGGCTGCATTTCCACCATCTCTCATAGATGGAAGTAGGCCAATCAAAAGTTAAATCTCAACAAAGCCACAGATAGTACATTTCTGGAGGAATAGAATTCAATTGCTGAGAACTTATGTTAAACATATATTGAAGTTATTTTGACCACTCTTACAGTTTTGTGCAATATTCTCCATGTTACCAAAAGGATATACGAAACTGGAGAAAGTGCAAAAAAGGCTGACAAAGATGATTCCAGAACTGAAATAGTACAACAATCAGGAAAAACTGAATAGGCTGGGACTCTTTATCTCTGAAAAGAGAAAGACTGAGGAATAACCTAATCAGGGTTTTAAAACAATGAAAGGGCCCGATAGGTTACACTTAGAAAATATATTTCCATTTGTGGGCAAATCCAAAACTAGGAGCCATCAATATAAGACAGTCACTTACTTATTTACTTAGAATTAGCTCCTCTGGTCCTGTGCAGGGCACTGGACATCAAGACTTCGACACCGGCCGTGGTCCATCAAAATCTCTTCTGCTCCAGTCCAGGTGGTGTCGCACTCTTGGAGGTCCTTCTTAAATATATTTCACTGGGTCTTCTTTGGATAGCCCTGTCTTCTTCTTTCATCTGGTGATGTCCATTCTACTGCCAATCTGTACGTCCAGGAGGTGAAATTTGTCTCAGTCTCAGTCATCCCTCCGTCCTGATGTCCCCAGATGCCTCTGACCAGCTTTCTGTAGCATTTCGTCCTTTGTGATGTTGTCTCTCCATGTGATGCTCGGGATCTTACATAGGCAGCACTGGTAAAAGATGCCCAACCTACGTGACACCTTTGCTGTTCTCTTCCATGTCCCACAGGCATAGACTGTAGTTGGTATAACTATCAAAATAACCTCTTACAACATATTTTCCAAATATTTTCTCACTCCTTTCAATTTTTTCTTACTCTAGGATTACTGTATTCTGCTCACAGATGAAAATAAAACTGATTAGGGATTTGTTGGGTCTGGTGCGGTAAGATTAAAATCCAGGGGCATTTCTTTTGGGAGAATCTGGGTCATTGTTACATACATGTTTCTCTTAAATTAGGCAGAACTTTTGAACAGTTTTTTCTCTTCTGTTTTTATAAAAGCCCCTCTCAGACACAGGGAAGAATATTGCACAGCAGGGAATTGGTCTTCCATCCCTTAGCGAGTCATAAGAAGACTTGCTTTTCCTGCTGGAACCAAATTGGCTGTGAGCTAATGCAGGTTAATGGAGCATGGATGTTCTCATCCTGCCACTTTCACTCACACACATTCAGAAGGAAGGTGCTGTTTTATATGTTGGCTGTGAAGGCCAACAAAAATGAAAATGTCACTTTGAATCACACGCTAAATGGCACTGATGAGTCACTGCGACAATATGCCGTGCCCTACAGTGGTTGGTAGGGGAGCAGTGCAATAATGTGGTTCTGTGTTCATGACTACATCTGTTTAAAACACTGGCATTTGGCAGGCATTGCAGGAGCCCAGGGATGAGCTGAATTATCACTGCCTGATTGGGTAAAAGAAGCACGCTATCTCATCCAGCGGCTGCCTGTCACTGCAGGTAGCTATCACATGCTGAAGTCAACGGGCTGTTTAGATATGACAATATTTTCACAAAAACACGAGTCACCCCATTGACTCCAAAGCTTCCTCCATGGAATTAAAAATGGATGTGCGTCTCCAGTGATTTGTGTCGCCAACTTTGATTGTGATTTGATTATCAGTGATGTTTCTTTAATGAGAAATGATCACAGTGCCCTGTGTAAATGTAGAGTTCAGTCACGAAACAAGGTAGGACAAGGAGATGTCTGCACTCTGGGCTTTAGGAAAAGGGAGGAAGAGAGAGCGAGTGGACATGTGAAAGGAAACAGGAAAGAAAGCAGGGAATTAAACAAAACTTAATAATAAATTAATATAATAATAAATGAATAGTTGTCAGTCATTGAACAGAACACGTCAAAGAGCAGTAAGTTACAATGAAGATTCCTCTCAGAGGTAAAACAGATGATTCAATTCAGATTACAGTGAATTAATGAGTTCTAATTTTAAAATGCGCCTTTTACTTCTGAATTCATATCTGGTTCATTGTGTCTGTTTCGTGATTAATTTTCCTCACACTGCTAATGATATTATATTAAAAAAAGGCTGTTTGTAGGTTTGCTAACATCCTATGAGACATATAAAGCATTTTGGGATGTTGTCCAGGTTACATCATGACAGAACGGACATTAAAAACATACTGTGTAGATTCACCAGGATGATGCCGGGGCAGGGAAACTAATTACAAGAAGAGACCCGAGACAATGGGACAAGTTACACTGGAGTAGAGAAGGTCAAGGTGATATTTAACTGTTTGCTTTATAAATTAAGACAGTTTTTGATTGAATGAGCACTGAAAAATAAGTGGCTCAATCAAAACCCCCTGAAATAAAATTCTCTGACAGGAATGGATGTAGGATTTCTCCACTCTCTTTCAGAATACAAATGGTCAAAGATCAAGTGAGGCACTTTTTTGACTTCAGACAGGATAAGATTTACCAGAAAGAATGCTGCAACTTCTGAAACAACATTTTCTATTGAGCAGAACTCAAAGCCAAGTATTGATCAAGTTCCTTGTTCTTGGGAGAATGAAGAGTCCACTCATCATCATCTTGCCTTGATGTTGCTTATGGTTCTCCCATAAGACCTTGTAGAATAAGCGGTTTTATATTTTTATCCTTCAAAATCTGATGCTTAACATCACACCAGATTTGGACATTCTTTGAATTCTAACTCTAAGGAATTTCTTATTAGTCTTTCAGGCTTTGTTTTCTTTGTTTTGCTCCAGTCAGCACAGTTATCAGTTTTTCAGCTCTTGTAGTTTACAAAGGCCAGTCTTGCTGACACATCCTCCATGCTGTCTCAGCAGAACTCCATTCTGTCCGGAGGTAGTGGGCAAAAATCCCAGGATCCTTGGCATTATTGCATCAGCATTCAGATTTTGCTCAAGTTGACAGTTCTGTTTTCTCACTAAGAGTTTTATTCTTCTTCTTTTAAAATCTTTAAAAAGTGTTAAAAATCTATACTTTAAAGCGCAAAACTCCTCCAGTGATGAGGGTCCGTCATTTTAAAACCCTCACTGTGTGAAATTTCGGAGGAATTGATTTAGACTCTGGCTTCTTCATTCTGCAAGAGTTATGGAGATGGACAGAAAGAATGACATCAACACTGAGGGCCAGAGAGAATGAAATCACAGTGGCAGGTAGCTGGAAATGATATATACGCAACAGAGTCAGTCACGGACCAATGAGCAATGATGCCGGATAGCGTGAGGTTGCATGGTGAAAAGTCCTGACACTCAGCATTCCTGTCACAAAGTGGACTTGCACCATATCACTGCTCACTTTGTCATTTATTTTATTTCAGTCAATGACGAATTGCTTGTTGCTGTGCAACACTGTGGCCCAGATTCTCATCACAACAGAGAGCCTCGAGTCGTGGCGAAAATGGTGCAATTGGCCGAAAATCACGAGTCCGGCCCCTGAACATGGCATTTCACATTTTCATAGGGCTGGGAATAGGGGCAGGGCACATTTCACACATACGCCATTGAAATCATCACCTGCCTCCATCAAAGTGGGATTTTGGTAGGCCAGGAGTGTGAAACCCGACATGTGCAGAATAGACCATGTAAGAGCAGCTCTGAGCCTACAGGGAGATGGTGGCATAGTGGTATTGTCACTGGACTGGTATTCCAGAGACCCAGGGTAATGCTCTGGGGACCTGGGTTTGAATCCCACCACAACAGATGGTTAAATTTGAATTCAATAAAAATCTGGAATTAAAAGTTTAATGATGACCATGAAACCACTGTTGATTATCATAAAAACCCATCTGGTTCACTAATGCCCTTTAGGGAAGGAAATCTGCTGTCCTTGCCTGGTCTGGCCTACATGTGACTCCAGACCCACAGCAATGTGGTTGAATCTTAAAAATGCCCTCTGAGCAAGGGCAATTCAGGATGGGCAATAAATGGTGGCCTAGCCAGTGACAGCCATATCCCACAAACAATTTTTTTTAAAAACTTGGATTCATTTTTATAGCCAGGGTATTCCTTTGAATATGGTCCTGGAACACCTTTATGGGAGGTAAGCTGCCCTTTGGAATTGTTAAAAGAAGGCATATATGTGAGCAAAAAGTGCATAAACTCATTAATGTCAAGTTCATTGGAACTGTCACCAGACCTATAAAAAATCAACTGTCAAAACTGTCAGAAGAGCCTGTCAAAGGGAGCAGTGAAGCTGTCAATGTACTTAAAAGTGCCAGCTTTTAAATCTTTGACAAAAAATGCCTGGAGTGTTTAAAAAAGGTGATTGCTTGCTATTTCACTCTGCCTGTTGACATAAGCCTGGAAGTTTCCATTACTAGATTAGTGCTGCATGACTGATTTCACAACCATCCACTATCACAGTAGGTTAACTGCTAGTTCAGAGTTTAATTGACAGCTACAGGTGGTTACGGACCCTATGATGTGGGTCTCCTGATGTAGGACTATGGATTCCAATGCCTGTTTTTAGGGATTGTGCACTTGAATGAAATGTTTGCTGTTATAAGTCTTTATTTAGTTGAAGGAATTTAAATGCAGTAATTTTCTTTTTCAATATGATGAATCCTGCAGTAGACATTTAGAACTTTATTTTATAGAACTTTATTTATCTCATCTCTTCATGTGTCCTGAGGTCTGCCCATGGTGGAGTTGGTGACTTGGCATGGTAATTTTAAGGACAAAGGGTGAGTGGGGGGTGTGGGTTTGCACTAAGTTGGCATGGAAGTATAAAGGGTCATGAGGCTTGGGTGGAGCGCCATAAGTTGACATAGGGGTAGGTGAGGGGCATAAGTTGACATGGGTTGGCATGGATGAAGCATGGGGAGTGTGTGGGGGTGTGGGTGAGGACTTGAGGGATGTTTTATGTTTTATTCATATTTTTAAATTTTGGACACAGTGTCAGATCCCTGAGGCAGGCCTCCTGTCCAGTGCCCCTCCACACCAGTTTCAAGCTTAGGTCTTCCCAGGTTGCCTGCCCGGACTTCTCATCCAATACACATGAAGGTTGGGGGGACCCTTCGCCCCCTCCCCCCCACTCCCAAGACCAAAAACCTGATGTCTGGGCAGCCATTTTTAAAGGCCAGGTTCACGGAGCCGGGAATTCTCCTGACCCTGTGCACTCGACCAAGGGGTGAAAACCTGAGCCTGTCTGTCTACAAGGAGTCTCCCCTTTCCCAGCCCCACATAGTCATTGGGATCTGAGAACAGTTTTAATGTTAGAAAAAGTATACATATGTCCTCTTTAACTCTTTGATAACTATATGGTGCAGTTCAACTTGGGAATATTGCATGGCTCCATAATGTTTTTTATAGTTTGCTGCTGAGGCAGAGGCTGTTCGGCCTATTGTTCCTGTGCCAATCCATTGCGAGAACAACACAGAAACAAACCCCCATTGATCTGAACTCACCTCATTGCCCTGTATCTACCTCGGATTGAAATATTTATTCAATAGCCTCTGCCTGCAGGACAGTGTCCAAGAGCAACAAGCAAGGAGTCATTGATTGAAATAAAATAATTATTCACACAGATGAGAATGGGGGAAAATTGAACATTCATGAAAGCAGAAAAGGGGCAATAACATATCGACAATCTGTTCTCCAAGATAACTGATTTTCAGCAATCCCCCTCTCCACTGTGACTAATTTTTGACAATCCCCCTCCCCTCAATGACTGATTTACGACAATCACCCTCCCCATTGTGATAGATTTTTGACAACCCCCCTCTCCACGTTGACTGATTTTCGACAATCCAACTCTCAACAGCGGCTGATTTTTCCACAATCCCACGCTCCAGTGTGACTGATTTTCGACAATCCCCCTCTCCAATGTGACTGATTTTCGACAATCCACCTCTCCACAGTTACTGATTTTCGACAATCCCCCTGTCCATAGTAATTGATTTTCGACAATCCCTCTCCCCTAAGTGACTGATTTTCGACAATCCGCCTCTTGCCCGACACTGATTATCGACAAAACCCCACCACACCAGTGATTGATTTTCAGCGCTCCCACTCTCCAAAGTGACTGATTTTCGACAATCCCTCCCTCCACATGAACTGATTTACAACAATCCCCCTCCCCATTGTGACAGATTTTCGACAACCCCCCTCTCCACATTTTCTGATTTTCCACAATTCCCCTCTGCCGTGTAATTGATCTACGACAACCTCCCCCACTCCACTGTGACTGATTTTCGACAATCACCCGCTCCACAGTGACTGATTTTCGACAATCTGCCTCCCCTACATGACTGATTTCCGACAATCTACCTCTCCACAGATACTGAATGTCGACAATCCCTCTCTCCATAGTGACTGATTTTCAACAATCCCCCTCTCCACAGTAACTGATTTTCAACAATCCCCCTCTCCACAGTGACTGATTTTCGACAATCTGCCTCTGTACAATGACTGATTTTCGACAATCCCAGTCCCCACTGTGACTAATTTTCGACAATCCTCCTCTCCAATGTGAGTGATTTTTGACAATCCCCCTCTCCACACTGACTGATTTTCGGCAATCCCCGTCCCAATTGTGAGTGATTTTCGACAATCCCCCTCCCCACTGTGACTGATTTTTGATAATCCACCTCTCCACAGTGACTGATTTTTGACAATCCCCCTCTCCACAGTGGCTGATTTTCGACAATACCCCTTTCCACAGTGACTGATTTTTGACAATCCAACTCTCCACAGTGACTGATTTTTGACAATCCCCCTCTCCACAGTGGCTGATTTTCGACAATCTGCCTCTGTACAATAACTGATTTTCGACAATCCCCCTCCCTACTGTGACTGATATTCGACAATCCCCCTCTTGATTGTGACTGAGTTTTGACAATCCCCCTCTCCACACAGACTGATTTTCGGCAATCCTCATCCCCATTGTAACTGATTTTCGACAATCCCCCTCACCACAGTGACTGATTTTAGACAAACCCCCTCTCCACTGTGACTGATTTTCAACAAACCACCTCTCCACCGTGACTGATTTTCGACAAATTGCCTCTGTACAATGTCTGATTTTTGACAATCCACCTCTCCACAGTGACTGATTTTCGACAATCTGCCTCTGTACAATGACTGATTTTCGTCAATCCCCCTCCCCACTGTGACTGATTTTTGACAATCCCCTTCTCCACAGTGATTGATTTTCATCAATCCCCCTCTCCACAGTGACCAATTTTCCGAAATCCACCTCTCCACAGTGACTGATCGAAACGTTGACTGATTTCTTCTCCGCCGATGCTGCCAGACCTGCTGAGTTTTTCCAGGTAATTCTGTTTTTGTTCCCCTCTCCACAATGACTGGTTTTCAGCAATCCCCCTCTCCAATGTGGCTGATTTTCGACAATCCACCTCTCCACTGTGACTGATTTTCAACAATCCATCTCTCCACAGTGGCTGATTTTCGACAATCTGCCTCTGTACAATGACTGATTTTTAACAATCGCCCTCTCCAGTGTGACAGATTTTTGACAATCCCCCTCTCCACACTGACTGAATTTCGACAATCCACCTCTTCATTGTGACTGATTGTCGACAATCTACCTCTGTGCAATAACTGATTTTCGATAATCCACCTCTCCACAGTGGCTGATTTTTGACAAACCCCTTTTGAGTGTGACTGATTTTTGACAATCCCCCTCTCCACACTGACTGATTTTCGACAATCCCCCTCTCCACAGTGATTGATTTTGGACAACCCCCTTCTCCACTGTAACTGATTTTCAATAATCCACCGCTCCACAGTGACTGATTTTCGACAATCTGCCTCTGTACAATGTCTGATTTTCGACAATCCACCTCTCCAAAGTGGCTGATTTTCGACAATCTGCCTCTGTACAATGACTGATTTTTAACAATCGCCCTCTCCAGTGTGACAGATTTTTGACAATCCCCCTCTCCACACTGACTGATTTTTGGCAATCCCAGTCCCCATTGTGAAGATTTTCAACAACACCCCTCTCCACAGTTACTGATTTTCGACAATCCACCTCTCCACTGTGACTGAATTTCGACAATCCACCTCTCCACAGTGTCTGATTTTCGACAATCTGCCCCTGTACAATGCCTGATTTTCGTCAAAGCCCCTCCCCACTGAGACTGATTTTTAAATTCCACCTCTTCACAGTGACTGATTTTTGACAATCCCCATCTCCACAGTGGCTGATTTTCGACAAGCCCCCTCTCCACAGTGATGATTTTCATCAATCCCCCTCTTCACAGTGACTGATTTTCGGCAATCCACCTCTCCACAGTGACTGATTTTCAGCAATCCCCCTCTCCAATGTGACTGATTATTGACAATCCCCCTCTCCACACTGGCTGATTTCCGGCAATGCCCTTCCCCATCGTGACTGATTTTCGACAATCCCCCTCCCCAATATGACTGATTTTCCAAAATCCATCTCTCCACAGTGACTGATTTTTGACAATCCAGCTCTCCACTGTGACTGATTTTCATCAATCCAGCTCTCCACTGTGACTCATTTTCAACAACCCCCCTCTCCACAGTTACTGATTTTTGACAATCCACCTCTCCACAATGACTGATTTTCAGCAACCCCCATCTCCACAGCGATTGATTTTCGACAATCTGCCTCTGTACAATGACTTCTTCTCGACAATCCACCTCTCCACAGTGTCTGATTTTCAACAATCTGCCTCTGTACAATGACTGATTTTCGACAATCCGACTCCCCACTGTGGCTCATTTTTGACAATCCCCCTCTCCACAGTGACTGATTTTTGACAATCCCCCTCTCCACACTGACTGATTTTCGGCCATCCTCGTCCCCATTGTGACTGATTTTCAACAATCCCCCGTTCCACAGTGACTGATTTTAGGAAATCCACCTCTCCACAATGACTGATTTTCAACAATCCCCCTCTCTACACTGACTGATTTTCGCCATTCCCCCTCTCCAATGTGACTGATTTTTGACAATCCACCTCTCCATTGTGACTGATTTTCAACAATCCACCTCTCCACAGTGGCTGATTTTTGACAATCTGCCTCTGTACAATGACTGATTTTCGACAATCCCCCTCTCCACACTGACTGAATTTCGACAATCCACCTCTCCACTGTGACAGATTTTCGACAATCCACCTCTCCATTGTGACTGATTTTCGACAATCTGCCTCTGTACAATGACTGATTTTTAACAATCACCCTCTCCAGTGTGACAGATTTTCGACAATCCCCCTCTCCACACTGACTGATTTTCGACTACCCACCTCTCCACAGTGACTGCTTTTCGGTAACCCCTCTCTCCACAGTGACTGATTTTCGACAATCTGCCTCTGTACAATGAGTGATTTTCGACAATCCACCTCTCCATTGTGACTGATTTTAGAGAATCTGCCTCTGTACAATGACTGATTTTCGACAATCCCCCTCCCCACAATGACTGATTTTCTACAATCCCCCTCTCCAATGTGACTGATTTTCGACAATCTGCCTCTGTACAACGAGTGATTTTTGACTATCCCCCTCTCCACACTGGCTGATTTTCGGCAATCCGCGTCCCCATCGTGACTGATTTTTGACATTCCCCCTCCCCACTGTGACTGATTTTCGATAATCCACCTCTCCACAGTGACTGATTTTTGACAATCCCCCTCTCCACAGTGACTGATTTTTGACAATCCACCTCTCCACAGTGCCTGATTTTCGACAATTCCCCTCTCCACTGTGACAGATTTCCATCAATCCTCCTCTCCACAGTGTCTGATTTCGACAATCTGCCTCTGTACAATGACTGATTTTCGACAATCCCCCTACCCACTGTGACTGATTTTCGACAATCTGCCTCGGTACAATGTCTGATATTCGACAATCCCCCTCTCCACAGTGGCTGATTTGCGACAACCTGCCTCTGTACAATGACTGATTTTCATAAATTCCTCTCCCCACTGTGCCTGATATTCGAGAATCCCCTTCTTGATTGTGACTGATTTTTGACAATCCCCCTCTCCACACTGACTGATTTTCGGAAATCCTCGTCCCCATTGTGACTGATTTTCAACAATCCTCCTCTCCACAGTGGCTGATTTTCAACAATCCCCCTCTCCACAGTGAATGATTTTCATCAATCCCCCTCTCCACAGTGATTGGTTTTCGGCAATCCACCTCTCCACAGTGACTGATTTTCAGCAATCCCCCTCTCCAATGTGACTGATTTTCAACAATCCACCTCTCCACAGTGACTGATTTTTGACAATCCCCCTCCCCTAAGTGACTGATTTTCGACAATCCCTCCCTCCACATGAACTGATTTACAACAATCCCCCTCCCCATTGTGACAGATTTTCGACAACCCCCTCTCTACGTTGACTGATTTTCCACAATTCCCCTCTGCCATGTGATTGATCTACGACAACCTCCCCCACTCCACTGTGACTGATTTTCGACAAACCCCCTCTACACAGTGGCTGATTTTCGACAATCTGCCCCTGTACAATGCCTGATTTTCATCAATGGCCCTCCCCACTGAGACTGATTTTTAAATTCCACCTCTTCACAGTGACTGATTTTTGATAATCCCCCTCTCCACAGTGGCTGATTTTCGACAAGCCCCCTCTCCACAGTGGCTGATTTTCGACAAGCCCCCTCTCCACAGTAATGATTTTCATCAATCCCCCTCTTCACAGTGACTGATTTTCGGCAATCCACCTCTCCACAGTGACTGATTTTCAGCAATACCCCTCTCCAATGTGACTGATTATTGGCAATCCCACACTCCACACTGGCTGATTTTCGGCAATCCCCTTCCCCATCGTGACTGATTTTCGACAATCCCCCTCCCCACTATGACTGATTTTCGAAAATACAACTCTCCACAGTGAATGATTTTTGACAATCCACCTATCCACTGTGTCTGATTTTCATCAATCCAGCTCTCCATTGTGACTCATTTTCAACAACCCCCTTCTCCACAGTTACTGATTTTTGCAAATCCACCTCTCCACAGTGTCTGGTTTTCGACAATCTGCCTCTGTACAATGACTGATTTTCGACAATCCCCCTCCCCACTGTGACTGATATTCGACAATCCCCCTCTTGAGTGTGACTGAGTTTTGACAATCCCCCTCTCCACACAGACTGATTTTCGGCAATCCTCATCCCCATTGTAACTGATTTTCGACAATCCCCCTCACCACAGTGACTGATTTTGGACAAACCCCCTCTCCACTGTGACTGATTTTCAACAAACCACCTCTCCACAGTGACCGATTTTCGGAAATCCAGCTCTCCACAGTGATTGACTTTCGATAATCCCCCTCTCCACAGTGACTGATTTTCGACAATCCCCCTGTCCACAATGACTGATTTTCCACAATCCCCCTCTCCAATGTGACTGAATTTCGACAAACCACCTCTCCTCTGTGATTGATTTTCGACAATCCACCTCTCCACAGTGGCTGATTTTCGACAATCTGCCCCTGTACAATGACTGGTTTTCGATAATCCCCCTCCCCAATGTGACTGATATTCAACAAACCCCTCTTGAGTGTGACTGATTTTTGACAATCCCCCTCTCTACACTGACTGCTTTTCAACAATCTTCATCCCCATTGTGACTGATTTTTGACAATCCCCCTCTCCACAGTGACTGATTTTTGACAATCCCCCTTTCCACAGTGACTGATTTTGGACAACCCCCCTCTCCGCTGTGACTGATTTTCAACAATCCACCTCTCCACAGTGGCTGATTTTCGACAATCTGCCCCTGTACAATGACTGATTTTTAACAATCGCCCTCTTCGGTGTGACAGATTTTTGACAATCCCCCTCTCCACACTGACTGATATTCGGCAATCCCAGTCCCCATTGTGAAGATTTTCAACAACACCACTCTCCACAGTTACTGATTTTCGACAAACCACCTCTCGACTGTGATTGAATTTTGACAATCCACCTCTCCACAGTGACTGATTTTCGGCAATCTGCCTCTGTACAATGATTGATTTTCGACAATCCACCTCTCCACAGTGGCTGATTTTCGACAATCTGCCTCTGTACATTGCCTGATTTTCGTCAATGCCCCTCCCCACTGAGACTGATTTTTAAATTCCACCTCTTCACAGTGACTGATTTTTGACAATCCCCCTCTCCACAGTGGCTGATTTTCGACAAGCCCCCTCTCCACAGTGATGATTTTCATCAATCCCCCTCTTTACAGTGACTGATTTTCGACAATCCACCTCTCCACTGTGACTGAATTTCGACAATCCACCTCTCCACACTGACTGATTTTCGGCAATCTGCCTCCGTACAATGATTGATTTTCGACAATCCACCTCTCCACAGTGGCTGATTTTCGACAATCTGCCTCTGTACATTGCCTGATTTTCGTCAATGCTCCTCCCCACTGAGACTGATTTTTAAATTCCACCTCTTCACAGTGACTGATTTTTGACAATCCCCCTCTCCACAGTGGCTGATTTTCGACAAGCCCCCTCTCCACAGTGATGATTTTCATCAATCTCCCTCTTTACAGTGACTGATTTTCGGCAATCCACCTCTCCACAGTGACTGATTTTCAGCAATCCCCCTCTCCAATGTGACTGATTATTGACAATCCCCCACTCCACACTGGCTGATTTTCGGCAATCCCCTTCCCCATCATGACTGATTTTCGACAATCCCCCTCCCCACTATGACTGATTTTCGAAAATCCACCTCTCCACAGTGACTGATTTTTGACAATCCCCCTCTCCACAGTGACTGATTTTCAACAATCCAGCTCTCCACTGTGACTGATTTTCAACAACCCCCTTCTCCACAGTTACTGATTTTTAACAATCCACCTCTCCACAATGACTGATTTTCAGCAACCCCCATCTCCACAGCGATTGATTTTCGACAATCTGCCTCTATACAATGACTTCTTCTCGACAATCCACCTCTCCACAGTGTCTGATTTTTGACAATATCCCTCTCCACACTGACTGATTTTCGGCCATCCTCGTCCCCATTGTGACTGATTTTCGACAATCCCCCTCTCCACACTGACTGATATTCGACATTCCCCCTCTCCAATGTGACTGATTTTCAACAATCCACCTCTCCACAGTGTCTGATTTTTGACACTCCCCCTCTCCACACTGACTGATTTTCGGCCATCCTTGTCTCCATTGTGACTGATTTTCAACAATCCACCTCTCCACAGTGACTGATTTTCAACAATCCCCCTCTCCACACTGACTGATTTTCGACAATCCCCCTCTCCAATGTGACTGATTTTCGACAATCCCCCTCTCCAATGTGACTGATTTTCGACAATCCACCTCTCCACAGTGACTGATTTTTGACAATCCCCCTCTCCACAGTGACTGATTTTTGACAATCCCCCTCTCCACTGTGACTCATTTTCAACAACCCCCTTCTCCACAGTTACTGATTTTTAACAATCCACCTCTCCACAATGACTGATTTTCAGCAACCCCCATCTCCACAGCGATTGATTTTCGACAATCTGCCTCTGTACAATGACTTCTTCTCGACAATCCACCTCTCCACAGTGTCTGATTTTTGACAATCCCCCTCTCCACACTGACTGATTTTCGGCCATCCTCGTCCCCATTGTGACTGATTTTCGACAATCCCCCTCTTCACAGTGGCTGATTTTCAACAATCCCCCGTTCCACAGTGACTGATTGTAAGAAATCCACCTCTCCACAGTGACTGATTTTCAACAATCCCCCTCTCCACACTGACTGATATTTGACATTCCCCCTCTCCAATGTGACTGATTTTCAACAATCCACCTCTCCACAGTGTCTGATTTTTGACACTCCCCCTCTCCACACTGACTGATTTTCGGCCATCCTTGTCTCCATTGTGACTGATTTTCAACAATCCACCTCTCCACAGTGACTGATTTTCAACAATCCCCCTCTCCACACTGACTGATTTTCGACAATCCCCCTCTCCAATGTGACTGATTTTCGACAATCCCCCTCTCCAATGTGACTGATTTTCGACAATCCACCTCTCCACAGTGACTGATTTTTGACAATCCCCCTCTCCACAGTGACTGATTTTTGACAATCCCCCTCTCCACTGTGACTCATTTTCAACAACCCCCTTCTCCACAGTTACTGATTTTTGACAATCCACCTCTCCACAATGACTGATTTTCAGCAACCCCCATCTCCACAGCGATTGATTTTCGACAATGCACCTCTCCACTGTGATAGATTTTCGACAATCCACCTCTCCATTGTGACTGATTTTCAACAATCTGCCTCTGTACAATGACTGATTTTCGACAATCCCCCTCTCCAATGTGACTGATTTTCGACAATCTGCCTCTGTACAACGAGTGATTTTTGACAATCCACCTCTCCATTGTGACTGATGTTCGACAATCTGCCTCTGTACAATGACTGCTTTTTGACAATCCCCCTCTCCACACTGGCTGATTTTCGGCAATCCCTGTCCCCATTGTGACTGATTTTCAACCATCCCCCTCCCCACTGTGACTGATTTTTGACAACCCCCCTCTCCGCACTGACTGATTTTCAACAATCCTCGTCCACATTGTGACTGATTTTCAACAATCCTCCTCTCCACAGTGGCTGATTTTCGACAATCCTCCTCTCCACAGTGACTGATTTTCGACAAACTGCCTCTGCACAATGTCTGATTTTCGACAACCCACCTCTCCACAGTGACTGATTTTCCACAATCTGCCTCTGCACAATGCCTGATTTTCGTCAATCCCCCTCCCCACTGTGACTGATTTTCGGAAATCCACCTCTCCACAGTGACTGATTTTTGACAATCCCCCTCTCCACAATGACTGATTTTCCACAATCCCCCTCTCCGATGTGACTGATTTTCGACAATCCACCTCTCCACTGTGACTGATTTTCAACAATCCACCTCTCCATAGTGACTGATTTTCGACAATCCCCCTCCTCTAAGTGACTGATTTTCGACAATCCGCCTCTTGCCTGACACTGATTATCGACAAAACCCCACCACGCCAGTGATTGATTTTCAGCGCTCCCACTCTCCAAAGTGACTGATTTTCGACAATCCCTCCCTCCACATGAACTGATTTACAACAATCCCCCTCCCCATTGTGACAGATTTTCGACAACCCCCTTCGCTACATTGACTGATTTTCCACAATTCCCCTCTGCCATGTGATTGATCTACGACAACCTCCCCCACACCACAGTGACTGATTTTTGACATTCACCCTCTCCACAGTGACTGATTTTCGACAATCCCCCTCCCCTACGTGACTGATTTCCGACAATCCGCCTCTCCACAGATACTGAATGTCGACAATCCCTCTCTCCACAGTGACTGATTTTCAACAATCCCCCTCTCCACAATAACTGATTTTTGGCAATCCCCCTCCCCACAGTGACTGATTTTCAACAATCCCCCTCTCCACAGTGACTGATTTTTGACAATCCACCTTTCAACTGTGATTGATTTTCTACAATTCCCTTCTCTACACTGAGTGATTTTCGACAATCCCCCTCTCCACTGTGACTGCTTTTCAACAATCCCCCTCTCCACAGTGACTGATTTTCGACAATCTGTCTCTGTACAATAACTGATTTTCGACAATCCTCCTCCCCACTGTGACTGATTTTGAACAATCCCCCTCTCCAGTGTGACTGAGTTTGGACAACCCCCCTCTCCACTGTGACTGATTTTCGGCAATCCCCGTCGCCACTGTGACTGCATTTCGACAATCCACCTCTCTACAGCGACTGATTTTTGACAATCCCCCTCTCCACAGTCACTGATTTTCGACAGCTTGCCTCTCCACTGGGAGTAATTTTCGACATTCTGCCTCTCCACTGTGAGTTATTTCCGGCAATCCCCCTCCCCACATTGACTAATTTTCGGCAATCCCCCTCGCTACGGTTTCTGGTTTTTGACAATCCCCCTCTCCAGTGTGACTGATTTTTGGCAATACCCCTCTCCAATATGAATAATTTTCAACAATCCACCTCTCCACGGTAACTGATTTTCAGCAATCCCCATCTCCACAGTGACAGATTTTCGTCAATCCCCCTGCCGCAGTAACTGATTTCCTGCAATGCCCCTCTCCACTGTGAATGAGGTTCGGCAACCTGCCCCTCCACGGTAACTGATTTTCAGCAATCCCCCTCTCTGCTGAGACTGATTTTCCACAATCACCCTCTCCACGGTTTCTGATTTTTGATAATCCCCCTTTCTGCTGTGACTGATTTTTGGCAATCCCTCTTCCCACTGTGACTGATTTTCGACAACCCCCCCTCCACTGTGACTGATTTTCAGCAATCTGCCTCTCCACGGAACTGATTTTCAGCAATCCCCCTCTCCGCTGTGACTTACTTCCCTCTCCATTAACTTCAGTTTGTATGATAATCAGGTGGTTATAAAGCAGCTGATTTGCTATCGCCTGCGCAATGTTGCTATCAGAACCAGCCCCCAAAATAGAAGCAACATCAAGTTCTGTTAAGTGAAAACTGATTCTGTATTTAATCATCGTTATTAAAATAAAGGCTACGCTTTCTGAATTTGGAGCCACAGGTGACCCTGTCTATGATCTGAATTTTAAATTACTCAGGATAAGGCCCTTGCTGTGATACAATCTTGCCTTCCAAAGTGAGCTTTCACTGAACATTGTTACTCTGTGTTTGAGTGCAGTACAGTTAAGCAACAGAATAGCAGTATATAAATGCAACTTCATCCATTGTCAGGTGGAATATTCCCATTTTATGATCTAGTAATGCTGAAGAATGAAGCCAACTAGTCATGACTGTGTTTGCCCCTCATGTACCTCACAGACAACTTGAATCTGCCTTGACCATGCAGCCTTTCTACTTATCAATGACATATTAGGGTGGGTTTTAAATTGAGCGCCCTGTTGTCACCAGGTATGTGGCACAGCCTGAAAATGGTTCCCTTGCTCATTTTACATCAAGATTCTGGCCACCATCTTCAAAGGGTCCTTGCTCTGGATGTCCAGAGCACCTGCCTGTGTCATGTGGTGGGCCATTTTAATATTCAAATAGGAAAGAAAGAAAAAAAAATGCATTTATATGATGCCTTTCATGATCTCAGGGTACCCCAAAGCACTTTACATCAATTAGGCATCTATAAAGTTCAGCCACTGTTGTAAAACAGGAATTGTGGCACAGCAAACTCCCGTACATAGTAATCTGGTAATGAGTAGATAATCTCTTTTAGTGATGTTGGTTGAGGGATAAATATTGACCAAGACAGTAGACTTCAAATAATGGCTCTGAGAACTTTGACCTCCACCTGACCCAGAAGGAAAGAACAGTCTGGACCAGCACTCTTATTTCCCAGGTTTTACTGGTGTCCCATGTTAAGGTATACAAGACCAGTTCAAACTGGTATCCTTATTTTCCAGGTTTTACTGGGAAAGCTGGGTCTTCAGTTTAACGTCTCATCCAAAAAAATGTGTCACATGACATCTTTAGGATTCCAGTAACAGTTTTAATAGACACCTGGGCGGAGTGTACACTGTGCAGGATCTGCCCATTTTCACCAGTGGGTACGGCAGAAGAAGCAACAAAAAGTATGTTTAGAATTATTTTGGTGGTCACGGAGGCTTAGGGCCCCACAAGGATAATGCGAGCCACTGCCAACCTGCACCTCCTCCCCCTCACCATTGCCTCCAGCCCCCCACCTTCCTGTCGGGCCAGCCTTCTGCCTGCCCAACATCACCCCAGGCTTGGAGCTGGCAGGCAGTAGTAGATCGCTTGCTTGGCATTGGCAGCAGGCAACGGGGCCTGGCCCTCCACACGACAGGGCCACACTCCAGCAGGACTGGGCACTGGTTGGTAGTTAAGATCTACCCCATTGTGCCCCAGCACCAGAGTCGTCACCTAATGGGGCAATGGCAGTATCCATCCTGTGAAGGTGTGGAGTCTGTGTGGAACACATTTTCAGCAAATAGCAGAAGAGAGGTGAGTTACATTCCCACTTTCCTCAACAATTTCGTGATTTTAAAAAAAAATTATATAACACAGGCTGATGTTTCTTATTCGATTTTATTCCATCCAGTTTTGCTGTTAATGAAAAGTTTAACATTATTAGACTACATTCCATAAAAAGATGCTGACTCCCCAAGAAAGGTTCCTGAATCTCTGTATGAGTCAGGGGGAATAAATGAAAACTGCTGTCTCCACAGGACTCTCCCATTCTTCATCACTAAGACATCAATGTGTCCCTGTTGAAAGTGGAAAGGCAAATATTTCTAATTAAATATAGATCACAGACACAAGTACTATGAAATTAGGTACAGTGTAATAATTAACTCTTAATGCACCTTAATGAAATAAAATTATTGCTTGTATAGAGGGCACTATTTGAATAATATGTTATCCTATGCCTGTGTGCATTCTCATCAACCCTTCCAGTTATAATTCCTGTGTCAAAATTTATAATGGGATCAGTCACTGTAAATTTGTCACACTATGGCATTGGCAGGGGGTGTAATTATAGCACTATGGATTTACATAGCTTCCAAGAGTAATATATATAATTTACAGTGGAGGGATACGGACCCCGGAAGTGCAAAATATTTTAGTTGACGGGCAATATGATCGGCGCAGGCTTGGAGGGCCGAAAGGCCTGTTCCTGTGCTGTACTTTTCTTTGTTCTTCGTTCTTTGTACAACAGAAATATGAAACTTAAAAAATGGACGTTGAATCATGCCTTCATGGTCTGATTTGATTACCTGCCAACCTCTAACCCAACTTCACCTGAAAACTTCACTTGGTCTGTACTCTTGGGATAGGCTTTCAGCCTCCAGCCTGGTGCAAACAAGATGGTAGCTCTCCAAAAAAGTTGAGAATTGACTTATCTCACTCCCACCATCACTTGCAGCCACCACAATTTTCCCCAGCCAAGAGGAAGGCAGAAAATGAAACTCATGATAAATGTACATTTGATAAATGAGTTTGATATAAATTGGCTCCAGAACGCTGAAACCCAATTGTTAAGTTATACTTCATGAAATAATGCACAGAGAAGGACAGATCGCCATAGCCAACTTGAAGATAGTAAGAACTGGACTCTGTGTTGTTTGGAGCAACAGGCGATTTGACTTCATGCAAAAACAAAATAATGTAGATGCTGGACATCTGAAATAAAAACAGAAAATGCTGGAAATGCTCAGCAAGTCAAGCAACACCTGTGGAGTGGACACAAGTGGATATTTCAAGTGTAAACTCTTCCTCAGGCTCCACGCATTCAGGCAAGGGCACAGGCAGGTCACTTTTTCCTGGCTGGCTGACAGTGTGGTGCCGGGGCAAGGGCTGCACTGCGGCTGGAGGGAGTTGGGTGGGGGGATGCGGGGAGGGGAGCAAGGCAGCGGAGAATTTATGAACCTGTTTCTTCGTGTAAAGTCAACTTACAAAGTCACTTCATAAACGAAATTATTATGGTGGGAATTATTCCTAAATCACTTATTAAAGGGGTAGACTTTATCCTGGGTAATGATTTGGCTATTGGAAACAGTAATGTGGCAACAGCTGCATTGCACAGGCAGTTGGTCATGCTGACCTTAACCAACCTCAGAAAATTATTGTGGCCAAAAATGAAATTTATTGCAGGTAACAAGCAATTGCAGGAAAACCTAATTAACATAGAAAATTAACTTTTGTATGTGAAAGAAGAGATTGCGAATGAGGAACGAGAATTGGTGAGAACAATTGAGAATCAGTCACAGAGAGTAGAACACTTGACTGAGGACTTGAAATGTCTAAATGATAAACTTATAGAAGCAATTTTAACAAAAGTCAATCTTCAATTAAAACTTGGCGAACTTCAAGCATCAGTAGCCTCCATGAAATATTGTGGAAAATGCCTTGAACAAGAAAAGGAATTGTTGGTAACTCAGAATAATTGGTTGAATGTAGAATTAAAAAGTAAGACTAATGAACTATTAGAACTTCAGGGAAAGAGCAATGAGATTCTCGAAATGAAATGCAAACTGGAGAAGATGAAGGGGAAGGTGTGCAGTATAGAGTGTCACTGTTCTAAAGTTGTTCTTGTGAATAAAACTTCCTTGCTGAATTGTGGCCCAGTCGAGCAAAGAACTGATCCAGGTAATATTACCGATATGTCAACTCCAGTAATGGGCAGCACAACACAACAAAAGTGCCTGCAGAATTGGAAATCAAGAATTGTCAACAAAAAGGATTGAAAGTGCAAACTGACCTTTCCAAGCCAATGAGCAAAGACACTAATTTACAAGTGCTTAGCAGTGCTAACACACAAGACCCAGCAGCTAGAATCCAGACAAGTGGACAGTTTTCAAAAGATCATTCAAAACCTGTAGAGGAGAGGCATGATATAGTCTGTGGATTATGCAAAAGAGTTGAAGGATTAGAATGAACTATGAAACTCCAGAGGGAGAAAGTAATTGACATTGCTCAAAAAGAAGTGTGAAAGATCTGTTCAAAATAGGATTGGGAGAAACAACAAGATCATAAAAGGTTTAAAGCAGGAGAGCAAAACCCTTTTGTGTGAACATTAAAAAGCAGCTCAACAACATCCTTGAAACGGCAAAAAGAGATTTCGATCAGAGAAGAAATGAGATGTTAATGCAAAAAAAAATGCCATTATGACTTTGCTAAATCGAAATGAAAATTTACCACATTTGAGTTCGGAAAATGAGTTTGAGGATGGAATTACACCTACAGCAAACGAAAAGGATAATTGTACTGTGGACTTAAATGAAACATTCTTTGCTGAGTTAAAGACTGGGAATAAGAGGAAAATGAAACACAAGGGTTGAGTTATGATAATGTTATGATATACAAATTCTGTTGGTCTTGTTACATTTATGGACTTTTGCTTAAATCTTTGTAATTGTTCAATATGATGTGTAGCTGTGAAATAAGAACATTTATTTGTAAAGTATGTAATAAGCTATTATTAGAGATTTATGATGTTAGGTTTGTGTGAGGTGGATGTAAGGCCATTGTAAAGAAACTTTCACTGGTGTGAAGCTTTCTTTCTTTCAAAGGGTTGGGGGTTAGGAACTAGAGATAGTTTCAGTAAGACATATTTGTATTTGTGGGTATTAGGAATGACTTATAGCTTTAATTTTAAGTTTACTTTGTATTCCTGTATTTGTGTGTTAAGAAAGGGGACTCTTGAGTTTTAATTTCACTTTAAAAGATGCCTGCATTCTAATGTGGTTTATGATTCTTGAAGGAGAGTTAAAACAAACACAAGGTAGAAAAAAACTGGGCTGTTGCCTAGCAACAGGAGGCTCACACAGGGACAGAGAAACCAAAAGCAGTTTGAGTTCATTTGGTGATTATGCTCTAAGGTTGGAAGCAGCTGCCAGGAGAAGCTGGACAGGAGGGAGCTGCAAGAAGCAGGTTTTCCCAAAGAACAGAAGAAGGGGCGGCACATGAAGACCTTCTAGTCAAAGGAAAAGAATAGGGATCTGGAAAATGAAGTTAAATGAAGTTAAGAGTGAGGAGCAGAGAAAGACTCCGAGCTTAAAGAGAGGAAGCTGCAGGATGCAGATGTAAAGCAAAATAGGCTTGTGAGATGCCAGAAGATTCAAGTATAGAGCTGAATATCTGTAACTCTATATTATGGGCATGTGAAACAGTGGTGTTCTGTTGGCATGGCTGAGTACCTGAGAGAGTGCATGGAAGGCAAAGCTTGAATGCATATGACGATCCAGAGGAGAGGAACCTTGGAAGGAGAGTTTGAAACCCTGGAGGTGGACCCTTGTGGAAGGCATCCAAGAGAAAGCATTGTTTGGGAGAAGATTCCAAAGTGGGTTCTTTGAGAGTAGAGATTGGAAACCCTAATATGAAAGGTGGAATTCAGTGAGACCGGTTGGCTCATGGTGTGACAAGTGTCTGAGGGGAGTTGAGGAGAGATCCATAGCATCTGTTTGGGGTGGTATCTGTCACTTGGTTTTAGAGTTTGGTGTGCCTGACCATAGGTCACCTATTGGTTTACATGGACTGTGTAGTTACTGGGAACATGAGGGTATAGGATAGCTATTGCAACTTGTGTTACCCTTACAAATCTATATATAATATATATAAAGATCTATAAAGATATAGTCATGGGTGAATGAGTATTGTAATATAATTTATCATGTTTAATAAATATTTTATTATTTTGTTAGAAGTTCATCAGCTGATTCCTGTGACTCTGTTCAGTAGCCGCCCTTCATGTTTCAAAATAAAAAATAAAAGTTAGGATCTATCAAGCTGAGCTCCACCCTGAGATCGGGCTTCTCCAGGGGTAACCTCAGCTGGGATCATAACAGATCAAGCTAACAGTGCAGCCTTGTAGTGACTGGACCTAAGCTGAGAGGACAGCCTGCAGCCCAGTGGCCAAAGCTGCCCCCAGTCAGTCAGGTGGAGTGGGGCGGAGGTGGGTGGGTTTTCGGGCAGCCATGCAGTGCACTAAACTCTGGCCATCCATGTGCTGGCCAGCACTCTCCGGGATGCGTTAAGGGGCCTTGAGACGAAGCCGGAGCCGCACATGTAACCATGAGAGGTTCCTAGGAGACAAATGCTAACCCATGCATCTCTCTCTTTCATCCTGCAGGAGAAGTACATCAGGGGCATGGAGCTTGGTGACCTAGCTGTATGCCTCATGGCTTACAGGGAGTGGAGATGAAGGAGAAGAGAGTGACTGAGGCCCCTGGCTGGGCAGAGAGAGGAGCAGCACCCTCAGGAAGAAGAGGTGGCTAGGGCTCCTGCCCGCTCTGCTGAAGAGCCATCGCTAGTCGGGGCCAGGCTAGACCCAAGGCCTACAGATGGCACTTGCCATTCATGCAGATGACCAGGAACCAGTGTTGCTGAAGACTGCGCATTTCCAGGGAACAGGTTGGTCACATACTGCACGATTTGGGGCCATGGAGACTTGGAGGGCATTCACTGCCCATGGCTGTGAAAGTGGCCATGGCGCTTAATTTCTACACCAGTGGCTCCTTCCAGGGCTCGACAGGTGACATCTGCAGGATCTCACAAGCCTCCACATATGTTCCATCCAGGAGGTCACGGACACCATATTCATAAGGCACACAGCTTTGTATGTTTCACCCAGGATCAGGAAAGTCAGGAAGCAAGAGCGCTGGGATTTGTGTAGATCTCTGGTTTCCCACAGGTGCAGGGTGACATTGACTGCACTCACATGGTGCTCAGATCTCCATGGCAACAAGAAGATAACTACACCAACCACAAGGGCTTCCACTCGCTGAATGTTGAACTGGTGTGCGACCAACACAAACACATCCTACAGGCCTACACAAGGTTTCCAGGGAATGTCCACGACTCCTACAATCTCAATCTCAGTGGGTCTCAGATCCCTGACATCTTCCAAGGTGCATAGAGGCTGCAGGGTTGGCTCCTTGCGTACAAGGGCAGAGGCCGTGGCTGACGATGCCCCTACAGCGGCCTCAGACTGCAGCTGAGAGAATGTACAATAAGGCTTATTCTGCAACTCACACTTTGGTGGGGCAAACCATTGGGATGTTGAAAATAAGATTCCAGTGCCTGGACTGGTCTGGTCGAGCAATACAGTCCACAGGGGGCATCATACATCATCATCGCCTGCTGCACCTTTCACAATGTGACGCTGCAATGGGGGAGGAGCTGCCTGAGGAGGAGATGGAGGAGCTGCACATATCCTCTGATGTGGAGGACTTTGGGGATGAGGTCCTCGAAGGCAAGGATGATGATGCTGAGGCCATCGTGTTGTTTAGACAAGGCAGGCATGCTGGGGGACCCTCATAGCTGCTGGATTCATGGAGGATGATGATGACGTGCACTGAGGAAATTCCATAGATTCTCACATTGCATCTGTGAACATTTGACTCCTGTCTGCCTGTGATAAGGCTTCTGTCATGGAGATGCAATGGGTGCCCATAGTCCCTGCATTCCAGGAGGATGATGACGCCATGCAGTGTGGACACTCCATTGTAATGACCGCAGCTGAGATAACCCCTGGATAAGCCTGATCCCAGTGTTGAACACGGCTTGATAGATCTTAACTTTTATTTGTTTGTTTAGATACGTGGAAAGTGTCTACTGAACAGAGTCACTGGAGTCAGCTAATGAACTTATAAAAAAGAATAAAACACATTTAATAAGAAAAGATGACTTATATTACAATACTCCTTCAGCCACAACAATACCTTTACAGATATGTACAGATTTGTAAGGATAACACAAGTTACAAAAGCTATCTTATACTCTGATGTTCACAGTAAGTACACAGTCCATGTAAACCAATAGGCACCCTGTGAGCATCACACTCTGAAACCAAGTGACAGATGCCACCCCAACCAGATGCTATGGATCTCTCCTTGACTTCCCCCAGATGCTTGTCACGCTGTGAGCCAACCGGTCTCAATGCACTCCATCTTTCACACAAGGGTTTACAACCTCCACTCTCCACTCCCTCAGTTTGGAATCTTCTCCCAAACAACACTTTCTCTCAGACGTCTTCATAAAGGCCCACCTCCAGGGTTTCAAGCTCTCTTTCTGATGTTCCTTTCCCCTGGGTCAACACATGCATTCAAGCTGTCTTCCATGCATTCTCTCTCACCGACTCGGCCATCACCAGTACACCATTGCTTCACATGCCCATAGCAAAGAGTTACAGACCTTCAGTTGTCTCTTTGGACCTTCTGGCTTCTCACAAGCCTTTATATTGCTTTAAATCTGCTTCCTGCAGCTTTTTCCTTTAAAGCTTGAAGTTTGGAACCTTTCTCTGCTCCTTACTCTTAACTTCACTTAACAGAGCCTTTTCCAGATTTCTGTCCTCCTTTGGATTAGAAGGTCTTCTTGGGACTTTCTCCTGTTTCCTGTAACCTGATTCTGCAGTTTCCTCTCTTGTCCAGCTTCTCTTGAGTCTTGGCTTCATCTTCAGTTTGAGACTTGCTATCTGCCCCTCTGCTCCAATCTCTTCCTGGCAGCTGTTTGTAACTGAACTCAAACTGCTTCCTCTTTAGTTTTTTTGTGTGTGTGTGTTAAAGTGAAACTAAAACTCAACTTGACCTTTTCTTAACACACACAAACAGAAGTACAAATCAAAATTAAACGTTGCGCTGCATCTTACCTATGTCGGGTGGGCTGGGTGGGAACAGGTGGGGGTGGGCGCAAAGCCGATCGCTGCCTGCGATCAGCCGTGCACCGCCATTTTTGGTGGGTGGTCCAATTGAGGCCTGCCTAGCGTAATGCAGCGTAACACTCAGCGCCACCTGTGCGGGCGGGGGGAGGAGGGAGAGTCTCCCTCCGTGCCTCAGGGAGGTTAAGTTGATGAAAAGATTTTGTTATAAATAAAGTACAAACTTATTTAAACATGTCCCCACATGTGACAGTGTCACATGAGCTGGGATGTGTTTGTCAAGTTCACAAAATTAATTTATTAATTTTATAAAACCTTCAGGAAACCTCATCCCTTCTGTGGATGAGGTTTCCTGGAAAACACAAAGGCCACTTGGGCTGTTCGCCTGCTGCCAACCTTAAAGTTGGACAGGCAGCGATGTTAAAAATGTTAATCGGCCTTTGACAGTTCGGCAGATGCGCAGCCGGCTTCAGTGCACGCCCGCCCAACACAGTATCGGAATGATGCGTGACGATGTCGGGACACACACCTAATGCCATCTCGCGTCATTTTGTGCGTCGGCATGTTAGGCCCGCCCCCGCATGCTGATGGCAATAGCCTGGCCATTAAAGCTAAAACTCATTCCTAACGCCCACAATTACAAATATAACATACTTAAACTGTCTCTATTTCCTCACACCATAGATCCTCACATAGCTTATGTGAATGTCTGACTCCTGTCTGGCTGATGGCACCTTGCTTACGCTCTGTGAACAGGGTCATATCGTGGAGATACAGTGGGGAAACATTAACTTCTCCTGATCCTATGGCATCCTTGTGAGCTGACCCATTCAGGACCACACTGTCACTGGACATAGATGCTGATGAGAAGGGGGCCAGCCGCACCTCAAAGCTGCTCGGAGCACACAGAGAGAATGACGGAGCTCTGTGCCACCAGCCCAGGACATTCTGGCAGCAATGATAAACCCATCGAGGATCCTTTTGTGACCTCACTGTCACCACAGGCACGGCCCACGTCCTCACCAGTCTACAAAGTGAGTGAGGTGCCTAATGTGGGCCACTCCACCCCAGGACTGGGACCTCTCCCTGCTGTTGTGAGCAGGCTTCTCCTGCATGAAAACAAATGCAGAGAGTGTGAGCAGGACACATGGCACTGCGTGGAATGTTTGTGTGGTGAGCGAATCCATGGACGGGTTGAGGACGCGAGCTCGAGAGGTTATGAGCCTGATGGAGATGTGAGGGTGTGTGTGAGAGTTAGTGGTGTTGTCCCTTGAGATGTGGGATCACTGTGGATGTGTGATGGGTTTGTGAGTGTGTGAGTTGAGAGTGCTGAGAGGAGTGAGTGACCCTGGCGTAAGTGATGAGACCATTCATCCTGTAGCGGCACTGGCTGGCTGTCCTCTTTTGCAGGGCATTGGCACTGACCGCCGCTGCCAGTACCTCCCATGCTGGATTAGTGATGTTGATGCCCATCCTACGGCATGGTAGAGGACATCATGGTGGGCCTCCACAGCATTCAAAAGGTGCTCGATGGACGTGTCAGTGAAGCGGGAGGCTGCAATCTTTTTGCCTTTCTGGACCATCCTGGGCTGGAAGCACTGAGATGTGTGTATGTGGCTGCACTTTAAATGTGGCGCCCGGCGTGATGAAGCAGCGAGATGATGGCATGGCGGGCGAATGAGAGCCCGGCCACCGTGGAAATGGTGTGTTTCCCAGGAATGCATAATTAATGCAACAGGTTTGGGATGTTACGGCGTGAGAAGCCGCTATTGCTGCCCTGTCTGCTACAGCACTTAGTGCAAGTCTGGGATGATTCCACCCATAATTAAGGCTGCTGCCCATTCTGAATTTGCATTGAGTTTTTGGGGGAGTAATGCTGCCAGACCTGCCGAGATTACCGTGATTTTTTGACAGCAAGAAATCAGCTGTATTAAAACCAAAGAGGATGCTCATAAAGAAATGTTAAGAAACATTTTCCATTGACATTCGAAGGTGTGAATGCCAATAGCAGCAATGCAAAAATGTGATTTGTACCACTGTGTGATCTTCAAAATGTAGAAGACATTCCAAATAAATAATGAAATACAGCTTAGCCAGTAAATGTTGCACTAATTATAGTCAATCTTCACCGATACAAAGTTTTGATGAATAACATCCAAGGACAGGAGTGATAAATACATTTATAATACATTCATCTTTAATCCTGCTATACCAACATTGTAATACTCTTGATAACTTTGGTGTTGAGTACATAAAACACAGTCATCTGCCATCCTCTTTGGAAGCCCAACATCAAACCAGGTTCAGTCCAGATTTTTGTAGCATCAGCACCATCCTTCAAACTGAAACAGTTTGTGTGTGTGCTTGGCTGGGGAAGCCTAGATTCCCAAAGAAACTTGCAAATGCTTAAAATTAGCATGCCTTTAAACCCCTGTGTGCATGCTCGGATTTTCCTAGCTTCTTCCTCCTTTCATATACTCAATGTTCCCAAACGTTCCTCCTTCAGTTCTACTGGCAAAATATGGAAATCCCTCGTGGCTATGCCATGACCTCGGATACACTCTCATCATTCAGTTCGGCCTCTTGAACAAGTCAGAACCTAGCTTCTGCTTCTCACTAACTCAATAATAACTGTTGTTGCCTTAATCAACTGGCAAATAATTGCCATAGGTTTTCAACCATGTGCCAAATTTAATCTGTATTTTCATATTCTATTCGATTCATCACTGGACATTTTTTTATAGTTAATGTTACCTGTTGTTAAGCAACTGTGCCTTTTTTGGGAACTTGGCATTAACCCCCTGCTACTTCAGTACTATTTTTATCCTGGACAAACTTTTTACTTTTGCTGACTTGTATTATAATGAGATATAAGAACAGGAAATGCTGGAAAAACTCAGCAGGTCTGGCAGCATCTGTGGAGTGAGAAACAGAGCTAACGTTTCGAGTCTGTATGGTTCTTTAGAGCTCTGAAGAAGAGTCATACGGACTCAAAACATTAACTCTGTTTCTCTCTCCAGAGATGCTGCCAGACCTGCTAAGTTTTTCCAGCATTTCCTGTTCCTATTTCAGGTTTCCAGCATCTGCGGTATTTTATTTTCTTCTAGTGTATTATAATGGGTTGAAAGTAGGTAAACGGGACAAGTTCAATTCAGGGCCATTCATTTTAGAGCTGAAAAACAGGGACTGCAATTGAAAATCGGCAGGGTTGAGGTGTTGGGGGGGGATGGGGGGAGCTGTGTGGGGTGGAGGGCACCTTAGGCACACTTAAGGTCCATCTGATGCCATATTCAGGTGGTAGAACAAAAACAAAAAATGCTGGAAATATGCAGCATGTCAGGCAGCATCTCTGAAGGGAGAAACAGGGTTAACATTTCAGAGAAATGACATTTCCTTAGAACTGGAAAAAGTTAGAGATGTAGAGGCGGGGAAAGGGGATAAGGAAAGAAGAAAAGGGGAAAGTCTTTCAGTTAGAACCAGATCCTAGCCAATGTATTAGCATACCCACCATGACCCTTTGAGCTGATTCTTGGTGACTGCCACACTTCAGACCAGTTCCTTTTGTTCATAAGGGAGAAGGACATCTTGTCACCTCCTGGGATGTTGCATGTTAACTGCTTGCTCCTTCATCTCCTTGAGTGCTTTGAGGCAGCAATGTTAGGAGGATATGGCTAATGTGTCACAACCCTGTGAACGCTGCAGCACTCCATGCTGCAGGACTGTCCAGGGTCAGGAAACATCCATTCCTATAGAAAGATAGAGCATTTGAGATATTCTCTTATAAAAATGGACTTGCATTGTCACTGTACAATCCTGCTCATAAAAGACAGTTTCACTCTGCTACAGGTTATCACTGTTCAGGACATGTATTCACACAGAAGCATTGCTTAAACAGTGTCAGTGAAGGAAATAAAAGATATTTTGAAAAGATTCTCATTCTCTCTGATGCTCACAAACTTAGTTATAACTCACAGCAAGTGGAACTTTGTCTATATTTGGACTTTTCTAAATATATTTAGTGGGGCAATGGTGTGCATATAGGAATAGTGGTATATAAAAAGCAGGCCAGCATTTGTTGTCCTCACAAGTTGTCTTCCTAAGTTTAGCACAACTGGGGTTCTTGCTTGGCCACTGCAGAATCAAGGTGTCATGATCAGATTTGAACTCATCTTTTGGTGGATTATTGGTCTGGGTTTCTGCAGCACTTGCTTTATTCCAGAGGGCCAGTACCACCACCATTAACACCCCTTTGACCTTTTGTTTATGACATCTTTGGCAATCTCTCCTTTGCCTCCACCTATCGCTGGCCTTCTATCCAGCTTCACCTATCCCACCCCCCATAAACAGTATAAATTTCATCACATGTTTACTTCTCTTTAGCTCTGGAGAGGAGTCATATGGACTTGAAACGTTAACTCTGCCTTTCTCTACACAGATGCTGTTAGGCCTTCTGAGTTTTTCCAGCATTTTTTGCTTTTGTTGCAGATTTCCAGCATCTGCAGTATTTTGCTTTTATCTTAGTGTTTAATTTACTGCCACTTCTCTCCCAGGAATGCCTACCTTGAAAAGAACTGCTCTTCTCTCCGACATGATTTCTGCTTGTCGCTTTTGCCCTGTTCACTTTCATTGCTTTCCATTTCCCTCCTGGTGTTTGACAAGGTGTTTACCAAAACCCGCTTTCACAGCCATATTTCCTTCGTCAGTGACTGACTCCATCTCCGACTTACCCCATGTGGATTCCAACTGAAGTTCCATCCCTCATGTTTTGAATTCACCCAGGATTATAGGTACCTCCCGGACATACAGCGTTCCTCGGACTACTGTTCTCACCACATCCTCACCAGATCCACACTCAGTGCCATGCGTCACCATATGAACACACTCAACCTCTCCCTCCAGCAGCACCAACTTACCCTATCTCAAAACTGTCCTTGCCCCAGTTCCATTTCATTCTTCATCTCATCCAATGCCTTAACAAGAAACTTTGTCTATTTCTTTCAGGTGCTAAGGAACACAAGCTCCAGCAACTCATTGATACCAATGCCTATCCAGGACCCTCCACCCCTTCCCATCCCTCTGACCCCATCCCGTCTTCTAATCCCAGCTCTTGCCATGTATTCACCATACTCCCTGACCTTCCCCTCTCTGATGCTGAACATTCAGTACTCAGCAAAGGACTCAGCTTCACACCCTTACACCCTCACCTCAATGAATTCCGGGCTCGGCACGATGCTGAACTCTTCTTCGGCTGCCTTCTTCTCTGTGCTCACTTATTTGGGCAGGAGTCCTCCTCCCATTCAACAGATCCTTTCCCGCGCCTCCAGTATTGCCCCTCCACCTGGACCCCTCCCTTTGGTCTCTTACCTGCTCTTGATCTTTTCATTGAGAACTGTCGGTGTGACATCAGTCGTCTCAATTTCTCTACTCCTCTCACCCATTCTAACCTGTCTCTTTCTGAACTTGTTGCACTCCATTCTCTCAGGTCCAACCCTGACTTTGTCATCAAACCTGCTGACAAGGGTGGTGCTGTTGTTGTGTAGCGTACTGACCTCTACCTCGCAGAGGCTGAGAACCAACTCTCAGACACTTCCTCCTATCTCCCATTGGACCATGACCCCACCACTGAACATCAAGCCATTGTTTCCAGGACTGTCACTGACCTCATCTCCTCTGGAGACCTTCCCTCCACAGCTTCTAGCCTCATAGGCTCCCAACCCCGGACAGCCCACTTCTACCTCCTCCCCAAAATCCACAAACAGGACTGTCCTGTTAAAGCGATCATGTCAGCATATTCCTGCCCCACAGAACTCATTTCTCCCTACCTTGACTACATTCTCTCTCCCCTTGTCCAGTCTCTTCCCACCTACATCCATGATTCCTTTGATGCCCTACATCATATCAACAATTTCCAGTTCCCTGACCCTAACCACCTCCTCTTCACCATGAACGTCCAATCCCTCTACACCTCCATCCCCCACCAGGTAGGTCTGAGGGCTCTCCGCTTCTTCCTTGAACAGAGGTCCAAACAATTCTCATCCATCACCACTCTTCTCCATCTGGCTGAACTTGTTCTCTCACTGAACAATTTCTCCTTATACTTGTCTCACTTCCTCCAAATAAAAGGTGTGGCTCTGGGTACCCGCATGGGTGCCAGTTATGCCTGTCTCTTTATGGCCCATGTGGAACATTCCTTGTTCCAGTCCTACTCAGGCCCCCTCCCACAACTCTTTTGTCGGTATATTGATGTACATCGATTGTTTTGGTGCTGCTTCATGCTCTCGTCTGGACCTGGAAAAAATTATCAATTTTGCTTCCAATTTCCACCCCTCCATCAACTTCACATGGTCCATCTCTGACACTTCCCTTCCTTCCATGACCTCTCTGTCTCAATTTCTGGTGATAGACTGTCCACCAATACTCATTACAAGCCCATCGACTCCCACAGCTACCTTGACTACAGCTCCTCACACCTTGCTTCCCATAAGGACTCCATCCCATTTTCTCAGTTCCATCGCCTCTGTCACATCTGTTCCAATGATGCCACTTTCCAAACCAGTGCTTTTGAGATGTCTTCCTTCTTCCTTAATCGAGGTTTCCCACCCACTGTGGTTGACAGGACCCTCAACCATGTCCGACCCATCTCCTGCACCTCTTCCTCACACATCCCTGTCGCTTGCCATTTCAACACACCACCTTGATCTCATGCCCACATGTCCATCCTTGGCTTGCTGCAATGTTCCAGTGAAGCCCAACACAAACTGGAAGAACAGCACCTCATCTTCCGATTAGGACTTAACATTGAGTTCAACAACTTTAGACAATGAACTCTCTCCTCCATCCTCACCACTTTTTTATCCAACTTTTTCAATATTCATTTTTATTTTTTATCCACTTATATTTATTTTTATTTATTTACACCTTTCTTCATTGTTTTCTCCACACCTTTTATCCTATTTTCGATCTTTTTTCCAACCACTGTCCCCTCCCCCCAGCCTACCCCTGCTCGGGCCATCTGTCACTTGTTCATGTTGTTCTTTCCAGAGTGCTTACCCTTATCCGGCGATTATCACATTCTACTTTCTATCCTTAATGTCACCATCAGCACCTCCTTTAGCCAGTACCACTACCATTAACACCCCTTTGACCTTTTGTTTATGACATCTTTGGGAATCTCTCCTTTGCCTCCACCTATTGATGGCCTTCTACCCAGCTTCACCTGCTCCACACACACACACCCCTCCCCACCCTCCCCTCCTTAAACAGTATATATTTCACCACATTTTTACTTCTGTTTAGCTCTGAAGAAGAGTCATAAGGACTCAAAATATTAACTCTGTCTTTCTCTCCACAGATGCTGTTAGACCTGCTGAGTTTTTCTAGCATTTTTTTTTTGTTGTGGTGAAGGATGGGACTGGATACAATCTTTACTCACTTTTATAAGCTTTTATTTTCAGAGATCCACATTACACAGATGCACCTCCTAACCCAACAGTTTCAGTCTATTGCTCTTTGTAGGAGTATAACTGAATACCCAGTTAATGCCTACCACCTGCATAACATTAAACACAATTAATTTACTATTAACTCATTCCACTCTCTCTCTTTAAATAAAAGTTGGAGTTTAAAGGTATAATGAAAATTTCAAATCAAAGTAAAATCAAAGACATCGATATTCTGTACATTGCAAAGCACTCGTCCTCTGAGACCCCTAACAATTTTTCCGTGGATGCAATTCTTTTTTGTTAAATAATCTGACAATTAATGATTTGCTTCCACCCATTTAATTTTATAGAGTTCCTTACTCTCCAGCATTTTTTTCAAGCCAGAACGGTCAATCCATAACCTTTTCTTACTTACATGTTTTGTAGAGAGTACATTATACCACAATAAATGACTATCTGCATAACATGTATCACACTCACACAATATGAACTATAAATATGAACTTATGAAGTATAAACCCAAAATGGGCATTTTGCCGCAAAATGGAGTTGAGAGTTCAGGTGACTCCTTTTCTTACCAACACATGGAACTGTAAGAATACTGAGTGAAGTTTTATATCTGCACAAGCCTTGGCAAATTCATTAAAATGGAAATGACCCTTCCAGTGATATTGGCTGCATTTCTCCAAATAATTAAAAAGACTGTGTTCACAATACTGTCACAGCCTCTTCAACTCCAAACTTGAAATCCAGAAACAATGGATATGAAAAGCTCTGTTTTAACAAAATGGTATGTGAATGAGTGATGTCTGGACTCTATTGTCTGACAATGGTCTAACCATCAGACCCTAATTATAAGGACAAAGGGAAGAGATGCTCTGGTCACATGACATAGATAAGGTTTCCAATAATGGTTTTAATATCAGGAAGAAATATTCATGCCAACAAAGGGAAAAGACCTTGCTAAGGACACCCAGTCTTAAGCCACATGTGGGCAGAGACTAGAGTTGGCCTTGATCTCTCTACTTGAAGAGCCACACCTGTTATGCACAGAATTGTTACAGCACAGAAGTGAGACATTCAGCCCATCACATCACATCTGATCCTGAAGCCTACTTCAACTGGCATTCCCAGACAGTCTCCCTTCCAAGCACTAACCAGACCTGAACCTGTTTAGCTTCTAAGATTAGGCCTTTCATGACTAGTATGGTTCTAGGGGTACCAGGGATCTGCTAATGTGCCTTGACTGGAGTATAAGAGAAATCTGCTATTGTGAGCATAACAGATCAGCAAATCCTTCTTTCTAAACTACCAGAGCTTTACTTCAGTTGACAGAAGGATTAGAGGTCTGCATCATTTCAAATCTTAACCCTGGGGAAAGCAGGTGTAACAAAGAACTCTTGAAATCATAAATGCATGCTGCCTTTAAATCACAATCTTTTCCTGAGGGTTATCTGTGTGAGTGTGAGCATGGGTATAGGTGCCCATATTCAGGTGTTGAACAATTAACATTTATCTTTCTTTTAAAACTTACAAAATTCTGTCACTTGCCTGTTCCTAACAATTAAGGCACTCAGGAGTTAAAATAAAACCCTTTTTTTTAAACATGCTGTCTTTGATCAGTGGATATATGAAAAGGGGGTGCCCTGCCTATCATCCCTCCTCTGTCTGAAACACATGTAATGGGTATACTATATTCAGCATGCCCATTATTTGGATCGCACCTGAAATATTTGACAAATAGAATCCTATGTCCACTGCCTCCATAAGAACTAATGTTTAAACAATTGTTTTTATTTTCTTAGCTTCCCATTTCCCATCCTCACTCATATGAACATACATGTGAATTAGGAGCTGGAGTAGGCCATTCAGCCCCTCAAGCCTGTTCCACCATTCAATAAGATCATGACTGATCTGATTGTGGCCTCAATTCCACATTCACACAGCAATATTACGAAACCAGCTGCACTTGAATACCTATCAGGAAGATTAGCATGTAAAACTACCGAAGGAGGGGAATTTAAGTGCGCATTTCTCAAAATTAAAACTTTAAATGCTTAATTTGCCCTTAAAACATTCTCAAATTTAGAATGTTTCATCATTGTGCTTAGCTCAAGCACATCACAACTAGCCTTTGATCTAATCTGAGTGTCCAGCCAGTTCAAATGACCAATCAGGCTTCACTATTGTTCTAATATAAAAGCAAAATAATGCGGATGCTGGAAATCTGAAACCAAAACAGAAAATGCTGGAAAAACTCAGCAGGTCTAACAGCATCTGTGAAGAGAAAAACAGAGTTAACATTTCGAGTCTGTATAAATGAAGAAGAGTCTCTGAAGAAGAAGTCAGAAGAGTCATACGGACTCAAAACGTTAACTCTGTTTTTCTCTCCACAGATGTTGCTAGACCTTCACAATTGTTATGCCTGTTCTTTCAATATTTATATTCCTAGTTGTAACTCTTTCGAGTTATCAACAGATCGCATGTAACTCTTTCGAGTACATTCACAGTTCTTGGTTTTCCGGGAGTGGGACATGAACCCACAACCTTCTGATTCAAAGGCGAGGGTGCTATGAACTGAGCCACAGCTGACACCTCCTAATAATATTAACACCTTTTAACTCTTTCGAGTTATCAACAGATCGCATGTAACTCTTTCGAGTACATTCACAGTTCTTGGTTTCCGGGAGTGGGACATAAACCCACAACCTTCTGATTCAAAGGCGAGGGTGCTATGAACTGAGCCACAGCTGACACCTCTATTCCTAGTTGTAAGAGAACCAGCAAACTCTCAGTTAATGCCCATCACCTGCAAACAATTAAACATAATTAATGCATAATTCACATTGGTAGCAAAGTAACATAACCTTTTCATTAACTGTGCCCAAGTTGATAGTTGTAATAGTTTCTGGTGATCTATTGTATGGTAGAAAGGAGAATCAGCCCTTTATCTTGTTTCCCATGCCCCCTATCCAGCTTTATTCTTCTTAGATCTGTGAAAGAATGTGTTAAGCTGATTTAATCTATTCCAGTATTCCTTTCTTTTAACATTTTAGTAACATTTTCCTTAAGGACTTCCTGTATTATAAGCAAAGCTTGTAGCACCAATAGAAAGGCTGAAATGATTATTCAGTGGGTTATCACCTAAAAATGCTGTGTCAGCTAAATGTGCAAACTACGCAGTGCATAAACAGAGGCCACGTTTGTGTTATAGTATTACAATAGAAACAGGTCACTCTAGGTTAGTTTGTTTCTGGTATTAGAGAGGGTTCTCAGAGGTAGGCAGAGCCTGGGAACCAGGTTGTATATAAATACGTCATTTAATAAGAATGGAAGACCAAATCAATGATTGTAATAAAGCTTGTTATCATAAAACCCATTCTTATGTGAATCATAAGTGGTTCTATTGGCACTGGAAGATAACCATTAAGGGATCTAAAGGGATTTGCATTACCTGGGTGGGATCATGTTGAAGCATTGGAAATGATAGTCGTTTAAAAGCTGACTGGTTTCTGACAGGGGAAGAGGTAAACTCAAGCTGGAAATAGAAAGAGAAAGGAGATAGACGATTGGTTAGGACTGAGTTAGTGAAAGGCACCCAATCTTTCTGGTGCCCCAAAATTTAAATTGGGGAGGTAGTTGCTTCTCAGGATTGAGAGCATGTCCATCAGTGGAGATGTGTTCAACAATTCAGGTGTAGTGGAAAAATGTAAGATCAGAATTCTACTCGAACACAATCTGTAGCCTCATGGCCTGGCATATCCCCCACTCTATCATTACCATCAAGCCAGAGGATCCAACCTGGTTCAATGAAGAGTGCAGGAGGGCGTGCCAGGAGCAGCACCAGGCATACCTAAAAATGAGGCGTCAACCTGGTGAAGCTATAACACAGGGCTACTTGCTCGCCAAACAGCATAAGCAGCAAATGATAGACAGGGATGAGCAATTCCACAACCAACAGATCAGATCTAAGCTCTGCAGTCCTGCCACATACAGTCATGAATGGTGGTGGGCAATTAAACAACTCACTGGAGGAGGAGGCTCCACAAATAATCCCATCCTCAATGATGGGGGAGCCCAGCACATCAGTGCAAAAGATAAGGCTGAAGCATTTGATACAATCTTCAGCTAGGAGTGCCGAGTGGATGATCCATCTTGGCCTCCTCTGAAGGTCCCCAGCATCACAGATGCCAGCCTTCAGCCAATTCGATTCACTCCATGTGTTATCAAGAATCAGCTGGAGGTCCTGGATAGTGTAAAGGCTATGGGGCCCTGACAATATTACGGCAACAATACTGAAGATTTGTGCTCCAGAACTTGCTGCGCCCCTAGCCAAGCTGTTCCAGTACAGCTACAACACTGGCATCTACCCAGCTATGTGGAAAAGTTCCCAGGTATGTCCTGTACACAAAAAGTAGAACATATCCAATCTGACCAATTAGTCATCATCAGTCTACTCTTGATCATCAGTAAAGTAATGGAAGGGGTCATCAACAGTGCTATCAAGTGACACTTGCTTAGCAATAACCTGCTCACTGACATCCATTTTGGGTTCTGCCAAGGCCACTCAGTTTCTGATTATATTACAACTTGGTCTAAACATGGACAAAAGAGCTGAACTCCCAAGGTGAGGTGAGAGTGACTGCCCTTGACATCAAGGCAGCATTTGACCGAGTGTGGCATCAAGGAGCCCTAGCAAAACTGGAGTCAATGGGAATCGGGGGAAAACTCTCCACTGGTTGGAGTCCTACCTAGCACTAAGGAAGATGATCGTGGTTGTTGGAGGTCAGTCATCTCAGCTCCAGGACATAAGTGTAGGAGTTCCTCAGGGTAGTGTCCTCGGCCCAACCATCTTCAGCTGCTTCATCAATGACCTTCCTTCCATCATAAGGTCAGAAGTGGGTATGATTTCACAATGTTCAGCACCATTCGTGACTCCTCAGATACTGAAGCAGTCCATGTCCAAATGCAGCAAGACCTGGACAATACCCAAGTTAGGGCTGACAAGTGGCAAGTAACATTCATGTCACACAAGTGCCAGGCAATGACCATCTCCAACAAGAGAGAATCTAACCATTGCCCCTTGAAGTTCAATGGCATTACCATCACTGAATCCCCCACTATCAACATTCTGGGGTTACCATTGACCAGGAACAGAACTGGACTAGCCATATACATATTATGGCTACAAGAGCAGGTCAGAGGCAAGAAATCATGCAATGAATATCTCACCTCCTGACTCCCCAGAACCTGTCCACCATCTACAAGGCACAAGTCAGGAATGTGATGGAATACTCCCCACTTGCCTGGATGAGTGCAGCTCCAACAACACTCAAGAAGCTTGACACCATCCAGGACAAAGCAGCTGGCTTGATTGGCACCACATCCGCAAACATTCATTCCCTTCATCACCGACACACAATAGCAGCAATATGTATCAGCTACAAGATGCACTGCAGAAATTCACCAAGGCTCCTTAGACAACACCTTCCAAACCCACAACTGCTGCCATCTAGAAGGACAAGGGCAGCAGATACATGAGAACATCATCACCTGGAAGCTCCCCTCTAAGTCACTCACCATCCTGACTTGGAAATATATCGTTGTTCATTCACTGCCGTTGGGTCAAAATCGTGGAACTCCCTTCCTAACAGCACTGTGGGTGTACCTACACCACATGGGCTGCAGCAGTTCAAGAAGGCAGCTCACCACCAACTTCTCAAGGGAAACTAGGGATGGGTAATAAATGCTGGCCCAGCCAACGAAGCCCACATCCCTTGAATGAATTAAAACAAACAGTCACCATTGATGCTCACACAGACGATGGTCGAGGGGGCGGGAGAGGAAGGTCAAGATCGGCTGGGAGAGGAAGAGGTGTTGGGGGTGAGGTTGGGAGGGGGGAATGAAGGTGTCAGGATGGAAGGAGGTTGGGAGGGAGGAATGAAGGTGTCAGGATGGGGTGAGGCTGGGAATTGGGGGATGAAGGTGTCAGGGTGGGAGGAGGTTTGGGGGGATGTAGGTGTCGGTGGGGGTGAGATTGTGGGGGGGGAGAGAGAATGGTGGGGGTAGGAGGGGGTAACGAGGGAGAAGACCACAATTGGGGAGTAGATGTAAGAGGGTGCAAGGGAAGGAGTGCAGAGAGGAGAAGGTTTCCTGGGGGAGGAAGTGGTGTGGAGAGGGGAAGGAGTAAGGGTTGAGGAAGAAGCAAGAGTGGAGGAAGGAGTCAGCAAGCGGGTAAGAGTAAGGAAGAAATGAGGCTGGAGGAAGACGTCCCAGTGATGTATCATTAAGCCTGGGGGGTTGCAGGATTTCCTTTTGTGGACACCTCCCTGCAGCAGTCGTGGGCTGGAAGCACTGAGATGTGTGAATGTGACTTTAAATATGGCGCCCGTCGTGATGAAGCAACGAGGTGATGAGAGCCTGTCCGTCATGGAAATGGCATGTTTCCCGAGAATGCATAAATAATGTGGCAGGATTGGGATGATACGACGTGAAAACCCGGCATTGCGGCCGGTGGGAAAACATCGCTTTACCCACCTGCTACCTCATTTTAGTGCAAATCTGGGACGATTCTACCCAATGCCTTTTCTATTGCTTTTTAATTTATTTAATTGTTTTTGCTACTTATTTATACAAATGTTAATTATTCTCCAACACTTTGAATCGTTTTTTGATTTTAAACTGATTTTAACTGTGAATATTGTTTGGGCTTGCAATCTAAGACTATCACATAAAAATTTAGCACTTTCTGAGTTCAGAGATCAATATTTCTAAGTTGCAAATACCTTCATTTCAATTTAAGATTGGGCATCTCAAGATGGGGGAAGCTTTATAACTTACATTGTAACATAAAGATACTGGCATGGGTTTATTTTGATTTGAATGGCTTGTGCAATAGTAAATCAGAGGCAATTTGTTTAAAAGGATAAGATTTAGCCTTAGAGTTGTGGTTGCTATGGCAGTTGGTAATTCATTTGAGCTTTTCAAAGCACTTTGATTTGATTTAGTTTGTAAAAACACATTTTCTTCAGTTATATTCATTATTTTTATTCATTTGAAAATTGCCTGAAGGCCAATAATGTAAATTACTGTCATAAAAGCAAACTCCAGCAGATGCTAGAAATCTGAAATAAAAACAAACTGCTGGAAATACTCTGCAGTCCTGGTAGCATCTGAAGATGAGCTATTTTCCACTTGGAACATTGGCTGGAATTCTCCAACCCCATTGGCATTGGGCATCATGGCTGGTGGGGGAGGGAACAATATGGTGAGTTGGCCAAAAATCGGTTTCATACCATCATGAAGCCAGTTTGCAATCGTCCGCTCCACCCGTCAATGGTGGGCTGCATTTCCCGCCACTGCATGTCAGGAACCTAATTTCAATACTTTAGCATTTCATTATAAGCCCTGCTCACAGGAATCATTCCCCCCCCCACGCTGGATCATCCAGGCACGTCGACGTGTTTCACAACTGTACATAAACGACGTGCACCTGGCGAGCTGCATTTAGCTCGGGATTTCGAGATTTGTTTGCCTACCTTGCTTCAGGCAGCGCTCGTGGTCATCAGCGCCAGGCTTCACAGGCAGCACCACATCACTTTTAGGGGGACTCATGGACAGGTTTCTATCTACCAGGCCAGCTGTAAAGCGGGGGTGGTTTTCCAATGACTGTAGGGCTAGGGCTTGCTTGGGCAAAGGGGAGAAATGGCCTCAGGCAAGGAAAGGGGCTGCAGGGCGAGGGCTGTAGTGGGGAGGGGGGGTATCTCAGGCTGTGTGTGGGGACACATGTTGATTTGTGCAAGTGGCCTCAAGATGGTGAGAGCTGACGAGGCCTTCTCCAGAATGTGCAATAGCCTTGTGAGTGTGTGAGTTTAGAGTGATAATATGGTTGCCTTACCCTGACGGCACGGATGAGATCATTCATCTGTTTGACCTCTTGTGTGCAGTATTGGCACTGACCACCTCTGCCACCACCTTCCAAGCTGGAATGGTGAGACTGATGGTCCTCCTGTGACCAGAGCAGGGATAGAGGACATCACGGAGGCCCTCCACGGCACCCAGAACATGTTCCAGGGATTATCACTGAATCGAGGGGCTGCACTCTTCTTGGCTTTTGGGGTCATGTCTTCACCGTAGCAGTCCGGGATTGCAAACATTGAGAAGCGTGCGCAGGCTGCAGTTTAAATGGTGCTCTGTGTGATGAAGCGGTGAAGTAACAGTGGGCAAATGGGAGGCCACCAGCAAGGCAGCGTGTTTTCTATGGCTGCATAATTAATGAGGCGGGAATGGGACAATAATGAGGTAGGAATGGAAACTCCGCCATTGGATCTGGTAGGTAAAATTACTTTTTTCCCACCCACTACCGCACTTTGTGCAAATCTGTGACGATTCCGCCCATTAACTCTGTCTCTGTCTACATTACAGCCTGACTGCTGAGCATTTCCAGCACTGTCTGTTTCAATATGTAATTGACTGTGCTTTTGGAACCAATTGCCATTTTAATTATTTTATCTGTTATGAACTGTGTTTACAATTGTGGCCCGAATTAAATAGAAACACTTGAGGTCAAACAACTTATTATTGTGAAAACTTGACTTTCATTGTTATCACGGTGATATTCCAGTCATTATAAATCGTTTGGAGGTCTTTAATTCCTGATTTGAGACCATCACATAAAATTTGACTGTTTCCAATTTCATAAATGTTTGATGATTTGAAGTAGAAATTGTTATCTCTATGGCAACAGTCTGGAGAGACCTTGCAATTGGACCATGGCAAACTAATTGAATAATTAATTCTTATGAAAGTTTTCAAGTTTTGTAACTTTGAAATAAAAATAAAATAGAGTTTTGTTCTTATCACTCTAAGGTGAAGAGAGGCAATTGCATGCGTCAGGTGACATTTTGCTCCGCCTTCTTATTAATTTGCAAAGGAGTTAACTCTTTCTGTTGATAGCTGCTTTTAATTCACCAAACAATGTCATTTCTATTGCGAATGTAAATTTATATATTGGGCGTTCTTAAATTTAAAGTTCCTGCATTTGAGTGGGTATATCCCCATGTTGACATAATGGAATCATGATTCAACAAATTAACTTCTTGGACTCTCAAGAAGAGATGCAACAAATTTACTGATTTTCTTTTCTTTCACACAGGGGGCCTGGGTTTACAAGACCAGACTCTTTGGTATTCAGAACGTGAGAGCGTATCTGCAGACATCAGATGTAACAACATGGTTACAATTTGGACTTATACTTTCAAAGGCTTGAACTTAACCCATTCAAAGCCATATGTTATCTTCCGAGACAGAGTGCTCAAATGGGGACATGTCAGAGTTGCTAATGCAAGCAGATCAGTTTCCAGTCTAAAACCACCAAGCCTGGGCATCACTTGTTTCTGAAATCGTCGAATTACTGTACTAGTTGAATCTTCCTTCGCCTCAACGCTGCTCTGCATTTCTTGCCAGGACTTCCAAATCCAGTTTTCCCAGGAGTGCGGAGCGTAGCATCCCTCAGAGAGCTACATCGATCACAGTGGAGCCAGGGGAAGACAGCACATGCACTCTTTTTATGGCACTAGCTGCCATACGGTAATTTTAAATGTCCAGTGTGAATGTTAGTAAACAGGGGCATGGGTGAGTGGGTGAACGAGTGAATGGGTAGGGTGGTAGCTGAGTTGGTAAGTGGGTAGGGTGGCAGTTGCATGAGGTGTTAGGTGGGTGAGGTGATCCGTGGGTAATATGGAAGTTGGGTGAGGAAGGTGGCAGGTGGCTGAGATGGGTCGGTGGGTAGGTGGGTGAGTGCGTAGGTGGGTCAGGGTATTCAGGTTGGGTCAGGAGGAGTATTTGAGTGGTGGGGATTAGTCGGGTATTGGGGGGTAGTGATATTGGGCCAGGGCAGGTTAGTCAAGGCGCGAGGGTGTAGTCAAGGATAGCCCAAGGCTGGCTTGTATCAGATGCCACATGAGACATGATATTGGGATGCCGGTGTTTTTGTGCAATATGAGGTAACTAGTATGCGAAAATGCATGGTGAACTTGGATGGCATGAATGTTTAATGTGGCTCTGGACAGTGAACCAACATTCTTAATCGCTAAGGCACAGGCATTTGTTCCATAGAGAACCGTCTAATGGATGAACAATCAGGATAGAGTTAAAGACACAGGTACCTATCAAAGGAATCAAAATTAAAGTTAAAGTGGATCCTGGAGGTTGAGATGGGAGATGTCTGGGCAGCTTTGCTTGCCTCTCCCTGCATGGTCCCAAAGTCTTGGATAGCATCCCACTTTTCAAACACAGTTTACGTAGTGTCCACAGGCAAAGACACAAAAATCCTCAAGCAAAGGCCATCAAATTATTATTTTCACCTACATTTTCCTAACTTGCACAAGAATGTTGGGAAAATTGCATTTGGTGGTGAAATTTTCCTCATCCTCTCTGATATTTGGATTTGGACAACTGAGGGCTAGGGAGAAATAACGCTTAGTGTCAAATCATTAGGACATAAAAATGAATCAAAAATTGAGTACATCAAAATTTTATCCTTTTTTGTTATTTTTAAAATGGACTTTTGCTGAACCAAAAAATGGCTGCTACAGGTCATATGACTCACAATATTGACAATCTGTTCTGGAAGCTTTGAACAGAGATTACAAGAACAAAAGAGTTCTACTCTCATCCTTGTGGAATCTTGCACCCCATTGTAAGGCCACATTATAATCACAAAACTACATGGCTGACAGATGAACTGACTCATCCCAGCTTGGACGATAACAAAGACAGATACATCAAAACTCGTCATACCTGAAAAGGTGTTAACAGCTACCATTTTGTTCTTAAGGGAAACAATGTTTTTTTGGCCAGAAGCACAGAAACTGCTTGTGAGGCTGCAATTAACTTATTAATGGTCCACATCCCATGACCCCATGCTTCTAGTCTTTTGGATCATTTTAATATTACATTTCTGGACTCACAGCTCATTCTGCTGATTTAACACCAATAGGAAAGAACTCTAGCAGGTCTCCCAGCTGACCAAGCAGCCAGCCACCATCAGTCGACTCCTTGAAGCCTGTTTTATTTCAAAAGCATCCGACCATTTCCTGATAAACAGTCTATGTACAGAAACCTCATCATGCTGCATCCACATTGGCTTTCAAGGGCTTTCATGCTGCTGTGTCCAACCAGGAACTCATCTGAACTGAACTCCATCATGAAGGAAACATCCCCTGGATTTTTGACCTTCTGGACTCTGGAAATCACGTGAACTAGTAATCATTTCTGTTCTATTACTGTTGTTGTCCATAGATGTAAAAATTCCCTATTTTCTATCTGTGTGTGTGTGTGTGTGTGTATATGTGTGTCCCACCTCCCTGGGTTTGAAATAAATTAACCTCCTGAGTTAATCATAAAGAGTATTTACAGTATGTTACTTGTAACATTGGACTACATAAACTGAGGGTTTGGGGAAACACACCATACGCTAGTTTTTAAAACAGTTGTGAAGCACCTTTGCTTATGGACAGATGGTGAGAGGATAACAAAATTCCGTTTGCCTCTCTCACCTGTCTGTAACATTAGCAAGAATTATCCACAAGATAGTTATGGGCAAAGAGAGAGTTGGAGAATCTTCTTTAAGTCAATGAATTTCTTGTTAATACCGTAGCTTTCTGTAAAATGTTTTATGATTTTCTCTGTATCATGATATGTACTATTTACCAAATGATACTAAACCTAGTTATATATGCTTATGTGAATGTAATATTGATCAACAGTAAACTCCCAGGTAATCCATGCCAGAAAGTAAGTTAATTTACTCAGAGTGTTTGCTCATTTGATGTTAAAAGGAGACTGTCGGAATGTATTAAGATGATTTACAAAGTCAATCTACCTCCGTGAATCGCCCTTATGGCATTTTCAGTGATGGAGCTGGGGAGGTCTTGTGCCAGTAGGCAGCATCCCTGTCTCTGATCCAGAAGCTCTGGGTTCAGGTCCCACTCCAGGAATTGATGGCCAAGTTTATAACATGGCCAAACAGGTTGCCTGTCAACTTGGAAATCCTTCTCATATGTCTGTGGAAGGCAGCAAGATGGGAGAGTCTCCTGGTCAGCAAGACCCTGCAGAAGGCCATGGCAAACCGTTACAGCACCCTGCCAAGCATAATCATGGACCTACACATGGAAGCCCATGGTCACCAACATACTCTTAGGTCATGGTAACTGAAGGGAGAGACAGTGATGGAGCAGAACACTGGAGCCAAGGTCAAAGGGAGAGTGAACCTCATATGGAAACTGGTGGGTATGACCTGGGGCAGCAGAGCTAACACACCACAGTCTGCTTCATTCGCCCTGGTCTACCCAGAGTTCTGCTACTTAACCTGGCTCTGGAGCCACCACACAAACATAGCAGATATCCACCTCCAGGAAGTTATGGTGATTACTTCTGGGACGTTAAGACCAACACAGCTTAAGTGACTTCCTGCCCTAGCACACATTGAACCTCCTGATTCCCATAGAATAAAACATCCTTCTCAGAAAACACCATTGCCTGACAGCTAACAAAGCACCCCCCATTGACACAGGACCTCAAAAAACCCTGATGCACTCATCTGAAATCCCATAGCCCCTACTGAAGCACACTCCACACCCTACAAACTGATGACAGCCCCACCACTCAATGGTTCACCTCCTGCTTGACTGTAAACATCACCTACAGCAATCTGCTGACTGAACTGAGTGACAAAGTCCCAGGTTTCAACCCTCCACAGAAAATCTGGACAAGCCTCAACCATTGAAACAACAGGGAAGATATGGCCACTCGCTCCACAACTGGAACATGAGGAACTGCTCAAATTTTGACTGTCCCCATCCAGGTCAGACACACATGGGCCAGGATTTTCAGCTCGGGGCATGCAGCGCATGCCCGACATGCCCAAGCTTGAAATAGTGCACAATGGCATCGGGCGAGCGTCCCATGCATGATATTTCGGTTGGCGGGCGTGTGCGAGAGTCGGCAGCATGCCTGCCAACAATTAAGAGGCCTATTAAGGCCCTTAAGCAGCTCACTAATTAGACTTTTTCACTGCCCGTCCAACCTTAGGGTTGGCAGGCAGGCAAATAGGCCAGGCGGCCTTTGGATTTTTTGTGAAGCCCCATCCACGGTCGGGATGAGGTTTCCAGCAATGAATAAAAAAAACAATAAAAAACATTTTGAACTCGTTTTTAACATGTCCCTTTTCATGTGACTGAATCACATGTGGGGACATGTTTATATTATTTGTGAAATCTTCATTTCTCATTTTAAAAATCTTCAGCTCCCTGAGGCAGCCCTGTGCCTTCAGGGAGCTTTCAGTGAGCACACCCTTGCTCACGCACAAACTTCAACACTCGCGTAAATTGGCCAGCCAGCGTGAAATCACGGTCAGGACCTGGTCGGGGGCCGCAGACCGTTTTGCGGTCGCTCCCAGGCCCGCCCACCACTCCCACCCAACGAGGGGCAAATCCTGCCCATGAATTTCTGCCCTGAGAGATCCACTGTTGGCTTTGCAACTCTGCATCAGCTGAATTCATTGAATGCACTGTTAACTTCAACATTGAACTATAACTGGTTTCCCAGCAATACAAATAAAAAGAAAGCGACACAGAGAATGTGAGACAATGGAGATGTATATAAATATATATATATATACATATATATAACAAAGGCTGAAAATATTACAAGTTGGGTTAAGCAAAAAATGCTGCTTCAGCTAATTTTAAAAACCCTGTATTACACAAGGACAAGCGGAGATTTTCCTATGGTATAAAAATAGAACCAGGTCCACTTTAACTTCAAAGTCTTCTTGAGGATCAGGAGCAACGCAGCTACACAACAGCCTGGAGGACGAGAGATGCTCACTTCAGAGCATGTGTTGTCCCTGACATAAGAGAGGGTTCTCTGAGGTAGCTGGAGCCTAGGAACCAGATTGCATTATTTGCATGCTATTTAATATGAATGGAAAACCAAATCAATCACTATAATAAACCTTGTATCATAATACTCATATGTGACTCCTAACTCAATTGTAACTCTTTTAGAGTCAACCAAATAAACTAAATTAACAAAATAAGGGATAAATCAAGCACAGCCCCTAAGTCAGGTCAGCTGTAAAACCAAGGACAAAGTTTAAAGGAAACTTACAAACATTAAACCAAAATGTGATTAAAGGGGTCAACAAACCACCCCAGTCCCCACGGTGCCCACCAAGCACAGAAGGCCTAACTCAATTGTAACCCTTTTGAGTCAAAACAATAAACTAAATTAACAAAAACAAGGGAGAAATCAAGCACAGCCCCTAAGTCAGGTCAGCTGTAAAATCAAGGAAAAAAAACTTTAAAGGAACCTTACAAACATCAAACTAAGATGTGATTAAAGGGGTCAACAAAACACCCCAGTCCCCGCGGTGCCCACCGGGCACGGAAGGCCTAACTCAATTGTATGTGAATCCTAACTCACTTGTACATGAATCCTAAGTATCCTATTGTCATGAGACTTGTTACCTTTGTGCTCCACTAAGAAATCCACTAACAACCTGTCTTACACTTCCTTCTCACCTCCTGAATTCTCTCTTGCCTTTCCTTTGACGTTTCCCTTTTTACATTACTTCATTACCACTTATCTGTTATTGAAAATCTTTGCCTTTATCCAAATTTCTACCTCAGTTTTGGCCTCCATCCAAGCAATGGATGGTGAATTTTATCTAATTTGCTGTGTCAAACTCTTTCGAGTTATCAACAGTCACAGATTGCAACTCTTTTCGAGTACAATCACAGTTCTTGGTTTCCGGGAGTGGGACATGAACCCACAACCCTCTGATTCAAAGGCGAGGGTGCTATGAACTGAGCCACAGCTGTGTCAAACTCTTTCGAGTTATCAACAGTCACAGATTGCAACTCTTTTGAGTACAATCACAGTTCTTGGTTTCCGGGGGTGGGACATGAACCCACAACCCTCTGATTCAAAGGTGAGGGTGCTATGAACTGAGCCACAGCTGACACCTCAGCTGTGTCAAACTCTTTCGAGTTATCAACAGTCACAGATTGCAACTCTTTCGAGTACAATCACAGTTCTTGGTTTCCGGGAGTGGGACATGAACCCACAACCCTCTGATTCAAAGGCGAGGGTGCTATGAACTGAGCCACAGCTGACACCTCAGCTGTGTCAATGTATAAATAATCACACTGCATGGCAATCACCTTGTTAAAGACAACTGCTAGTGAAACAGGTGATGGGCATTGATTATCCCGTCTAAACAGAATAAAACGATACAGCTGGAACACTTTGTGTGGAAGTTACTTGGAAGTCAGTAGTACTGAGGAGCTGTCTTTAAAATAAACCAGCTTTAACCAAAAGACCAGCTTGGATTAATTCTCCTACCACAACCTCTTATTGTGAGTAACATGGTAGCAGAAGATAAACTTTAAGCTTTGCTGATTGATTCTTGTATATGGAGCTTTTTGCCTCAATCCTCTGAGGGAAATGAAGTGCACTGTTGCCAACAATATAAGTTACAGAATGGCAGAAGGATGGTGCAAAATCCCAAGTTTTGACTATTCACCAATTTTTTGAGTCTGAATCTTATCAGCAATGGAAGGCTGAATTTGAAATATGGACCCGGGTTACTTCCATACCCCGGAAGAAGCAAGGTATGGTTATCATTACCAGCCAAAAGTAAGATAAGAAGTAAGGTATTTTCAGAGTGGAAAGTGGATGATTTGGATCATGAAGTGGGATTGAATGTTCTGTTACAATTTTTGGATAAGGTTTACAAAAAGGATGAGTCATTGGAAGTGTATGAAGCTTGGTGAATCTTTGATGGGTTTAGGAAATTGGATCATCAGTCCATGGAAGGATATATCATGGATTTTGATAAATGGTACAGGAAATGAGAGATTTGAACTTGAAATTCCGGAATTGGTATCTGCATTTAAATTACTGGACCGTGCTTGCATTTCCCACGTTGATAGTTTTTTAATGCTAGCAGGGGTTCAATTCCAGGGGAAGGAACCTCTCCTAGATCAAAAAGCTGCTGCGCTAAAAGAATTTCTGGGGGAACAGCTGTTCCTGCCACTTTATTAGCAATTGTGAACAACTATTCAGTGAAACAAAGGCTAGAGGATTCAATGGTGGCTGAATTTTGTGGTTGACCAAATATTAGATGAAGATTTCAATACAAGGATGGGGTTAATGACAGGAGGCTTGAAAATGGATGTAACCCTAGCCAACTTGAGAGTTGGGACAAAGTGTATTTGGAACAGTGACCGTGGGTGTGTTAAACCCAAAAGTAGGCATGGATAATGATTCTCCGCATCATTACGTGATGAACTGCCCACTGTGAAGGAATCACTTTTTTGAAGTGGATTCATCTAAAAATGGTGACTAACATGATGGAATTGTATTAATCACTAAGTTTGAATCCGGTGATGAGTATCTTGATGGTAGATTCCTTCAGCTGTAAAGTTCTGGGCAGCCGTTGCATTTCTAAGGTGTGTGGCATGGACTGGCTTGACTGCTATCTGGAGTCTTTCAATGAGGCTGACAGTGGAAGGTCAAGGAGTATTAAGATATACCTGCTTCAGGTTTGGAGATGACAATACATTAACATCATCCAAATGGGTGGCCCTCCCTTGTAAGATGACAGGGATCAATCTGTTTATCAGTACTGATGTAGTTTCTAGCAAGATATCACTATTAAGTTGATGAAGGATCAGATGACGCTAGATATCAAGAACGATAGAGCGATCATATTTGGGGAAATAAATGTGGACGTGGTCGATAAAGGATATGATGACCTTATTGAACAAATTGCTGCTCAGTGTGAAATTTGTCTTAAATATCGCAAGACACCGCCATGTCCTGTTGTGAGCTTGCTGCTAGCTTGGGAGTTTAACGATGCAATGGACTTAAGTTTGGAACAAGGGTAGGGGTATTTTTTACTACACCTTCATAGATATGGCAACCATGTTTAGCCTATCTACTGTAATACATAGTAAAGACAAAAGGACCATTGTCAATAAGGTCACGGAGAAATGGATAGGAGCAGGATTAGGAATACCAATGAATGATGGTTTGGAATTCGCCACTGAGGAATTTTGAGTGTGAAAATTTAAACATCATAGTTATGCACACTGCAGCTGAGAGCCCATTTAGTAATGGTCTTTGCGAAAGAAACCATGTGGTAATAGACTACCTGTTACATAAAATATGGCTGATCAACCAGATTATAAATTGCAAATGGCGCCAGCATAGGTGGTACATGCAAGGAACTCTCTGCAAGTGGTTTGGGGGGGTACAGTCTGTGCCAGTTGCTGTATGGAAGAAATCTGAAGTTGCCTTCAGTGTTAATGGATGCTCCCCTTGCTGTAGAAGGGATTAGCATTAGCTCCACTTTTTCTGCTCACCTGAACACTTTGCATGCAGGCACAAAAGCTTTCCTTAAAGTTGAGGTTTCGGAGAAAATTTGAGCCCTACAGCACCATATGACCATTGGGAACAGTTTAGATAAGGAGACATGGTATATTGTAAAAGGGAAGGCTGGAGCGAGTGGAAAGGACCTGGCAAGGTAATAGGGAGTGATGGGAAAGTAGTAATTGTGCAACATGGCAATCAAACTGTTAGGGTGCATTCTTTGCGATTAATTGGTACTGACTGTACCTTTTACAGGTTCTTATGACCGAAAGATTCTAGTAGCTGTGAATAAATTGGAAAATAAGCTGATAAAGGAAGTCAAACAGAGAGAGTTATCAAGTTGGAAGGAATTTGGGATATATTCTGAAATACCTGACAGAGGGCAGCCAGCTTTACCTCACAGATGGATCTGTACAGAAAAGGTACTCCTGGATGGCACATCTGGCCAAAGTGAGATTAGTAGCCCAAGGCTTTGAAGAGAGACTGAGATCAGGATGTCAGAGTGGACTCACCTACTGCGGGGAAAATGAATTTGAAGATTTTTTTTAGCTACTTTGGCATCTTATTCCTGGGAGTGTAAATCGATTGATATAAAGACTGCGTTTTTACAGGGGGAGAAGTTCCAAAGGGAAATAAACAACATAGATGACTATGTGGAGGATAGGATTAGTAAACTTGCAGATGATGCAAAGATTGGCCGGGTGATTAACAGTGAGGTTGAGTGTCTTGGGCTACAGGAAGATATAGACGGGATGGTTAAATGGGCAGATAAGTGGCAGATGGAATTTAACCCTGAAAAGTGTGAGGTGATACACTTTGGAAGGAGTAATTTAACAAGGAAGTATTCAATGAACGGCACTAGGAAGTTCTGAGGAACAAAGGGACCTTGATGCATGTGTCCATAGATCTCAGAGGGGCATGTTTAGACATAAGCAGAGCAAGTCAGGAGTGACATTGAATAAACAATCTTATCTAGCAAATGTTAATCATATCCCGATAACTTGGGTTAGATCCCCACAAAAAGGGAATCCTGCTACCAAGGAAGAAATGGAACAGTTGAGAAGTTTGACTGGGCAGTTGAACTGGCTGTGCACTCAGACTTGGTCTGATGCTAGTTATGATGTGTTGGAGCTGAGAACCATGATGAAACATGCTATAGTTGAGGAAGATCTGAAGCAAATTATATCCCGAGAGATGAATTTTCCAGCCTTGGGTGATCCAGGGGATTTGAGGTAGGTCACTTTTTTAGCGATGCTTCACATGCCAATCTTCCAGATGGGCTCTCTAGCACAGCAGGGTATATCATTCTTGGTGGGAAAGAATGATAAATGTTGCCCGCTGGCTTGGGTGGCCAAGAAAATAAAAAGCGTAATGAAAAGCACCTTAGCTGCTGAAACACTAGCCTTGGTAGAAGTATCAGATATAGGGGTTTACTTATCCAATATACTGATAGAAATATTATATAAGGGGCAATGTGAGAAATGTTTGCCCATAGAATGTTGTGTGGATAACCAGTCTCTTTGGGATAATGTTCCTTCCATGAAAAGTGGGAAATTTATAATCTGAAAAGTGTCATTGAAAAAAGGCTAAGAATTGACCTAGCCAGCATAAAAGAAATGTTAGAAGAAAGAGAAAATAGGTTTCCACAAGTCACCAACTATCAGTTATACAGGAGTTATAGATGTGGAAATACATGACATTATTTCCTTCTGTTTGTTTTAAAAAGAATGACCTTTAACCTTTTTTCAAAGCTTTAATTTAAAAAGAGAAGAGGGGAACCTGCCAATGTATAAATAATCTCACTGCATGGCGATCACCTTATTAAGGACAATTGCTAGTTAAACAGGTCATGGGCATTGATTGTCCCATCTAAACAGAATAAAAAGATGCAGCTGGAACAATGTGTAGAAGCTACTTGGAAGTCAGTAGCACTGAGAAGTTGTCTTGAAAATAAACCAGATTTAACCAAAAGACCAGCCTGGATTAATTCTTCTACCACAACCTCTTATTGTGAGTAACATGCTGAACATAAATGTAACCACTCAAATACCTCTCTAAACTTTAAATCTGTGGATGTGATCCATCCTTCATAGCATATATCCCCAATCTTATTAACAGAAAGCTGTATTCGTATAACACCTTTTAACTTAAGTAGTCCAAAGTTTACCTCAGGAGTGTTACCAACAGTAGGAGTCAGTAACACAGGTGACTAAAAAACTTAAGTCCAATTGGTTAGGTTTTGACGAACATCCTAAAGGGGGAAATAAAAGTATAGGGTGAGAGGATCTGAGACATTTATGAAAGAAATTCCAGAGTTTAGAACCCAGGTAGCTGAAAGTTGAAATGGTGGAGTGACTAAAATTGGGGCAGCTTAAGAGTCCAGAATTGAAGTAGTGCAGGTATCTCTCAGGTTGCAGATATCCCCTCCAAGCCACACCATTCTGACTTGAAACTATTTTGTCATCATGCACTCTCGGTGGGATCAAAATCTTGGAACTCGCTTCCTAATGGTAATGTGGGTGTACCTGCACTAGGCAGACCACAGCAGTTCAAGAAGGCAGCTCACCAGCTCCTTCTCAAGGGCAATTATGGATGGACAATAAATATTAGCCTAGCCAACGATGCCCACATCCCGTAAAAGAATGTTACAGATGGGAGAGAGGAAAACCAAACTCCTTTGTTTTTCTTGCTGTCCCTCTGTAAGCAGAGGTGTTTAATTTTTTTAAATAGGCTGTGGCATGTTTCCCAAAACCCCCTGATGTCAATGTTTAAAGTGGCTTGCAGCAAACCCCCTTTCGGGTTAAATCCGAAGTATAGTTTATTCATACATTCAAACCTGGAGGATGGTCGTCACAACTACAGACACACACCAACAAGGAGATAGGAAAGAAAAGATTTTACAACTAGGAATAACTTACCCATACCTTTGATTTCTTTTGTGTTATTAATTAACATGAAAGTTAGAATCCAGAATGCCAGTCTACTGAGGGTTCCTTCAGATAGGAGTTAAAGTTCAAGCAGGTTCAGCTAGCTGAAAGCATGAGTTGCTGAATTCCTTCCAAGTTGGTGGTGATGCAGCAAGGTGAGGTTGGTATATGGAGACTTGGTCCGCTCTACAGGTGGTGACTGGAATCCTCCAAAGGACCAGGCTTCAAGGAGGGTTAGAGTTGAGGCAGGCTTTGTTGTCAGCCTTGGGCCTTGCTTTGGTGTTGACAGGCTGGATGTTAACAACTGACTGGCCTGGGAGTCCAGGAATGTAACATTAAAACTTGCTAAAAGTGCTTAGGTCATGTGATGTTGTCCATTGAGTCAGTTTCAAGTTAACGATCAGTCCTGTGGGCAGGATATTTCTGGGCAGGCACGGTGGGCGGCTCAGTCATGGCTGGGAAATGGTCTGCCACCTGCGATTGGCTCCTGACCTTGATTTCATACTGGCCGGCCGTTAAGTGGCTAACCATTAAAGGCGTACTGAGGAGCTCAGCACTGTTGGGGTGGGGCGGGAGGAGCACAAGCGCAGGAGTCTGCACACGCGCAGGAAAGGGGGGATCGCACAATGAAAGCTCCCTGAAGGCAATGAGCTGCCTCAGGGAGCTGAAGAATTGTGGATTGTAAAATGAAGATTTAAAATATGATAGAAACATGTCCCCACATGTGACTCAGTCACATGAACAGGGGCATATTGAAAATGATTAAAAATTTTTATTGTGTTTTTAATTACTGCTGGAAACCTCATCCCGCCCGTGGATGAGTTTCTGAAAAAAAATGCAAAGGCCACCAGGCCGATTCATCCAACCGAACAGTTGAACATGCACCAAAAAATAGATTAATATTTGTTAAGGGCCTTAATAGGCCTCTTCATTGTCAGTGCATGTGCTGCCGACTCTTGCATGTTCCCGCCAACTGAAATATCGCGAGTGTGCGATGATGTTGAGACGCTTGCCCGATGGCATCGCATGTGATTTTACGCCTGATCGGATCGAATGCCCACCTGTGGGACACAAAATCCAGCCCCATGTCTCTGGTCAAAATCCATTGTTCATCTTGGGAGATAGATGGTGGCTACTAGAGCCTTTGCAGGTAATGAATTTTGATGGCTCTTTGTTATAAGTCCAGGCTGGGGAGACACTGTCTACTGCTGCCTTCTTTTATTGATTGTAATGGGTTCACGTAATGATAGGGTTGAGATTCCACAAGGAAGATGGTTGAGCTTTGTCCTAATTATTATTGGAAGTTTCCAGAACTGTAGCCAACTTGCAGATCATGTGACGAGTAGCAGCCATGTTTTTGGTTCAGCAAAGTCCATTTTTAAATAAACTATAAATCCAGACTTACTTCCAGCTTATGGTCTCTTTCCTGTCTTATAGAATGACAATAATAAAAACTGAAGGTTGTGAGGCTGGGGGAGATTTAGAGACGGGAATGGATGAGGCCAAGGAGGGATTTGAAAATAAGGTCGAGCATTTTAAAATGAAGAATTTGCTTGACTGGGAGCCAATGTCGGTCAGCGTGCACAGGGGCGATGGGGGAATGGGACTCGGTGCAAGTTAAGACAAAGGGAAAAGAGTTTTGGATGACCCCTGATTAATGGATAATAGTGTGGGTGACCACTCAGGACTGCATTGAAATAGTCAAGTTTAGATGTCATGAAGGCATGAATAAGAGTTTCAGCAGCACGTGAGATGTGGCAGGGCAAAGTCAGGCAATGTTGTGGAGGTGGAAATAGACATCTTAGTCTAGGAATCCAAGGACCAGGGCTCAGTGTGGTCATTAAATAGGATACGCACTATCAGACCATTCAACCCAACCAGTCCATGCTGGTGTTTACACTCCACTGAAACCTCCTCCCAACTTTCCTAATCTAAATCTACCACTGTAACCCTCTATTCCCTCCCCCACCCTCCATATGCTTGTCTCATTTTCCCTTAAATGCATCTACACTATTCACTTCAACCATTACATGGTAACGAGTTCCACGTTCTCATCACTTCTTCTTGTGTAAGAAGCTTTTTTAAATTCTCCATTGGATTTTTTGGAGACTCTCTTACTTTGATGCTATCTCCCACAGGAGGAAACATTTCTCTCTATTCACTACCAAAACCTTTCACAATTTAAAGACCCCTGTTAGGTCACACCTCAGCCTTTTTTTATCAAGAAAAAATGAGCCTAGCCTGTCGATCCTTTCCTGATATTTAAGTCCACGTTTTTCTGGCATCATCCCTCTCCAATGCCTCTACCCTTTTTAGGATATGCTGAGCAGGACTCCCAAGTGTGACCTAAACAAGGTTCAGTACAGGTTCAGGAAAGCAACTTCCCTGCTTTTCCATTCTATCTCTCTGCAAATAAAACTGTTTGCTTTGCCTTTTTATGGTCTTGCTAACCTGTGGAGCAACTTTGTTTTGTTGTATATGTACTCTGAGATCCCTTTGCTCCTCCACCACACCCAGACTGCACTTCCAAATAATAAGTGACCTCCTCACTATTCTTCCGACCAAAAATGTATGACCTCAAGTTTATCGGTGTTGAACTTCATTTGTCAATTATTTTCACATTCTGCAAGTTTTATTAATGTCCTCCCATAATTTGCTGCAGTCCTCCTCAGTTTAATTATCCCTGCGCACCTGCACCCCTCCCCCACCATCCAACTGAATGTCGTCCACAAGTTTAGAAGTTGTGGGCGAAGTCTTGTAAATGGAGAATTAAATGCAGTGACGAGCAGTTTCTGCGGTACCCACCCCGCGGTCAGGAATAACGGGAACCCTCACCCGATTCTGCGCTTGGAGGGGCATTAATTATGCACAGATGAGTATCAGGCTGAATGACCTAGCGGGTCTGCAGCTGATTCATCAGCTGGCAGGGTCGAAGGTCCTGACGCCATATTTAAAGGCCAGTCCAACACATAATCTCTCTATCCAGCCCACCTGTCTTCTGCCAGGGTAAGTCAGCCTTCAAAACCCTCCAATATCAAACTCTCATCATGGCATTATGCACTCAAACGGTGACTCTCTTCAGGGGTCTCACACAGCCATTAGCGGGGGACACATATCAACACTCATTCTCTCACCAAGACTTTCACATCACCACCATCCCATCTATCATGTTGCTCACACTCCATCCCCTGGCCCTTCTGGGGAGGACTCACCACACACAGGGGACATGCAGCTCACCCAATCTCTGCTCCATCCCTTCTCATCACCTACCTTTCTTTCTTCATACAGGCCAAGCTGGAGCACAACAGGCGCAAGATAACGCAGACTGAGTGAGGGACGGCCAACATCCTCGCCCTCACCGAGTTTGAGGAGGCTGCAGTCGAGCTGGCTGGGGAGGACAGGGATCGATCCTGTGGGGAAGGGGGGATCGGCCTCTCCCAGTAACCCAGTACAGATCACAGCTCCATCACTTCATCAAATCCTGACACCAGCAGATCGAGGTCCCTAAGCCAGTTGAACACCAGTATGAGCCCCGAGACCACATCCAAAGAGGAAGCACTGGAGGAGCTGTCATAGCATTCTCATGCACCCTCCAGCTCAGACCCACGTTGGTGGGGCACAACTCTATATCAGGCTCGGGCTCATTTTATGGAGATCACTACACTGACCTGTCCCTGCAGCAGTGGGAGGCAGGGACAGTGCCCAGAGGGCTGCTGGAGACCAGCCACCCACTCAGTCCAAGTCAGATGATAAGCCTCTGGAAGCGGCTGCCAACTCAATGCTAGAGATGAAATGACAGGAAGAGATTCGCTCTGACATGCGAGTGCCTCAGTCACCATTGGAAGGCTGGTGACCACCATGGGCACTTTGGTCCAGCAGCTGTTTCTGGATTTGCACTCAGCCCTGCACTCCATGGCCACACACCCTAGTGGGCACCATTGAGATGTTGGTGACATGGTGATGAGGCACCTTAACCTCCCTCCAGATGGTATTCGTGTCTCCTCAGTGGTGGTGTCAAGAATCACCAGAATTGTCAACAGTGTTGAAGGAGGCCATTCAGCCCAGTATGTCTGCACCTGCTCTCTGAGCATTTTAATTTAGTGCCAATCTCCTGCCTTTTCCCCATAACCCTGCACATTGTTTCTACTTAAATCATCATCCAATGCCCTCTTGAATGCCTCAATTGAACCTGCCTTCACCACACTTCCAGGCAGTGCATTCCAAACCCTAACTACTTGCTGTGTGAAAAAGTTTTTTCTTCCCTCACATTTGCTGCTTTTGCAAAGCACTTTAAAACTGTGCCCTCTAGTTTTCAATCCATTTACGAGCGGGAACAGCTTCTCCTTATCTACTCTGTCCAGGCCCCTCATTATTTTGAAAGCTTCTATCAAGTCTCCTTGTGGCAGAAGAAAAGACATGCACAGGAAGAATAGATCCCCAGGCATGTCCACATCAGTCGCAGGGTGTTTGCATCATTAGATGGAGGTGAAGGCTTCAAGTCTTATCTTTCATCGCTCTTGTTCCTAAGTGGACTCTCAGTTCCCAGAGTGAGGTCACTCAAAGGGCCCCATGGACGAAAGCAAAGATCATGGCCTGGTGATTCATGAGGCCAGAATGCGCAAGTGTGAATGTGGGACTTGCTCTCGCTGCAAGTGGATGGACATCCCGAGTTGAAAGAAAATGACATTGAGGGCTAGGAGAGATGTGGCCATATTCCCTCTCCTAACTTTACTCTTCCTGGAACCTCTCAGCGATTAATGTATCACGGGCACATCTCCCACATCTTCCTTCCTCCATGGCGTGATTGCGCTCATACTGACCCTCAGCACCAACTTTTGGGTCTCCAAAGAGTTCTCATCCACCTCTTGTTCATCTTCTGGCAGGGGGTCACCTCTTTGCATTGCCAAATTGTGAAGAACACAACACATTGCGATGATGTGGGAAACCCCGTCGGGAGTGTATTGGAGTGAGCCACCTCAGCAGACCAAGCATCTGAAATACATCCTCAGAAGCCCTATGGTCTGCTCTATAAGGGAGCGCGTGGAGCTGTGAGCAGCGTTGTACTTTTCCTCGGAAGGGCTCTGAGAGTGACGCACTGGTGTCATCAGCCAGCATTTCAGTGGGTGCCCCCTATCCCCAAGCAGCCATCCCTGCAGACGTAATGGACCCTCGAATCTCAGGCATCCTGGGGCAACTCGTAGGGTACTGTGCACAAATGTGCAGTATGTGCTTCTGGTGATCATATACCAGTTGTACATTGATGTAATGATAGTCCTTGCAGTTTAGAAACATTAGGGCCTGCTGCCATGGAGCCCATATAGCCACATGGGTGGAGTCTATTGCACCCTGCACTCTTGGAAAGCCTGAGATGGCCGCAAAGCTGATGAATCTTGCAGCCTGGCTATTCAAAGGCCAAGATATTGAGCGCTGCAGTTACCTTCAAAGCTACTGGCAAGGGATACACTCCAACTCCACATGGGGTCAGGCCTTCACGAAGAATGTGGATATGTGATGTACCAGATCTTAAGCGTAGACATCAATGTGTCCAGTCCAACAAGAAAACATGCTCTGTTCGACCTGGTTCTTGGAAATGAGGTGGGCCAAGTAGTTAAAGTGTCGGGGGGGAGCATTTAGGAGACAGTGATCATTTTATTGTACATTTTAGGGTGATAGAAAGGATGATGGGCAATCCAGAGAATAGTTAACTTCACAAGAGCTGACTTCGATGGGGCAAGAGACTGGAAAGAAAGATTGGTGGGAAAAAACTGTAGCTGAACAATGGGCTACCTTCAAAAAAAGAATTGGTTTGGACACAGTCAAGCTATATTCCATTGAAAGGAAAAGGTAGGGCAAGCAAGTCCAGAGACCCATGGATGAAAAGGGAGTTAGAAATTAAGATAAAGAAGAAAAAATGTGCTTATGACATGCGTCAGGTAGAAAATACAATTGAGAACCAAGAGGAATACAGAATGTTCAGGGAGGTGAGAAAGCATATTAGAGAAGCAATAAAGGATTGAGAAACTGGCAGCAAACATAAAGGGGAATCCCAAAGTCTCCTATAGGCATATAAATAGTAAAAGGAGTAGGGCCGATTAGGGACCTAAAAGGGAATTTGCACATGGATGAAGGGGCCATGGCTGAGGTACTAAATGAACACTTTGCATCTGCCTTTACCAAGGAGGCAGATGCTACACAGGCCATGGTGACAGATGAGGAAACTCTGTCACTAGAAGGGTTTAAAATTGATAAGGAGTAAGTGTTGAATAGATTGTTAGTACTTAAAGTTGGCAAGGCACCGGGACCGGATGAGATGCATCCAAGGATATTGAAGGAAGTGAGCACTGGCCATAATATCTCAGTCTTCACTAGGCTCAAGGGAGGTGCCAGAGGACTGGTGAATTCCAAACATTACACCCTTGTTCAAAAAAAGTTTGCAAGGATAGGCCGAGCAATTACAGAAGTCAGTTTAACTTCAGTGGTGGGCAAGATTCTAGAAACAATTATTCAGGATAGAATTAGTAGTCACATGGAAACATATGGGTTGATAAGGAAGACCCAGCATGGATTTCTAGAGGGAAAATTGTGTTTAACTAACTTGCTGGAGTTTTCTGAAGAGGTAACAGAGGTTTGATGAGAGTAATGCTGTTGATATGGTGTATGTGGACTTTTAAAAGGCATTTGACATAGTGCCACACAACAGAGTTGTGAGAAATGTTATTGCTCATGGAATAAAAGGGACAGTAACAACATGGATACAAAATTGGCTGAAAAATAGGAAGCGGGGAGTAATGGTCAATGGATATGTTTCGGGCTGGAGGGAGGTTTATTTTGAAGTTCCCCAGGGGTAGATATCGGGACCGTTGCTTTTCCTTATATGTATTAATGAACTAATCTTGCAGGGGGCAACTTCAAAGTTTGTGGATGATACAAAACTTGGGAGTGTTGTGAACTGTGAGGAGGACGGTGTGGAACTTCAAAAGGACATAAACAAGTTGGTGGAGTGGGCAGATAGGTGGCAGATGAAGGTCAAAGCAGAGATGTGTGAGGTGATTCATTTTGGTGTGAAGAACATGGAGAGACAATATAAAATAAGGTGTGAAATTTTGAAGGGGGTGTAGGAGCAGAAAGACCAGTATGTAAATGTGCATAGATCATTGAATGTGGCAAGACCGGTAGAGAGAGCAGTTAATAAAACAGGTAGTACCCTGGGCTTTATTAATAGGGGCACAGAGTACAAGAGCAAGGAGGTTAAGATGAATTTATATAAAACGCTCATTAAACCACAGCTGGAGTATTGTGTACACTTCTGGGCACCACATTATAGGAAGGATGTGAACACATTGGAGAGATTGCAGAAGAAGTTTACAAGAATGGTTCCAGGGATGAGAAACTTCAGCTATGAGGATAGATTGGGACTGTTCTCCTTGGAGAGAAGGTGAAGAGGAGACTTAATAGAGATGCTCAAAATCATGACCAGTCTGGACAGAGTAGATAGGGGGAAGCTGTTCCCACTCGTAAAAGGATGAAGAACGAGAGGCACAGATTTAAAGTGATTTGCAAAAGAAGCAAATGTGATGTGTGAGAACTTTTCACGAGTGGTTCGGGACTGGAATGCACTGCCTGGAAGTGTGTTGGAGGCAGGTTCAAGGCATTCAAGAGGGCGTTAGATGATTTCAATGGAAAAAAAGGTGCAGGGATATGGGGGCAATGGCACTAGGTCATAATGCTCATTTGGAGAGCAAGTGCAGACATGATGAGCCAAATGGCGGCCTCCTGTGCCATTAAAATTCTGATTCAGGCATGCACAACATTGCCTCCAACTCACTTGTAAATAGGAGACTCTTCTACAGTGGACCCTAGGTCTGTCAGGTTGCACCAGTTGTCTGGATCTCTTTTTTTAAAATTAATTTCAAGGGATGTGGACATCGCTGGCTAGGCCAGCATTTATTGCCCATTCCTATTTGCCCTTGAGAAGGTGGTGGTGAGCTGCTTTCTTGAACCGCTGCAGTCCATGTGGTGTCAGTACACCCACAGTGCCATTAGGGAGGGAGTTCCAGGATTTTGACTCAGCAACAGTGAAGGAACAGTGATATATTTCCAAGCCAGGATGGTGAGTATCTTGGAGGGGAACTTTCAGGTGGTGGCGTTCCATCTGTCTGCTGCCCTTGTCCTTCTAGATTGTAGCGGTTGTGTGTTTGGAAGGTGCTGCCTAAGGAAACTTGTTGAAACTTGTAGATGGTACACACTGCTGCTCCTGTTCATCTGTGATGGAGGGAGTGAATGTTTGTGGAAGGGCTGCCAATCAAGCGGCTGCTTTGTCCTGGATGGTGTCGAGCTTCTTGAGTGTTGTTGGAGCTGCACTCATCCAAGCAAGTGGGGAGTATTCCATCACACTCCTGACTTGTGCCTTATAGATGGTGAGCAGACTTTGGGGAATCAGGTGAGTTACTCACCCAGCAGCACTCAGGGCTCATGCCTAACATTCAGATAATCCAACTCATTCTTGCACACCTCCTAATGGTGCCAACATCACACCCAGCTCCCCCGTGTCCCCTAGTGATTCCTCTGTGGCAGGCACATCACTGCTTAACACAATCACTGGCATTCTGCTCACTCTCTTTCAGGATTAGGAGGCAGAAGGCTAGCCGAGGGGTCAAGGATGCCTGCATCCGCTAAGCCTTGTGGAGGAGATGGTTTTCCACATCAAATGGCTGGCAGTGACAGAGCCATGGCACCCAGCCGCTCAGAACATTGAGGGTGATTGTGTGTTTGTGCCATAAGTCTCATCTCAACTCTCAGCTCACCCTCATCCTGCTATCTGGCAATGATGTGCAACATTCAGATGGTGTGACATGGATGTCTTGCTTCCCACCCAGCCAAACCCCTATTCCCTTACACTAACCTTTCTCTTCCAGGTCCCTGCATTCAGACAGCCAAGAACTGTTGTCCATCCAATCACAGGAGCCTCTGGTGAGCAGAGAGAGCAACAACACAGCAGTGATGAAGGGACAGTGTCAGCTCAAGTGACAGGGTCAGCCACCAGCCCAGGTATTGGTGCTGCATTTAGCTTCCAGGCTAGTATAGATTTGGGATCAGCAAGTGATGAGTTATGAGGCATGATTGGGCTGAAGCCGTGGCAGGGCTAAAGGATGCTTTGTGTGGGATGGTGAGGTCACAGCCGAGTTCTGTTACAGGGACTCTGGGGGAACCTGAAAGGGTGGCATATAGGACAATGCTGATGATGCTACACATAGCGATGCTGGGTGCATTGGCAGGCAGCCTTCACCCACTGTCGTGGAGCATCCAGCTCCAAGCTGGCAGAGGGTATGGTGCAAAGCTTTCCCTCTCCATAGCCACTGCTCCATCTCCCTCTCCCTGTCGTGCTGCAGGCCCAGAGGCACTGGAACTGCTGTCCCCATACCTGTTGCAGCATCTGTCGATAGGTCACCACCTCCTCTGTAATCACTGGAGGCAGCAGCACTCCCTGCCCAATCCAGGAACTCACCACAACACATCCAAAAACACTCTAGTACTCCCTGAAATTTTGCACTAGTTCTTAATGACCTCCCCTGCAATTTGGGCACTTGGCCCTTTAAGAAACACAATGGTGAGGGCCCATCCTGCAGCTTCATGCTCATTGCTGAGTAATTGATGAAATCTTTTGCCTGGATACGCGTGCTCCTGATTTGGTATCTTCGCATTGTATCAGCTGTTTGGATGAAGTCGTGTCGGGATAGGGAGTCCATTCACAGTCCTCCTGTGCATGCTGGGAATGCCCTGGCCTACACCCTTTACCCTGAGAGAATGTACAGACCATACAAGTGGCTGGCAGTGCCTCACGCCTCAGCAAAGCCCCTCCATCGGTGCTACACCAATGAAGTTTGTGCCCTTTGTTTGCTATTGCTTTCTTTGATTAATTGTTGCCCAGGAAGAAATAAAGGAAATTGCAGGGACATATTGGAGCTCCCCCAGACAGCTTGTTAAAGCTGTACTCACCTGATCCCATTTGCAGAGTTGATAGAGTCCATATGTTGATTTTGTATGATGCAATGGGCAGGATGTGAAGGAGGAGCTGAAGGAACATACTGGACAGTTACATTTCCTGATTGTTCCATGTTTAATCCTCACCTCTTTGTTGGATAATAATCAGGAGGAGAAAAGAGAATCTGGCACAATGATCAGCTCAGTATGTAAGTCAGCTGGATTTTACACTTCACTAAGTCCCTCGCACATTAAAGGCACAATGGTCATGTTCACATGTCCAAATTCTTGCCAAGTCAAGCATCATCTCCATTGAGCCCAGCTGTACATTAAGACACATGGAATTCACATTAATTCTCTCCAATATCATTAATTTGATAGACAGCAAAGAATTCTTAAGGATACAGTCCAGCATTAAGGCTAACTATTATTATTGACCCTTTACAGAATGTAGTATAGATGTGATCCGTATATATTGGCACAGTATTTCTGTTTGGGTGCACTATGAAGATGTCTTCTATTTCCTATATAATAAAAACAGGAAATGCTGGAAAAACTCAGCAGGTCTGACAGCATCTATGGAGAGAGAAACGGTTAATGTTTTAAGCCTGTATGATCCTTCTTCAGAGCTAAAGAGAAGTGGAAATGTGATGACATTTATACTCTTTAAGGGGGGGTAGAGCAGGTGAAGCTGAATAGGAGGCCAGTGATAGGTGGGGGCTAAGGAGAGATTGACAAAGATGTCATGGACCAAAAGACAAAGGGGGTGTTAATGGTAGTGGTAAGGGCTAAAGAAGGTGCTGATAGTCGCATAAAGCTAAAGGAGGTGCTGATAGTTTTTCCAGCATTTTCTGTTTTTATTTCAGATTTCCAGAATCTGCAGTATTTTACTTTTATCTTCTATTTCTTAACTGTGCGCTCCATATCTGTACAGCCCTGCAACTGCCTGTGCCAAGGTGAATGATGCAGTGATGTCTGGGCCTGCATGTTTGGAAGCAGATGTGTGGGCATATGCCATAGGTGTCAGGGAGATTCGGATCTGCTATTGCTGTTACCCTTGCCACCTCCTGTTATTCCCCTGCAAATGGGCACACTGTCAGCTTGGATATGACTCAAGTGTGAGAACAGCCCACTGCACAGCAATAAAGTTATTGAGGTCCCAGAGAACTGAAGCATCAGCTGTCGATTGGTGCTTGAGAAATGTCTAACTATATTCATCACGCAGAGGGCTCTGGAGTGACCATAGTGTCCATGATGATCTGCAGCTCAATCTGATGGCCTTGCACAGTTAATGGTTATGGGCTCCTGCCATCGATGCCCACAGACTGTAGAAATGTTTGGCAGAATCTCAAGTAGATACAGGAAATGCAGATGTTGAGCGAGCAAAGCTTAATTGATGTAAGGTCTTGTGAGATTCAAAATCATACTCAACTTCAGAGGGAACCCTCCATGTCATCCAGCTCATTGGCTGTGCCCCTGAAATCTGGCCCGCCCCTCACTCATTCACGTTCTGTGCTTCACCAAATGCTCCCTTCTGCAACTCACTCTCTGACTCTTCCACCAACAGTAGATAGATCCATGCTGTTGCTTGCCACTGTATGGGCAGAATTTAATCCAGGTGGCGGGGGTCTTGCCCACTTGCTGGAAAGCCAGCCCAAGCCCCGTGTTACCTCCTTTGGGGAAGGTCATTAAGTGTCACTTAGTGGCTAGTAGTGGGCCTTGCCCACGATCAAGGACCACAAAGGTGGAAATCACACCTCCCAAGAACTGCCAGCCAACCAAAGGCCGGCTGCTCCTCATTACTGCCAGTACCACCAGGGGGGTGGTGGGAGCTGCCGGCAATTTGCCCACCAGAGGTCCAGGATCAGTGAGGGATCTAGGTTGCAGGTGAGTGAGGGCGGGATGGGGGTCTTGACGAGGGGTTGCTGGCTGGGGAAGGCAACAGGGTCGCACAATGAGGGACAACCCCGTCCCACTGGGAGCCCGCAAACAAACCTGACAGGGTTTCACTTTTTGGGCTCCCCGTGTGGTAACTGCCCCTGCCCACCGCTAATTGAGTAAGAATGGAGGCAGGAATATGCCCTAAAGTGGGCAATAATTGTCCACTTATGGACCTAAATTGGCAGTGAGGTGAGACAGCTATCCACGAGCTTTCCCCACCCACCCCAGGCTTAATGGGGGCAGAGTTGGGAAGGTGGTGGGGTCCCCGCCCCAGTCTCTAAACTCGCCTCAGGGGGCAGGGCATTAAATTCCACATCACACGTGGAAGACAGTCTGAAATGTTCACCTGAAGGCGAAGGCATACATGCTTTACTTTCTGTGCATTAATGTGTTATGGGACTGTGAATGCAGAACTGAAACAGTTAAAACTCCCTTCAAACAAAACCTAAAACATGCCACTGTTAATCAAAAACAGTACAATAGTTACATTGGCCAGGGACAAATTGGCTTGTTATAAATCCAAGAATAAAACCATCCCAGATTTCCAGCCAAAATTCCCTGATAAACATAACTGAGGTCAACCTGTGACGTGATAAGCAGGTTTTGAGCTCATTTTCAAAATGCTAAAGTTTTGTGAAAAGTAGAACCGTCCGCATCAGGGAGGACGCTACGACAAGGTTAATGATCAGAAAGAAATTATTTGCAAACTCTTTGGAGCTGTGTTTATTTTTATGCTTGAGATTTATGAGCAGTTATGACAGGATAAATAGTGATAAATTGTTTCTGTTCTTCAGTGAAGTGGTAATGAGACGATATACATTTAAAATAGCACAAAGTTAGTGAAGGGCAAATTAGAAAAATAGCCTTTTAAAAAAAAAAAGTGATTTAAAATATGGATTTCTCTGCCACAAACTGCAGCTGAACAGAGTTTAGAAACACTTTCAAGAGAAAATGTGCTGTTGGGTTTAATTTTCCAGCTTAACTCGAAGTCCTACTGCCAGGAGGCAGCCTGCTCATCCCCCCACACCCACCACCCGCCCCCCCACCCACACATTGGCGGATGGTGGGACCTAGAGAAGCCTCTTAATTGGCTGTCGCTTATTTAAGAATGAGCTTAAATTCAAGAGCTGTTACCAAATCACAGAACGAGCAGGTCAGCAGCGCACGACCAGAGATGGCCATCGCTGGTTAGAGGGTGTTTCAGTGGAGGGGTGCCCTCGAGGATAAGTAAGGTTAGGGGAAGACTGGTCCAGGCAGAAAAGCCCTTGTGATCAGGCTTTGGGGAGTCATGGAGCACCACTGGAGCCATTACTGCAAGGCCCTCCATGGACCATGGTACCCCCATCAAGGAGGCACTCCACCCCTCAGAACCCACTGGGAGGCCTTCAATGTTTCCCTGGTGGTCTCCCAACATGACAGTCAACCGCCGAGCCACCCAGTTTCCTGCCACTGGCAGTATAGCATGTTGACAAGGCCATATCACCTCCCTTCACCGTTTAAACAGCCCTCCTGCCTCGCAGTCCCATTGCCCTATCACCCCTGATCTTGCTGACTTACATTGGTTCCCAGTCAAGCAACATATTGATTTTAAAATTCCTTGTTTTCAAATCCCTCCATGGCCTCACCTGCTCCTGATCTCTAATCTCCTCCAGCCCCACAATTGGCTCGGTGTCATACTTTGTTTTATAACACTCCTGTGAAGCGCCTTGGGACATTTTATTATATTAAAGGTGCTATATAAATATAAGTTGTTGGCATTTAGCTAAGGTGATTGACATTGTAGACCAGCTACACGTTAATGGAATGAACATCTCTTCTATTCATTGAAACATAGAAACATAGAAACTAGGAGCAGGAGTAGGCCATTCGGCCCTTTGAACCTGCTCCGCCATTCATCATGACCATGGCTGATCATCCAACTCAATATCCTGCTCCCGTTTTCTCCCTATATCCTTTGATCCCTTTCGCCCCAAGAGCTATATCTAACTCCTTCTTGAAAACATACAATGTTTTGGCCTCAACTATTTTCTGTAGTATTCATAAATGTCAATGGGCTGGCATTTTGAATTTGATCACCACTTGCATTTTGCTAATTGCCCTTTATACCTGTGTAAAACTTGTCAATCTATAAAACTGAATATCTGTCACCCATACTCTGTCTCTTGATCTTACTCTTTCCCTTTCTCCCTGTCTTTCTCCGTTTTGTCCGTTGGAAAGGATAGGAATCTGTCTCTCCTGAATAGAAAAACAATGATCTTCTTGATAGTCTAGTTGGTCTGATTAATATGGCAAAGGTCACCGAAAGCTGCCTGGAAGGATCGGTTGCAATGACATTCAGGGCAGCCAGTATACTCAGCACTGTTCTCCTATTGGAGGTGGCCTGGGGTCATCAACCAATAGCCTTCAGGGGAAGTGCAGTCCCAAGGAACATGAACTGCAGTTTTTCTGACTGTCTGATTTTCTTTGTCCGTAGGCCCTGGTGAATGGGAATGTGTCTGTAGAGGAGGAGAACCTTCCATGAAGCCTGATCCTTAGAGCCCCACAGTCTAACCACTTCTATAGCGTAATCTTCAGGCATAAGGATAGAGGGATTTCCATTGGGTGACCCACATCCTCAATATAAGGTATGGCTTTACCTACAAGTTTCATTTGAGACCAGAGACCTGACTGAACCTCAATGATTGAAGAAATTGATGCAATCAAAGTAACAGCAACCTTCAGTAGCAGAATACAAAATGTGACCTCCACTTGTAGCATTTCTTCCTGCAGCAACTAGCCCACCTATAAAATGCAGTAATTATTTGAGGCTCATTTGTAATGGGAGTTGGGGAAATGTGGGATTTATATCTGGTGGATCAGGCCTCTGGCAGGCCCAACATTGGACTGATCTTTTTTGGAGCACAATCCTGGGGCCAAAATAGGCTGGGTTTGAGTCAATTTTTCTCCATTTTATAAACCAAACCTGCTCCCAAATGGTCAGTAATTCATCAGGAAATCCAGGTCACTGTGTTAATCATCACCACAAAAATAAAACTGGTCAGTGGCCGAGCTTCTCCACAGTTTGTTCTCAATCACAGATTCACACCAATCTACATCAGCTCCCTCCATGTTACATTTCCCCTCTCCTTCATCCTTGTTTCCAGATACATGGACTCTTCACCTTGCAGCATGAGATGTATTCTCTCTTCACTTTGATGGATAAACATTCAGCAAGGGGACCAGTTGGTGTCGTCTCAGATGTGATGTTAAACCAAATCTTTATTTGCAGATCTGATTGGAAATATTACAAATGAAGTCACTGTTGGAGAGGTAGGTGAAGGCTATAGCTTTGAGGCATGCTCACTTGCCCTGTAGGGACCTGACTCTGTTCTCCTCAAGCTTTTAGACTGTTTGATGTTAGATGTTTGATTCATTTGGATCTGTAAAGGGCTTTTTTTTCCCCGTGTAGTGGGGTCCGAGGTTGGTTTTCAGAATGTCTTTGTATCTGAGTTTGGGATGTCCTATGGTGTGGGTTCCAGTGCTCAGTTGGCGGTGGAATACTGCCTTTTGGTGTGTGCGAATCCTCCATGGGAACCACATGGCTGACAAAGTGAAGCTGAGCTCTGATGCAAAGTACTGCATACCTAGTATCGACAGTATGATCAAGAACTTCGGTGTTAAGGATTTTGTCCTGCCACTTGATGTTGCAGATAGATCGTAATAGATCTTAAGCAGCGAGAGTGGAATGCATTTAGTTGCTTTAATATGATTCTGGGAGATTGTCCATGCCTTAAGCCATAGAGAAGTGATGTGAGAACCATTGCCTTGTAGACTTTGATATTTGTTTTGTGACAAACTCCATGGTTTCTGCAAAGCCTGATTTAACATAGTCCTAGCGCATTCCTGGTCTCTGAATTAATGCAACCATCACTGGGCCTTGCAGCAGAATTAAATTATTGTGATATTCACGCACAGTTCAATAGGCATGTCTTTCATATTGGTTTAACTAGACTGTGACAAACAAGAATATCTGTCAGTTCAAAGATTTTGCATCTATATTATGCCTTGGTTTATATTATTTATTTATTGGGTGGGATTTTCTAGCCCCTCCCACAACCAGGATCACCCGGTCCCACAAAGTCAATGGATTCCTGGCTGGGCTGCTGAATCTCCCACAGCAGGTCCCACCACGATGGGGCTGGAAAATCCCGGCCATTGATTTGTGTTCGGACAGTAGCTGTTGGTGATGATTCTGCATTTTTCCGTTTACACCTCCTCCTGACCCATTGCCGCCTCATTTGCACCATCTTTCCTTTTGACATTTAATCTCTCCTGCATTCCACCCTAGCACAGGGCTTTTGTTCTTATCTCTTGCCACCCCCTTTCCCTGCCTCTGTTTCTGCTTAGAGCCTATTACATTTTTAACTTTTCCCAGTTCTGTTTCTCTCTTCATAGATGTTGCCTGACCCAGGGTGACCCACCATCTCTTACTTTGCAGGATCATCCTGTATTTGAGTCCACTCTCACATGTTCTGGCCTGCATGGTGCTGGGACACTTTTTTTTTCCTGTAATTCAAACCTTTAAATTTTGTACATTAAATCCCATCCACCCCCATCTCTGCCCCCACTGTCTGGCAGAATCCCTGCCCCCCCCCCACCACTTGTACAAACCCCCATGGCAGGCTGTGTCTTAGCTTTCTCGATGAGAGTTGGTCACCCTGACTTGACCTTCTGAGTATTTCCAACAGCTGCAGTATTTTAATTTTGCACCGGGGTAACTTCCCTGTCCTCCTATTGCATTGTGCAATGAAATCTTTTGCATCCATCTGAAGGGGTGGTTGGATTCTTGGTTTAACATCTTACGTGGAAGACAGACCTCCAGTGGTACAACACTGGACTGTGGTACTGTTCTCGAATGTCAGCCTAGGTTTTGGGGAGTGGACCTCGTAACCTTCCAACTTGGAGTTGAGAGTGCTACCCACTGAACTGACGATTTGTCACATCGTCTCCTGATAAATGGATGAAATAACGTATACTTCTCTCTCCTGCAGGGTGATGTTCTACAGTATCTTGTTCACTCTGCTTATTTGCGTTGGTTGCTGTTTTAACGTGAAGTTGACTCCATGGGATCACTGATAGATGCTTCTGCCTCATTCTGAGGGGAATCCAGTCAGTTTACTGAGACAAGTGTGATTAAAAACTGAAGCTTGACATTCAGCATGGGAGCACGGTTTAGGATTAGCTAATGAGCCTGGAGTTATGACCGTTCCACTCAATAGATCATAACAGTTATTTCCTGATGGGACATTAAACTGGCACATTTATGCCGAACAATTTACTGATCACTGTTTGGGAATTTAAGAAACAGCTGATTGATCCCCCTGCCTTGGTTTTCTTTGTGAGTGTGTGGACTGTTTGCTCACTGTTAGAATCATAGAATCACAGAACCAAAAGGCTGAATTTAATGCCCCCCCGAGGTGATTTTGGTGGCGGGGGAAGATTTAATTGGGCAGGAGGGTAGCAGGTGGAAACCCAACCACCTTCCTGCCTCTACCCTAATTAAGCCTGTGGCAGGAAGGCTTGTGCACAGCCTTTCCACCTTGCTAACAATTGAAACCCTTCAGAGGGCAATCTGTGCCCACTTAAGAGCCTCATGCTGCCGACACTGGTATATGCCTGGACAGGGCATTCGCCATACAGGAATCCCAACAAACAAGCTCTGTCGGGGTTGTTTGCGAGCCTTTGGAGGTGTGTGTGGGTGCAGGGGGGTGCCGTCTCATTCAAAGGCTGAGCAACAACCCCCTATCCTTGCTGCTGACCCCCCCCCCCGCCCACTCCATGACCCCAACAACCTGCAATCCCTGCTCGCCATCGCTCGCCTGTGGCCTGGGTCCCTCAGCAATCCTGGGCCTCAGGTGGGTGCATTGCCAGCAGCGCCTTCCTGGTGGCACTGCTGAGCAATGTAGGGCTGCCAGCCTCTTATTGGCCGGTAACTCGCAGCAGGCGGGACTTCTGCCCCTGAGGCCTTGATCCAGGGGAAGGCCCGCTGCTGCCCAAGTTGGCACTTAATGCGACAGGTCTTCCCAAAAAAGAGCAGCTCTCGAGCCGGTGGACAAGACGCCCATCGCCAATATTAATTCCGCTCATGGAGTGGTTATAGCACTGAAAGGGGCCATTCAGATCATTTGTCAGTTACTTTGTCACAGATGATCATTTCTAAAAGCTTTCCCAAGGCTGCGATTAAACCCCCCTTTTTGTGTAACATTTGCAGTTCTCCAGCCCTCTGCCATCACACCCGTATCTATGGGGGAACGGGAGACTCTGGCCAGTACCTGCACAATTTCCACCCTTGCTTCCCTCAGCGTTCTCAGATGCACCTTATCCTATCCCAGCGACTTCTCAATTTTAATACAGCTAGCCTATCAGATTTTAGCTCATCCAGTATCTCAATTATTTCCTCTTTCACTATGACTTTGGCAGCAGCATCTTCCTTGGTAAAGACTGATGGAAAATATTCATCCAGTATCTCAACTACAGCCTCTGCCTCCATGTGGAAATCCCTTCATGGCCCCTAATCAGCCTCAGTGTCCCTTTTACCATCATTTTGCTATGTATATGCCTATAGAAGCTTTAGTTTGCTGTCACACTCTTTTCATACTCTCTTTTTTTCCCCTTTCATTCCCTTTTTCACTTCCCCTCTGAAATTTCCATATTCAGCCTGGTTCTAACTTGCATTGTCAACCTGACATCTGTCACCTGCACCCTTTTTCTGCTCCATCTTATTCTCTATCTCTTTTGCCACGCAGGGTGCACGGATTGTGGTTTCCCTACCTTTCCCCTTGTGGGAGTGTACCTCAACTGCACCAGAAACATCTTTGTTTTAAAGGTCAAATCTCCCATTTTCTTTGCTACAGTTTTACCTGCCATTCTTTAATCCCAATTGAAATTGGCCTTCCTCCAGTTTAGTATTTTCACTCGAGGTTGCCCCTTGTCCTTTTCCATGACTAACTTAAACTTTATGACACTAAGGCCACTGGTCCCTGAAAGTTCCCCAACTGATTACTTAATCTGTTTGGCCCATACCACTAGAGAAAAAGTACTGAGCAAACTATTGGGATTAAAGGGTGACAAGTTCCCAGGACCTGATGGCCTACATCCTAGGGTCTTAAAGGAAGTGGCAGCGGAGATAGTAGATACATTGGCTATAATATTTCAAAATTCCCTGGATTCTGGAAAGGTTCCAGTGGATTGGAAAAATACTAATATAACACCCTCATTCAAAAAAGGGGAGAGGCAGAAAGTAGGAAACTATAGACCAGTTAGTTTAACATCTGTCATTGGGAAATTGTTGGAATCCATTATTAAGGAAGCAGTAATGGGGCATTTGGAAAGTCAAAATGCAATCCATCAGTCAACATGGTTTTATGAAGAGTAAATCATGTTTGACTAATTTGCTTGAGTTATTTGAAGATGTGACAAGCAAAGTGGATAATGAGGATCCTGTAGATGTAGTATATCTGGACTTCCAGAAGGCCTTTGATAAGGTACCGCACAAAAGATTAATACACAAGATAAGATCACAGAGTTAGGGGTAATATATTAGCTTAGATAGAGGATTGGCTAACCAACAAAGCAGAGTTGGGATAAATGGGTCTTTTTCTGGATGGCAAGCTGTAACTAGTGAGGTGCCACAGGGTTTGGTCCTTGGGGCCCCAACTATTTACAATCTATATTAATGACTTGGATTCAGCGACAGAAGGTACTATAGCTAAATTTTCAGATGACACCAAAATAGGTGGGAAAATAAGTTGCAATAAATTCACATGGATATGGACAGGTTAGGTGAATGGGCCAAAATTTGGCAGATGGAGTTTAACGTGGATAAGTGTGAGATTATCCATTCTTATTCAGAAGAATAAAAAGGCGACTTATTATTTAAATGGAGAGAAACTTCAGAATGCTTCAGTGCAGAGGGATCTGAGTGTCCTCGCGTATGAATCGCTGAAAGCTAGTATGCAAGTAATTAGGAAGGCAAATGGAATTTTGGCATTTATTGCTAAAGGAATAGAGTATAAAAATAGGGAAATGTTGTTGCAACTGTACAAGGCATTGGTGAGACCTCACCTGGACTACTGTGCACAGTTTTGGTCCCCTTACTTGAGGAAGGATGTAGTTGCACTGGAGGTGGTTCAGAGGAGGCTCACTAGATTGATCCCAGAGATGCGGGGCTTGTCTTATGAGGAGAGATTGAGCAGTTTAGGCCTATACTCGCTAGAGTTTAGAAGGATGAGAGAAGATCTAATTGAGTTATATAAGATGCTAAAGGGGATAGACAAATTAGATGTGGAGCAGATGTTTCCCCTTCTGGAGCATTCTAGAACGAGAGGCCATAGTCTTAGGCTAAGTGGGGGGGGGGGGTAGATTTAAATTAGATGAGGGGGAATTACTTTTCTCAAAGGCTCATGAATCTGTGGAATTCTCTACCTCCGAGTGCAGTGGATGCCGGGACGCTGAATAAATTTAAGGAGGAGATAGACAGATTTTTAATTAGTGACAGGTTGAAAGGTTATGGGGAAAGGGCGGGAAATTGGAGTTGAGGCCGAAATGAGATCACCCATGACTGTAATGAATGGCAGGCTCGAGGGGCTGAATTGCTTACTCCTGCTCCTAGTTCTTATGTTCTTATTCCTCAGATTGTCAATGATTTACCCCTCTTTCCCAGATCCAGCAATGACTCCTTTCTCGCTAGTTCCGGAAACATACTGATGGAGAAAATTCTCCTGATCACACTACTCCTCCTGTTCTCCACCCTTTACACTATTACTAATTCAATCTTTCTTGGGATAATTGAACACCTCTATTATCACTACTTTATTGTTCTTGCACTACTATGTAATATCCTTGCAAATTCACTCTTCTAAATCTTTCTCATGAGTTGCTGGCCTTTAGAGGCCCACTCAGCAGTGTAATGGCTCCTCGATTGTTTCTTAATTAAAACCAAATTAATTTTTTCTTTGACCCCTCTAAGACATCCTCTCTCTCCAGCACTGTAACATTCTCCTTATTCATTACTGCAAACCTCCTCCTTTCTTTCCTTCCCCATCTTGCCTGAACACTTTGGTGGATCTTTAGGATACTCAGCTTAGGGAGTAGCCTGGAGAGGACTGATATGAGAATTGTCCTGAAAGTGTTGAGACCGATTGCTGTAGCAACTCTGCACAACACTCATCCTTCTCTCCCCTGATTTACAAACCTCTCCATCACTCACAATGGGACAACTTACTACACCTACAATTCACACCAAAACACCTGTTACTGCCTCAAAGCTGGTACAGGCATTCTGCTTTCACATTGTTTAACATCTTTTGTGAAGTTCTTTGATACTTTGCATTGTAAATACCTCTCCTCAAATGACTTCTCCCTCTTGCCTGGACTTGCTGCTTCTTCCTCCCAGCATGCTCATTGTGCTGAGTTGTTTCATACATTTTTACAACCCTGTCACAGGCCCTATACATGAATCCATTGCCACTCTTCCTGTAGCACAAGCTGGCACACAGCAGGAGGGTGACAGCAACTTCTTCCTCTTCCATATGGTAGGAACAAAAAAGCAAATCAAATGTCAAGATGTAAGTCAGATATTCAGGCCAAGGTTTCCAGTGTAAAAGTCTGGAAGCAGCCTGCCAATCTCCCCCGGGGGCAGGGTTCAATTACATCTTCCAGGATCTGATTAGAAATTCCACAGTCACAAGATGGGGATGCAATAATCTTCCATCAATGGAAAAGGCGACAACATCTATCCTGACTGGTTCCCAGGCAGTTGATTGTCATGCACCATTTCTAAGGAAGGTTTTATTCTTCAGATTGCACTGTGGGATCCTCCATTAGGAATCCAGCTGCTATGTCACTGTTCTTCCAAGAATTACGTTATTGACCCTAGAAGCTGAGGGGAGATTGCTGAATGGCTTTGGTGATGGTCCAAAATGACCTTCCAGATTTGAGACTGAATAGTGGTCATTTGGTCTAGTCAGCCTGGATTGGCATATTTGTGCTGATGTAATGGTTATATTCTCCAGAGACTACTTGTCCACCATGTAGGCATGGTGGCACAATGTTTACAAGCACAAGTAGACAGAAGTTTGGTTTTGATAAAAGCTTACTGGGGATAATTCTCATTGCAGAGGTCATCTGGGTGTCAATTGATTTGGTATGTGGCCTTGCCAGCCCTGCCAGAGATCTGCACTCAGCTGTAAAGTAAACCACGGTGAGTGCTGTTCTAATCCAGAAAGCCAGAAGAAGCCAATCTTTACATACTTCTATATTTATTTACAGATACATATTGCAAGCATATACCTCCTAACCCCACAACTACAGTTTTGTTCTGTGTTTATTTATAGGGGCTCAAGTGAATCTCCAGTTAATGCCCACCACCTGCATGCAATTAAATAAAATTAATATACAATTAACAAATGCTGCCATTCATTTATTCAGTCATTCATGTCAGGAGCAGAGCAAGCGTGCAGGCCCCAAGTCTATCTCAGCCGGAAAGTGAATTGAACCCATGCTGTTCTTGTTATTCTGACTCACGCACCTGTCATCTAGCCAACTGAACTAACCATGCTGCCCCCACCCCATTCCCAACTGTTGCCATATGGAGGGTTTAAACATTTGCTCCCCATGTAGATCCAATAAGATTCCATATCAGGTTAACCCTGCGCTTCAGTTCTGTGGATGTTGTCTACATGACAGAGGGCAATCTAGCCTGGTTCCTGAATGGGAAATCTTTTGGCAGGTTTACCTCTGCTCCACATAAAGAGGCTTTCAAAACTCAAAATCTGGAGCCACCTTTTATGGTCAGTAAATTCTGGTATTCTTGTAAGTGATGTGCCAGCTCATCCTTCAAGTTACCAATGCCATCTTCAAGATGGGCAATGGTGTCTTGCGCAGTATTTGCCTCCAAAATATAACGTTCGACCATTTCTTGCATCTGATGCTCAAGAGATTAATTCATTCTCTTAGGTTCATCAATATTGCAAGTCAGGGTCTGGATTTGTCTGTAGTAATAATTATTCTCTTGTTTTGCCTTGTGAAGAGCATCACTGTTGCTTGATGGGTGTTGAGGTGAAATGTTGTTTTACGTGACCAAGGCAATGCCAAAAGCATAAACAAGCTTACGGAACTCTGTTTCAGGCAGGTCACTGGTGTAAACATTAAAGGACAAGGGGCGGAATTTTCCATTCTGGAACTAAGTCCCGGGATGGGAAGGGGGAGTCTTTCCCACCGCAGAGGCCAGTGGGATTCGTGCCATATCGTGCAATGTTGGCCTAATTAATTACGCACCCAAGGGTTTCCCAATTTGTTTTATATGGAAGGTGGGCTGGATGGTGCATTCCCCACCATCATATCCAGGTGCCATATTTAAAAGGTGCCCAGACATCAACTTACCCACCCTTGAAGGAGGAGATGGCCTGCGAAAAACAGAGCTCCGGTCCCCAGATTCAGTGACACATCCCTGGACGTCCTGCTCAATGCAGTGGAAGCCAGAAGGGGCATCCTCTACCCATAGGAAGGAAGGAGGATGCTGAGACAACAGATCAACCCTGCATGGGAGAGAGTCTCCAGAGTTGTCTGTGTCCAGGGCCTCCACCAGAGGACTGCCTGCAATGCAGGAAACAGATGAATGACCTCACCTGCTCAGCCAGGGTAAGTCAACCCACAACTGCTCACACTCAACTCACTGGCACAGGGGACATGGGCCTCAGTGGCAACGTGACAAGGGGATGCCTCATAGCCCCACAGTCCAGTCTGCACACGGAAAGGCCACTGTGGGGCCCATGACCCTTCTACACAGCTTAGATGCTGACCAGGAGTGGGGTGGGGAAAGTGCTCAGGCATTGAGGACACTGCTAATGACATGTCTCTGTGAGCCTTATCCCTCATATCTGTATGTTTTCACCGCTCTCAGGGGTGCTGGCCCCAAGCCATTGTGGATAACTTGCAGTGCAACAATCACATGGCACACAATCCAGTGGGTAATTTGTAAGACTGGAAGCATCAAAAAGATGCATGAAACCCACTAGCCCTCAACCCCATCTTCTCTCTTTGCACAGGAAAAGTTATGGCACAATAGGAGAGAGATGGAGAAGATGGGAGGGGACTGGCTTGACCTCAAGAAACTCAGACTTTGAGGAGGGGCAGGGGAGGAACCTGACTGAGCCTGTGGAGATGAAGAGGTTGGTGGGCATCCTCCATACAGTAAAGATCCGTGCATGTCACATCGAAACCTCAGGGTTATGTGTTCCTCCGTGTTAGAGGCAGCTCATGCAGTCATTCACTCTGTCCTCTCTCGCTTACACAAGAGGGCAAGACAAGAGGACAAAGTTCTGTCCAGCAGTACCTCAGTCCACAGAGGACTGAGAACATTGGGGAGGAGGAAGAAAGTGCACCTGCAAAGGTGTCACAGCAGTCAGCTCACCCTCCACCAGCGCAGGGACACACACCTTGGTGAGTTCGAGATGTAGTTTCAACAGGGTCTCACATTCTGGTGGTCACCACATGGACACGTGTCCACAACAGGAAGAGGCAGAATCAGCCAAGCTCACCAGCACTCAGAGGACTGCTGGTGATGAGGCTTCTGTGATGCCTGAATCAGATTTCAAGCCTCTGAGATCAGCCCTGCATGAGATGCTGGGAGAGCTGAAAGAGGTGAGGGAACATTGGGCAGAGGTGTTGGAGGCCCTCAAAAGAGTGGCATGTGTGACAGAGGAGTCAGTCTGCCTGCTCTGTAATGAAGTGGTGCCGACATATGTGTACGTCGAGATTTCCATGAGAAGGGTGACGGACTCCATGGATAACCTATTCCAGCAGATCCTGCTGGAGATGCGCTCAGACCTGTACTCCATTGCTGTAAGCCATGGGTGAGCTTCTACAGTGGCTATGCGAGAGGGGGAGGGGCACTACAACCTCTCTCAGGTGCCCCTCCCCCTCAAAGAACCAGGCAGGGGCCCTCGGGCAACCAAAAGGAGGAGGAGGAGTGGCTGCTGGACACCCCTCAGATCTTCACTGAGATGCTCTGAGGACATCTGGCTCTTCAGAACCCCCTTCCCCTGTCATCCCTTTGCCCTCGTCCTCTGTGACCACAGAGGGAGCAGTTGCCCCAGTGCAGGGCAGCCAAAGTAATTCAGGGACCTCCAGGCCTCAGGTCTCCAGAGGACAGCTGCCAAGGTCATCCATGATAACTGGTCAGCAGGCTCCCTCCACCCCTGCTGGGGATGTCAGAGGAGCACTGAGACGAAAGTGATAGGGAACACAAGATTAAGACGTTTTGATTTCACACGTGGTTTCACAGGTGCACCATGATTGCTAATTTTATGACACTTTTGTAAATAGAGTTCACTTACATTTTAACCCCACCACCATCATCAGAGGGACACCCCAGGCTGAGCCTCTGTCCCCCAGAATCAGGTATGTTTAGGGAGGCAAAGATATTTGCCAGAGCCCTTGTGAGTCGTGTGCAAAAACTCTCCTGTGCAGGTTGAGCCTTTGCCCTTCACATACTCATCTGGTGTAAGTGCTACATGCTGGGGCTCCCCTTCAATTGTCTAGTTGAGATGACCTGCATCTCCGCCCACCCCCTGATGACCCAACCCCCATGCTGTATCGTGCAATCTCCACCACGCGGCTCTGCATAGTTGTGAGCGGCCATGATGCAAGTAACATTCCATGTAGAGTCCAATACCTTTGTGCCTCCATCCCATGATTCACACACTGCACCCCGCCCCCCTCCACAACCATTGACTCCCGAAATGTAACATTTACCCTTCAACTGGCCCCCATCACCCTCCGTCCTGCACAGGTAAATGTTCATGTCCCCCTCCCTTCCCAAGGAGCCCACCCCTGTGACAGTAGATCTGCCCCCCACCCTTCATTCTGCCCACTCCCAGAATCCGCTTCTCCTTCTATATTCCTTCTAACAAGGCTCAGCGTCCCTTCACCCATCATCACTGAAACCTCACCCTCCGCCCTACTGGTCCCCACTGCCCCCTTTAACCCTTCCTATCGCCAATTCCCTCTGTATGCCCCCCTATGGCTCATCAGTTGATACCACAGACCCATCTATCTGAACCCCTTTCCCTACCCCCGCCCCATGCCCATTCACACCACACCCCTGCCCGCACTACAGAACAGCCCTTCCCACCCTCCCGCTCCATACCACCTCACCCATTCCACGATACCCGCAGCATCTATCTCCTTCCCTAACCTCCCCTACTCCCTCTAGGCCTCCACCTTTTCATTCCTCTCTTCCCCATCTAATTCCGCTCCCCCCACCCCCCTCAACCCAGCCCAGACCATTGCTGCCCAACAGTATCTCCTGCAGTCATCCACCTGCAGCTTGAAGATCCACCCCCTGGAAGTTGCTGCAGTGCTATGATCCATGTAGTTGATGTTCCACCCACCCATGCTGCATGTGGTGTTCCAGGATCGAGTCGCTGGAGGCATCCGCCTTCCCTTCTGATCTCTACGAGCTGCCTCAGGCCTTCTTGCAGTTAAGTGTCGACATGTACACACCGCATTGGCCCGGCTGTGTCCTGGACTAGCCTGATGTTCCACTGGCAGCACAAACAATCAGATGGGGGAGCAATTCCGCTCGGGCCTTCATCTGCATTCAATTGACAGGATGCAAATTGGCTTCACGCCAGCCTCTGGCAGGAATGGCAACCCACTGTGACGGGCTGGAGCACAAACTCCTGCTGCCATTTTACGTCGGTAGGAAACCATCACCATTAAACCCCCTGCCGGGGGACTGGAACATTCCGTCCACAGGTGCCAGGACTGAACCCTGTAGGAGCCTATTGTTCATTGTCCTGTATCTGCTATTCTGAGTGCTGTTGTGCACAGAGGCAGTGGTTGCTAAGTGTGGAGTTGAGAAGAGAGATTGTTGATCTACAGCGTAAAATGGAGAGTTTGGAAAGTACCCAATGCTTCAGTACAGCATCCTTCATCACAGTCAGGACGTTAGCAGTCTTGGGTTAGTGCTGGATGCCTGCTTCAATAAATGTTGTTAACATTACTTCTTGGCCACTGCAGTTACTGCTGTTCTGAAAACCTGTTTGCTCCTTAGGGATAGTTGGTTTTATGAGAGGGGAGAGTCTATAGAGTAGTATCCTCTCCAGAACTTTGTAACAAGTGCAAAGTAAGGAGGTCAGTCGGTAGCTGAAGGCCTCACAAGCATTCTTTCCCCACTTCAGGAATGTAATTTTCTTTGCCTCACTCCAGACTGATTGAATTTTATTGGCTACTAGTACCTCAGTGAAGGAGGTTGACCATCTCTTCACTTTTGGTACCCTCTACACATCTTTCTCCAGACTGTGTTCACTTATGAACAAAGTGCTTGCCATCCATGAGCTTATAATGAACGATTGTAAAAACATCATGTCCTCGACAGAAACCTGGTTAATGGGCAATAAAATTTTCCCTCTAACTGAAGCCTTTCCATCTTTCATCACTTGCCCTACCCAGATCATCATGATGGCTGACTTTTATCACCAACTCACAATATGGTCAATCCCCTAATCCACCTCTCCCCTTTGAACATCTCACCTTGTTACACTCCTCTTACCTCCCATTTAAAATCCTCATTCTCTCCCACAACCACTTGCCCAAGTACCATCTCAAATTTCTCACTGAGATATCTTCACTGCTTACCTCTCTCAGCCTCTGCATTGAATGACTTCTCATCCTTGGTGATTTCAACCTCCATCTCAACCCTCAAGTTATCTCTCCTTTTTGAGTTCACTGCCCTCTTACCCTCTCTTAATCTCTCCCTCCATATTAATTCCCCTACCCATATTCACAGCCGCTCCTTGGCCCTGCCACCTCGGATGATCTCTCTATCCTATTTTGCCACTTACATGAAAATGATCAGAGGTGGCTTCTGTATCACCCTCCACCCATTAGTGTCCCTGCCTCTAAGTCAGAAGCTCTGGGTTCGAGTCTCACTCCAAGACTTGATGGCCAAGGAAGGTACATTCATAACGTGGCCAAACAGGTTGAGTATCAACCTGAAAATCATTCCAATATGCCTATAGCGTGCGGTAAGAATGGGGGAGTCTCCTGGTCAGCCATACTTGATATAGAGTGGCATCCTTGGTCTCTGGTGATAGGCTAGTGACCTGTTCCAGGAATATTAAGCTATGGAGACAGACGTAAGCATGTGCTTCATCTGCTTCATGTGTCTGTGTGGGAAGACAATTGAGAGAGAGATCAAGATCTCCACTCACATTTTTCTTGACCTTCCCAGCCCCGCTGCTTCTATGTGCAATCTCTCCCTGGTCACTTTTGCATTTTCCTACTGTCTAGTAGGAAAATTCCAAATTCCTACTGTCTAGCTTTTGGCCCTCCATTCACCACAACATTTCTGCAGCTACCGTTCTGCTCGATCAAACTCTCATTTCCACCTTTGATGCCATTGTTTCCATTAAAACCATTGCTCTCTCTTACCATGCTCATTGTCTATGGGCCAGCCCTTATCTCTCTGCTGCAGTAAGTCCAAGAACTGCAGACTTAAACATTTATGGTGGACAATGGTTTAGTCATTCATCACCAGATCAGGATGGACCACAGAGAATCATAGGATCATAGAATAGTATAGCACAGAAAGAGACCATTCAGCCCATTGTGTCTGTGCTGACTCTTTCAAAGAGCAATCCAGTTATTCCCATTCTCCTGATTTTTCCCATACCCCTGCAATTTTGTTTCTCCTTCAAGTATTTATCCAATTCCCTTTTGAAGGTTACTCCATATCCATGACCATATCAGGCAGTACATTCCAAATCTTAACCACACCTTGCATAAAAACACCTTGTTGTCTCTGGTTCTTTTGCCAATCACTTTAAATCTGTGTCCTTTGGTTCCCAACCCTTCAGCCATCGGAAACAAAGAACAAAAAAGTACGCGCCCTTCAGCCCTCCAAGACTGCTCCGATCATATTGCCTGTCAAACTGAAACATTTTGCACTTCCGGGGTCTGTATCCCTCTATTCCCATCTAATTCATGTATTTGTCAAGCTGCCTCTTAAACACCACTATCGTACCTGCTTCCACCACCTCCTCTGGCAACGAATTCCAGACACTCACTACCCTCTGCATAAAAAAACTTGCCCCGCACATCTCCTCTAAAGTTTTCTCCTCTCACCTTAAATCTATGAAACAGTTTCTACTTCTGTATCTTATCTAAACATTTCATGATTTTGAATACCTCTATCAAATCTCTGTTTTCTCTGCTCACAGGAAAATGATCCCAGCTTCACCAGTTTTTCTACACGACTGTAATTCCTCCTTCATGGAACCATTTTAGTAAATCCCTTCTTTACCCTCTCCAGAACCTTCAGTTCCTTCCTGAAGTATAATGACAAAATTGACAATACTCCAGTGAGGGCCAAATTAGTATTTTATATATTTTTAACATAACTTCCTAACCTTCATAGCATCTCTACGTGTAAAGCCCAGGACCACATATGTTTTAATACCTAGACAATTTTGCTAACCTATCCTGCCACCTTTGTGTACAGGCACCCCCAGGTCTCTCTGCTCTTTCACCCCCTTTAAAATTTACACCCTTTAGCATGTCACTCCACATTCTTCCTGCTAAAATTGATCATCTCACACGTTCTGTGCTGAATTTCACCTGCCATATGTCAATCCCACCAGCCTATCTCTGTCCTCCTGAAATCTATTACCATCTTCCTCACTATTTACCACACATTCAAATTTCATGTCATCTGTATATTTTGAGATTGTTGCCCTGTACCCCATAGATCAAGTCATTAAAGTGATGCTAACAACCACAGCAGTCCTCATACTGAACATGTGGGAAAGCCACTCTGTACTTTTGTCCATTCTGAGAACATAGCCATTCACCACAACTCCGTTTTCTATTCTTTAGCCCATGTTGTAGCTGGCTCTTCTGTCCCAAGGGGATTCATGGATTGTATATTTAAGGAGAGGGGAGATGATAGTATCTGAGGAGTGAGGACCTTTTATAATATCAGCTGATATGGGGGTTGGGGGAAGTATCACAGGAAAGGAAGTTGGTTGGTCCTCAGTTTGGTAGAAATTGTAGTATGAGGGTATTCGTCAGAGCAAGGGTTAATGTGGGACAGGGAAACAGTACCGCCTACAGTGTGATGTAAAGAGAGTCACCTGATAGCTGACTGTGTGCAGTAGCAGGGTCTGGAGGAAGCAGCATGGAAACAGCACCCATGCAGGGCTGTACCTTGGAGATGTACATAGTTAGGAGTTGTCAATTAACTCTTAATATTCAACCATGCAAGCCTCCAGACCACTCTGAGACACAAAAGAGCCCTTATTATAGGAATAGGGCCAAGGTAGCAGGAGCTAGGTCTCATGGATACGCTGAGTTTAGAGTGGAAAGTGGAAGTGAAGGTAGAGAAACTAGAGAAAGATATGAGTTCAAGGCTAGAATTGGGCGGAAATTCAGAGGAAGTTTGGCCTGGTGGGCTACTGGAAAGGAGGAAAGAGGCAAGTGAAGAGATGGTCTCAATCTGAGTGACAAAGAGCTCCATGAGTTCCTCGTTGGAGGGTGAAGGGGTCGAAGACGAGTTTGTAGTCAAGAAGAGAAGCCAGGTGTAATCTTCCTATTCTGGAGTGATTCCAGATTGGCTAGCAGTTTTGGTAGAGGACAGCAGAACCTGATAGTAATTTATGGCTAAGAGACAATACAAGAATAGATAAATGGTGAAAAGGGAATTCAAAGATCCCCTAAATGCACGTTAACAATGAAAGGGCTGTCGGGGGACCAGTGGAGCCAATTAGCGAGCAAAATGGTGAAAACAGAAGTCATGGATCAGGTATCTATCATTCGTAGCCAGAGAACCACCTGCAATGGTCTCCTCCAGTTTACTGTAGGATAGCTGTGCTTCCAGTGGGAAGATTGCTGGTTTCACTTTTAGAAAGACCATTGAGAAAATAAAGGCTGTCTCATCAGTTGCTGGACAATTTCTTCATCTTGAATTGAGTTTTCCAATTATCTGAATAAAATCCTGATTTTGTTTATTCTATGTGAATGAACAATCTCTTCCTGATTAGGAATGATATTCAATTCAGTGTGATTTGTCCCGAGTAGTGGCCAGCCCAGTAAATGAAAATATTTACAAGTGAATTAGCATGTTCCTATCTCAGTCAGATGAATTATCACTTGATTGTTCAGTGGCACCTACATTCCTATAAAGCAAGCAGGACGACCACACTGTGCATCCACATATATCTTATCATCATTCACACAGTCCTAGAAACGACCCTGTTTAATAAGAAAGGAGTCCTATCACCATTGCTGCCTCACTTTTTTGAAGTAATCTTTACTTATCCAGTGCAAGTCTTGTTAAATATCTGTGAAATGTCAATTAAGGAAATATTTTGCCAAATTCAGCAATCTCCCATAGGTTCTTAATTCTATATTTCCATTCAATTCAGAGTTGCTGCTAGTTTTGTTGCTTATACAGACACTCAGCAGCAAGTTAATCTCAATTATTTTTTTTGTCATTGGTTATATCAACATGGAGAAGCTAGGAGTTTTCCAATGTTCATGAAGCAAGACGTGGAGGCCTGGAACTGTATGGGTGATCAGAGTGTGACATATAGAATGTGCTCTTAATACTTCCATAGAGTCTACCAATCTAAGTCAGATACCCCATCCTCTCAAGAAAGCAGTGTGTGAGGAAACTCTAACAAAACAGGTAGGCCACTGTAATGACTTGACGGAGCAGACAGGTTTCAACAAGAAACAATTAAACTTTATTACAGAGAGCTTTTTAGGTGCTACACACTCAATCAGAACTCTCGTCAGGAAGCACCCCCCCCACCCCCCCCTCAACCTCCCCCAGATCGTCCATGCTTAGGGCTCACTGGTTAGAGCCTTAATGTAACACCAAGTGAGCCCTGATAGACAGCAGGAGGGGCTATACCTTCAGTTACCATGTTTCCTCCCCCTTTAGTATTTTTTTTACAATTTGTACTAACAGAGAAACATTTGAACATCCAGCAACATATACAGATATACAATTTCAGGTGATTAAAGATCAAGCCTCTGAGGTGCTCTCCTTACACTGCTAAAGCGGCATAGTTCTACCACTTGAGGTTCCTCAACAGGATCGACAAGATCTGGAACTGCAGCATGAGATGCATCATCAGAACGTGGCAATTCAGGGTTTGGCAACTCTACAGAGACATTGGGCTTGTCTATTCTAGGTTGATCTGTCACCTCAGGAATTGACAGTTCAATGTTAATCACAGGGGAATAGTTGGCTGTTGGAATGTCTTTCTGACATGAATGTGATCTTCGTGCTTAGCGATGATTCTATCTCCCACTCGTACTTGGAAAAATAATGGTCCAGCCACTGAGAAATTGGTTCCAGGAGCCCATCAGGGTCCACTGCTGAAATTTTGTACGAATACCGTGTCACCTACAGTGATGTGCGTGCTTTGATGTGTATATTGTGATTACATTTTTGATTCCTCTGATTCTGCTCTAACTTCACCTCTAAATTCGGAAACAGCAGGTGTAACCATGTACCTGAGCAGTGTTTCAGCAGTAATTCAGACAATGTTGAACCCATAGTCGAATGTGGTGTTGTACAATAACTAAAAGAAAGTCGTGATTCCAGAGTTCCTTCTGAAAGCTTTTTCACACCAGGCTTAAAAGTTGTACTGCCAAGAGCAGCTCTCTGCCTTGTGCTGGGACCACCACTCTTGACCCCCACAACAAAGTCCTGCCTTGGCAACTCAACTCCATCTGTCTGACATGGAATGGTCTCAATTCTTCAGAAACAGGCAAGCTTGGCCATCCTTTGTTTTAAAAGCCTCTGAAGTTTAATAATGTTGGATCTCTGTTTATCCAATTACTAATTTGTTTCACATGTACAAGTGAAGAATCTAAGGAATTTAATAATAGCACTAGTTCCTGTGGAACGGGAGTATGCACAATACTGTTCGGCAATGGGAGATGACTGAGTGCATTTGCAATGTGTAGGCCAGGATGGTACATAAAAGTATACTCATACAGATAATGTCAGAGCACAGCGTTGTATTCTTGCTGATGCTATTGGCAGGATGGCCTTGTCCTCGCTGAATAAACCCATTAATGGTTTATGGTCTGACACAAAGGTGAAATGGCGACCATGCAGGTACTGGTGGAATTTCTTCAATCCAAATATCTCCAATAAACCTTCCTTTTCTAGCTGGGAATAACCCTTCTTGGCTGTGGAGAGGGTTCTAGAGGCATAGCCAATGGGCCTTTCTGATCCATCTTATTCTGTGATGACACAGCTCCCACCCCGTAGGGAGAGGCATCACATGTTACTACCAGCAGCTTCGTTAGGTTGCAGTGTACCAAAAAGCACAACGAATGCAACAGCTCCTTTTGCTTTCACGAAGGCTTCATCTTGTGACCAACGGTGATTCTTTTATAGTAATGAGTGTAATGGTGCCAACACAGTTGTTAGATTTGGTAAGGAGCAGCTATAGTAGTTGATCATGCACACAAAGAACTTGAGCTCTGTTACATTGGATGGTGATGGCGCATCTTTTGTTGCCTGAACTTTGTCTTCTACAGGGTGCAGTCCCATGGCATCCAACTTGTGGCCCAGATAAGAGATTTCTCGTGCCTGAAATGTGCATTTTCCTCCTTTAGCCATATGCCTGCTTCCATGGACCTCCTTAGCACCTCTTCCATGTTGGTCAAGTGTTCTGTCTCGGTTAACCCTGCGATGAGGACATCATCTAGATATACAATTACTCATGGGAGCCCTTGCAAAAGTCTCTCCGGTTCTCTGGAAGATAGTGCACACTGACAAGTCCCTGAAGGGTAGAAGGGTGTACTGATAGAGACCCTTGTGTGTAGTAATGGTTATGTATTCCCTTGATGTGCTTTCGAACTCTAGTTCCTGGCAAGATTGGCTCATATCCAAATTTGTATAGCATTTGCCTCCAGCCACTTTGGCATATAAGTCATCCACCCTTGGGATAGGATACTTGCCTAGTTTGGCTGCCTTATTTATGGTCAATTTATTATCTCCACAGATATGTACGGTGCAGTAGGGCTTAACCACTGGAACTATGGGCACAGCCCATTCCGAGAATTGAACAGGTTGGATAATGCCCAGCTTTCCTAACTGGCACAGCTCCTCATCAACTTTTTCTTTCAATATATAAGGCACAGGTCTTGCCTTAAAGAAATGTGGCTCCACATGTATCTTGGCCTGCCTGCCTTTTAACTTCCCCACTTCATCCCAAAAAACCATGCTGTATTTTCTTAGAAGCTCTGGAGCTCCACCAAGTTTGAGTATGCACAATACTGACTGGCAATGGGAGTTGACTGAGTGCATCTGCATTTGTAATGTGTAGGCCAGGAGGGGCTATACCCTCAGTTACCACAGCCACCAATAAAAAAAAAAGCTCATGGGATCTTTTATATCCAATTGAGAGGCCTCAGTTCAATATCTCATCTAAAAGACTCTGAAAGTGCAGCACTCCCTCAGTACTAGATTGTAGCATCAGCCGAGACTTGCAATGCTCAAGCCTCAGGAGAGGGAGTTAAATCTGCAATCTTCCAACTTAGAAGGGAGAGTGTGACCGTCTGAGCTGAGTCTGACACCTATAACCAATGACTCAAAGATTCTGTGAGCTATTTGGACTGCTGTTTCATTGGCAATTGAGGAACCACAATATTAAACTTAGATACATAAATCATTGAGAGCAGCTACACAAATTGATAAGGCCATAAACAGTGCAAAACATGGTGAGGTTAGTATCTAGGGGAATAGGATCCAAAAACACGGAGTAATGTTAAATTTATAGAGAAGCTTGGTTAGGTCACAAGTTCTGGTCTCCACATTACAAAAAGGATATTGAAGTACTGGAGAAAGTGCAGAACTGAGACTACTGAACATCTTGGGTTCCTTTCACTGGAAAGAAAAAGATTGAGAGGCTACATGGCAGAGATCTCTGTAGGGGTAATAAATGTAAGGTAGTAACTAACAGATCAGATTGAGAAGTTCGAAGGGATTTCTCTGCACAGCATGATGCGAATGTAAAACTTGTTGTCACACAGGGTTGGATTTTATGGGGTACCCCAGACTTCCACCCCTTGGGAAGAAGTCCCGCCTTAGAGAGATGCCAGCCAATCGGTTAGCTGCCAGCTCTGTCGTCCCAGCAGTGCCAGCTGGGAGTGGTGGCCACTGCTGGGATTACAGGCATTCCCATCACTCGGAGGACTCTGGAGGCACATGTACGAATGTTCACAAGTGTAGGTACAGGCTGGTGCCCTTCACTCTCCAGTATTTCTGTTCAGTTTCTGACAGTGGGCATGAAGCATAAGTGGCAGCATCGGTGGAGAAGAAAAGAGTCGACGTTTCGAGTCCTCACGACCCTTCAACAGAACTGAGTATAGTTAGGAGAGGGGTGAAATATAAGCTGGTTTAAGGTGGGCGGGGGGAGAGAGAAGTTGAAGGGGGGTGGGGGGGGTGGGGGTTGTAGGGACAAGCAAGCAGTGATAGGAGCAGATTAATCAAAAGATGTCACAGACAAAAGGATCAAAGAGGTGTTGAAGGTGGTGATATTATCTAAGAAAATGTGCTAATTAAGAATGGATGGCAGAACACTCAAGGTGCAGCTCTAGTGGGGGTGGGGTGGAAAGACTGACAAGGTATTAGTTGTAGATTTAAAAATAATGGAAATAGGTGGGAAAAGAAAAATCTATATAAATTATTGAAAAAAACAGAAGGGAGGGGGAAGAAACGGGGTGGGGATGGGGGGAGGGAGTTTAAGATCTAAAGTTGTTGAATTCAATATTCAGCCCGGAAGGCTGTAAAGTGCCTAGTCGGAAGATGAGGTGCTGTTCCTCCAGTTTGCGTTGGGCTTCACTGGACCAATGCAGCAAGCCAAGGACAGACATGTGGGCAAGAGAGCAGGGTGGAGTGTTAAAATGGCAAGCGACAAGGAGGTTTGGGTCTTTCTTGCAGACAGACTGCAGGTGTTCTGCAAAGCAGTCGCCCAGTTTGCGTTTGGTCTCTCCAATGTAGAGGAGACCGCATTGGGAGCAACGAATGCAGTAGACTAAGTTAGGGGAAAGGCAAGTAAAATGCTGCTTCACTTGAAAGGAGTGTTTGGGCCCTTGGATGGTGAGGAGAGAGGAAGTGAAGGGGCAGGTGTTGCATCTTCTGCGTGGGCATGGGGAGGTGCCATAGGTGGGGGTTGAGGGGTAGGGGGTGATGGAGGAATGGACCAGGGTGTCCCGGAGGGAACGATCCCTACGGAATGCCGCCAGGGGGAGTGAAGGGAAGATGTGTTTGGTGGTGGCATCATGCTGGAGTTGGCGGAAATGGGGGAGGATGATCCTTTGAATGCGGAGGCTGGTGGGGTGATGAGTGAGGACAAGGGGGACCCTATAATGTTTCTGGGAGGGAGGAGAAGGCGTGAGGGCGGATGCGCAGGAAATGGGCCGGACACGGTTGAGGGCCCTGTCAACCACCGTGGGTGGAAAACCTCAGTTAAAGAAGAAGGAGGACATGTCAGAGAAACTGTTTTTGAAGGTAGCGTCATCAGCACAGATGCGACGGAGGCGAAGGAACTGAGAGAATGGGATGGAGTCTTTACAGGAAGCGGGGTGTGAGGAGCTGTAGTCGAGGTAGCTGTGGGAGTCAGTAGGCTTGTAATGGATATTGGTGGACAGTCTATCACGAGAAATTGAGACAGAGGGGTCAAGGAAGGGAAGGGAAGTGTCAGAGATGGACCATGTAAAAATGATGGAGGGGTGGAGATTGGAAGCAAAATTAATAAATTTTTCCAGATCCCGACGAGAGCATGAAGCAGCACCGAAGTAATCATCGATGTACCGGAGAAAGAGTTGCACCTCATCTTCCGACTAGGCACTTTACAGCCTTCCGGGCTGAATATTGAATTCAACAACTTTAGATCTTAAACTCCCTCCCCCCATCCCCACCCCGTTTCTTCCCCCTCCCTTCTGTTTTTTTCAATAATTTATATAGATTTTTCTTTTCCCACCTATTTCCATTATTTTTAAATCTACAACTAATACCTTGTCAGTCTTTCCACCCCACCCCCATTAGAGCTGTACCTTGAGTGTCCTGCCATCCATTCTTAATTAGCACATTTTCTTAGATAATATCACCACCTTCAACACCTCTTTGATCCTTTTGCCTGTGACATCTTTTGATTATCTGCTCCTATCACTGCTTGCTTGTCCCTACAACCACCCCCACCTCCCCTCAACTTCTCTCTCCCCCTGCCCACCTTAAACCAGCTTATATTTCACCCCTCTCCTAACTATACTCAGTTCTGTTGAAGGGTCGTGAGGACTCGAAACGTCGACTCTTTTCTTCTCCACCGATGCTGCCAGACCTGCTGAGTTTTTCCAGGTAATTCTGTTTTTGTTTTGGATTTCCAGCCTCCGCAGTAGTTTTTTGTTTTTATGAAGCATAAGTGATTGGTCGTTTGTTTCCATCAATGTACTGTGAGTGCACAGCTCCAATTCCAGTTCCCGATGCTTCTGATGTAATGTACCTTTCTCTATGTGAGCTGAAATGCACAAGGACTGGCAGAGATACTATTGTCGCCTGTAACATTTCAAACACTGTTTGCTGTGCGATTGCCTGTTCCTATTGTGCATTCTTGCACAATAGCTTCCAAAGAGGCTCTGTGATCCCTGCGCACTTGGGAACAAATTAGGGGCAAGCCACAAATAGGGAATGGGTGACTGCCAGGCATTCCAAGAGAAATAGGCAGGTAGTGCAGGAGGCCCCAGAGGTCTCGCTCACTAACCAGTTTTCCATTCTGGATATCAGTGAGGACGATGGATCCTTGGAGTGCAGCAAGAGCAAAGCCCGTGGCACCATGGGTTGCCCAGCTGTACAGGAAGGGAGGAAGAAGAGCAGAAGGGCAGTACTGATAGGGGATCCTTTAGTTAGGGGAACAGACAGGCATATCTGCGTCCGTCAACATGACTCCAGGATGGTTTGATGCCTCCCTGGTGCTGGGGTCAAGGATGTCACAGAGTGGCTGCAGGACATCCTTGTGGGGGAGGGTGTTCAGCAAGAGGTCTTGGCCCACATTGGTACTAATGACATAGGTAGGAAGGGGGATGTAGTCCTGCATTTGGAATTTAGGGAGCTAGAAAATTAGCAACCAGGACACCTAAAGTAGTAATCTGTGGATTGCTTTTACTGTACTCTTGAGTACAGAAATAGGAAGATAAGACTGATGAATGCATGGCTGGAAAGATGGTGCAGGAGGGAGGGATTTAGATTCCTGGCACACTGGTCTGGCTCTGGGGGAGATGGTACCTGTACAAGCCTAATGGGTTGAATCTGAATGGAGCTGGGACTGAGTTCCTGAGTTTTGCTTGTGCTGTTGGAGAGGGTTTAAGCTAACTCAACAGGGGTGTGGGAACCAGGAGAGAATATTAGAAAGTAATACCAGGGTGCACAAAATGTTGGGAGAGGCAGATAGCACTAAAATAGAGAATAGTAAGTTAATAGATGGAGGCGGAGTAAGGGAGAAATAATGAAGTCTAAATTAGGGTTACACTGCATGTATGTCAAAGCATAGAGTTTAGTTAATAAAATTGGGGAGTTACAGGCACAGATTGCCTTGTGGGATTATGATGTTATGGTGATAAGCGAGACCTGGCTTAAGGAAGGACAGATCTGGGTGTTAAATATTCCTGGTTACAAAGTGTTCAGAAAAGATAGGAAAGGGAAAACAGGAGGAGGGGTGGCATTTTTGGTTAAGGAGAGTATTGCAGTACTGGAGAAAAAGGATGTGTCAGAGGATTCAAGGACAGAATCGATTTGGCTAGATCTAAGATATAAGGGGGTGCAATTACATTGCCCAGTGTAGTATATAGACCACCAGCTAGTGGGAAGGGTATAGAGAAACAAACCTTCAAGGAAATTACAGAGGTGTGTAAACATAGTGGAGTAATTATAATGGGGGACTTTAATTAGACTGGGATAGTGGTAGCGTAAGAGGCAGTGAGGGACAAGTGTTCCTAGATTGTGTTCAGGAGAATTTCCTACAGCAGTATGTGTCCAATCCAACAGGAAAGGAGGCACTGCTAGACCTGGTTCTTGGGATTGAGTTAGGCCAAGTAGATCAAGTGACAGTGGGGGAACATTTAGGAGACAGTGATCATTGTTTCATAAGGTTTAGGATGACAGTGGAAAAGGATATTGGTCAATCCAGAGTAAGAATAATCAGCTGGCAGAGAGCGGACCTCAATGGGTCGAGAATGGAGCTGGGCCAGACAGACTGGAACCAAAATAATAACAAAAAACTGCGGATGCTGGAAATCCAAAACAAAAACAGAATTACCTGGAAAAACTCAGCAGGTCTGGCAGTATCGGCGGAGAAGAAAAAAGTTGACGTTTCGAGTCCTCATGACCCTTCAACAGAACTGAGTAATATTAGGAGAGGGGTGAAATATAAGCTGGTTTAAGGTGGTCTCTCCAATGTAGAGGAGACCGCATTGGGAGCAATGAATGCAGTAGGCTAAGTTGGGGGAAATGCAAGTGAAAGGCTGCTTCACTTGAAAGAAGTGTTTGGGCCCTTGGACGGTGAGGAGAGAGGAAGTGAAGGGGCAGGTGTTGCATCTTTTGCGTTTGCATGGGGAGGTGCCGTAGATGGGGGTTGAGGAGTAGGGGGTGATGGAGGAGTGGACCAGGGTGTCCCAGAGGGAATGATCCCTATGGAATGCCGCCAGGGGGGTGAAGGGAAGATGTGTTTGGTAGTGGCATCATGCTGGAGTTGGTGGAAATGGGGGAGGATGATCCTTTGAATGCGGAGGCTGGTGGGGTGATGAGTGAGGACAAGGGGGACCCTATCATGTTTCTGGGAGGGAGGAGAAGGCGTGAGGGCAGATGCGCGGGAGAAGGGCCGGATACGGTTGAGGGCCCTGTCAACGACCGTGGGTGAAAAACCTTGGTTAAGGAAGAAGGACATGTCAGAGGAATTGTTTTTGAAGGTAGCATCATCAGAACAGATGTGACTTGCACTTCCCTCAACTTAGTCTACTGCATTCATTGCTCCCAATGTGGTCGCCTCTACATTGGAGAGACCAAACGCAAACTGGGCGACTGCTTTGTAGAACACCTGCGGTCTGTCCGCAAGAAAGACCCAAACCTCCCTGTCGCTTGCCATTTTAACACTCCACCCTGCTCTCTTGCCCACATGTTTGTCCTTGGCTTGCTGCATTGTTCCAGTGAAGCCCAACGCAAACTAGAGGAACAGCACCTCATCTTCCGACTAGGCACTTTACAGCCTTCCGGACTGAATATTGAATTCACCAACTTTAGATCTTGAACTCCCTCCTCCATCCCCACCCCCTTTCTGTTTCTTCCCCCTTCCTTTTGTTTTTTCCAATAATTTATATAGATTTTTCTTTTCCCACCTATTTCCATTATTTTCAATCTATACCTTTTATGCCCTGTTAGTCTTTCCACCCCACCCCCACTAGAGCTGTACCTTGTGTGTCCTGTTATCCATTCTTAATTAGCACATTCGTTTAGATAATATCACCACCTTCAACACCTCTTTGTTCTTTTTTCTGTGACATCTTTTGATTATCTGCTCCTATCACTGCTTGCTTGCCCCTACAACCCCACTTCTCTTCCCCCAACCCCCACCCACCTTAAACCAGCTTATATTTCACCCCTCTCCTAATATTACTCAGTTCTGTTGAAGGGTCATGAGGACTCGAAACGTCAACATTTTTCTTCTCCGCCGATGCTGCCAGACCTGCTGAGTTTTTCCAGGTAATTCTGCTTTTGTTTTAGACTGAACCAAAGGTTGGAAGGAAAAACAGTAGCTGAAAAATGGGCCACCTTCAAAGAGAAGATGGTTTGGGCACAGTCAGGGTGTGTTCCCTCAAAAGGGAAGGGTAGGATAAACAAATCCAGAACTCCCTGGATGACAAAGGACATAGAAATTAAGTTAAAGATGAAAAAGTGTGCTTACAACAGGTGTCAGGTAGCAAATACAATTGAGAACCAAGCTGAATACAGAAGGTTCAGAAAGGACATGAAAAAGCAAATACGAGAAGCAAAGAGAGATTATGAAAAAAGACTGGCAGCTAACATAAAAGGAAATCCCAAAGTATTCTATAAGCACATCAATAGTTAAAGGAGGAGTAAGGCCAATTTGGGACCAAAAAGGGGATTTAGACATAGAGGCATAGCTGAGGTGTTAAATGAACACTTTGTATCTGTCTTTACCTTTGAGGCAGATGCTGCCCAGGCCATGGTGACAGAGGAGGAAACTCAGTCACTGGAAGGGTTTAACATTGATAAGGAGGAGATATTGGATAGACTGTCAGTACTTAAAGTTGATAAGGCACAGGGACTGGATGAAATGCATTCAAGAATATTGAAGGAAGTGAGAGTGGAAATGGCAGAGGCAGTGGCAATAATCTTTCAATGTTCCCTTGATTCGGGGGAGGTGCTGGAGGACTGGAGAATTGCAAACATTACGCCCTTGTTCCAAAACGTTGTAAAGATCTGCCCTGCAATTACAGACCAGTCAGTTTAACTTTGGTGGTGGGGAAACTTCTAGAAACAATTATTCGGGATAGAATAAATAGACACATGGAAAAATGTGGATTGATTCGAAAGAGTCAGCATGGATTTGTTAAAGGAAAGTCATGTCCAACTAACTTGCTGGAGTTTTTTGAAGAGATAACAGAGATGGTTGATGAGGGTAAGGCTGTTGATGTGGTGCATTTGGACTTCCAAAAGGGCACAATGCCACACAACAGACTTGAGAAAAGTTATAGGTCATGGGCAGTAGCAAAGTGGATACAAAATTGGCTGAGGGATAGGAAACAGAGAATAATGGTTAATGGGTATTTTTCAGGCTGGAAGAAAGTTTGTAGTGGAGTTCCCCAGGGGTTGATATTGGGACCCTTGCTTTTCCTGATATATATAAATTTCAAAGTTTGCGGATGGCACAAAACTTAGGAGAATTGTAAACTGAGATGGACAGTGCAGAACTTCAAAAGGACATTGACACATTGGTGGAGTGGGCAGATAGGTGGCAAACGTAGTTCAATGAGGAGAAATGTGAGGTGATGCACTTTGGTACAAAGAAGATGGAGAGACAGTATAAAATAAAGGATACAATTCCAAAGTCTGTGCAGGAGCAGAGAGACCTGGGTGTATATGTATATAAGTCATTAAAAGTGGCAGGACAGGTCGAGAGAGCTGTTTCTAAAGCATACAGTATTCTAGGCTTCATTAATAACAGCATAGAGTACAAGAGCACGGATGTTTTGATGAACTTATATGAGACACTGGTTAGACCTCAGTTGGAGTATTGTGTACAGTTCTGGGCACTACACTATAGGAAGGATGTGAATGTATTGGAGAGAGTACAGAAGAGGTTTACGAGAATGGTTCCAGGGATGAGACACTTCATTTATGAGGAAAGATTAGAGGAGTTGGGACTGTTCTCCTTGGAGAAGAGAAGGCCAAGAGGAGACTTGATAGAAGCTTTCAATATCATGAGGGGTCTGGATAGATAGGGAGAAACTGTTCCTGCTCGTAAACAGATTGAGAACCAGAGGGCACAGTTTTAAAGTGTTTTGCAAAAGAAGCAAATGTGAGGTGAGAAAAACCTTTTTCACACAGCGAGTAGTTAGGGTTTGGAATGCACTGCCTAGAAGTGTGGTGGAGGCAGGTTCAATTGAGGCATTCAAGAGGGCATTGGATGATGATTTAAACAGAAACAATTTGCAGGGTTATGGGGAAAAGGCAGGAGGTTGGCACTAAGTTAAAATGCTCAGAGAGCCGGTGCAGACACAATGGGCCAAGTGGCCTCATTCTGTGCTGTAACAATCCTGTGATTCTGGGACCCTGTGAATTTGTGTTAAAAGTTGATAGTACTGAGCAACAATGCCAACTCTTCCATGCTAGATGGTGTTGGAAGCTCATGAATAGCTTGGAGTTGTAATGTGTAGACTTTACTCCAGCTGCTGTCACTCTGTACCCTAGAAAATCAATAAGTGCAGTGAATGTGCATTTGTCCTTGTTGGGTGTCAAATTGAGTTGACTGCCTTAAAGTGGACGCATATTCTAAGTTCAACATTTTTTCATCGTGCAATGACTAGATTTGATATCCATGACAATGAGTTGATTTGCTCAATGATACCATCTGTTTCTGGAGCCAAACGGAGCTTGGCCAAGCCAAACAGAGCCATACATGGCCGAGCAGAGCCAAGCATAGCCAATCAGAACCTGCCAGCTCTTGTGACACTTCAGCATGGATTGCAAATGGCAACTGTCTCAAATTTTGAGAAACTGATGGAATTGATGTGAACATTATGAACAAGCCAGTACCCCTTAATCTCCCCAAATCTAATAAATAAGGAAGGATACTGGTGTGTATAGTCTGTGTTATCAATCACATTAATGTGTGCTCCAATGGGGTCTTCAAGTTTGAATCCAAGCCTATCGAAAATGTTTACCTCGATAAGGCCTCTGTAGCCTTTAGCTACATAGAAAGTGAACATGTCTAGATTGATGTTTTTATACCAGACTGAAACTCAAATTGTTCCTGAAACTGGAATGATAGAGTCATTATAAGCTTGAAGAGAGTCCGTCGCAGGAGTGCGAGAGAATTGTGAAAAATACTGATGGCAGAGTTTGTCACTGAATATAGATACTTTTGTACCAACAGTGATAAGAAGTGACATTGAAATGGCCGCAATGTCAATTGAGCACTCCTTAAAGGTACCTGGTGTTTTATCTTTTGTGACGATTACACACGATGTACCTCACTTTCAAGAAGAGTCTCTTCCACGTGTTGAACCAATGACGTCGTCTTCTTCAATGACCTGCACATCTTTGCAAAATTGTTCTGCTTAAAACATGAGTTGCACTTTTTCCCACGAGCTGGACATAGCCTTGTTACCTGATGAACATTTCCACAATTTGAGCACAGTTTTGAAGGTATCTGACCGTGATGGGGTACATGTTGATGAGATCTCCTTGTCTGTAACCCTTGCACTTGGGCTGGTTGGGCCAGCTGTGTCTGAAACCCTGAGTCTGAAGGCGCAATGCTATGCAACCTCCTTGAATCTAAAATGACAGATTTGATTTGGGCAGCCAAGGTCATGGTTCCTTCCAAAGGTAAATCATCATGCTCCGTGAGGAGGCATCTCTGTCCGGTACGAGACTGCCCTCCAGACTCGGGTCATTTTAGTGTGGACTCAATGTGGGCGGTACTGTACTCAGCCCCACGTTAACTCTTTCTATGCCAGACCCTTATAATACTGTCATGATTCACTGGGGATAGTGCACTGTACTATCAAGCCTCCCTGAGCTGCAACAAATATGAGAAGTTTGATTAGACCACCAAATTGCCCATTCTGACATTATTATTTAACTTAGGTTAACAGAATACGAGCACCAGGTTTGTAAGTTTAACAAGTAAATATCTGTTTATTAAACAAATTGTCTTTAACCAGTGGCAAAAGAAAGAAATATAAACTGCTAACTTTTAACTCTATAACTTAAATTCTACCCCTTCTTAACCCCTATACACAGACACACAGACAAAGGCAGACACAGACAGACACACACAACATAGATTTTAAGGGTGAGATAAAACAGTTCAATAGCACCAGTCCAGAGTACGAGATTAGGAGGGTTGATTTTGATTGATGTCTTGCCAAATTCTTTGCAGTTCGTTGTTAATGACACGAGATGGTCTTCCAGTACTTTCAGTCTGTAGTTCACTGGCTGAAAATTTGCTATTCAGGGCAGAATTTTCCCAGAATTGCTCTAGGAGCGATAGCGGGTGGGTAAAATGGAGTCCTATCACCGACGAGAATGGTTGGTTTTCACGTCATATCTTCCCGAGCCCGCCTCAGTGTTTATTAATTCCCAGGAAACACACAATTTCCATCGTGGGCAGGCTCTCATTCACCCACTCGCCATCAACCCGATGTTGCATCATGCCAGCCGCCATCTTTAAAAGTCAGCCACCAGCAAAGTGCTCATCACAACCAGCTCAGCACCACTGCCTGGGAGACATGGACAGCAAAAGAAAAAAAACTGTAGCCCCATGCTTGAATGACAGGCCCCTCGAGTGACTGCTGGATGCCGTGGCAGCCCGACAGGAGGTGTTCTACCCTCGCTCTAGTCGCAGGATGGGCAACAAAGTCACCAACCCAGCTTGGGAGGCGGTGGCAGTGATGGTCAGCACGAACGCATGGCAGAGGAGGACAGCCACTCAGTGCCACAAAAGGATAAATGATCTCCTCCGCTCTCCAGGGTAAGTCATTCTTCTCATCACTCTCAACTCACACACTCTCAAACCCATCACACATCCACAGGGCCCTCACTCACTGCCAGTTCAAGGGACATCACCATTCACTCTCTCACACTCACCGTCATTGTCCTCATTCAGTCCATGGGACCACTCACCACCCACACAGGCCAGGCATACTTATCATCTGGCCCATCAGGCATCCTGATACACTCTCCCCAGCTCTTTCCATGCAGGACAAACCGGCTCACAACAGGAGGGAAAGGTCACAGACAGATGGAGGGATGCCGGAGATCAAAGTTCTGACAGAATTTGAAAACACAGCTATCCAGCTGGCTGGCGATGACCGGGACGGGTCCTGTGCTGACAGTGAGGTCGGCGCTACTCTACCCAATGAGGATCCAGCAGTGCAACATCTATCAGACAACCATGCTGTGAGTGATGTGTCCTGTTTCACAGGCCACTGCCATGTACTAATTATCTCCCCTTGCTTCCGCAGGCACATCTGCCAAACAGCCAACAGATTCTGTGACCCAGGGCCTCCAATCAAACCCCGAAGAAACCTCTGAAGAGGAATCTGGAGGCACCCTCCCTGAAGTCCCATCACAGCGCTCACCCACACCCTCCACCAGCGCAGAGACACACACCTCTGTCGGATCTAGCTTTACAGTAGCCTCGGGATCACAATCTGGTGAGCACATCGCACTGCCTGATTGCACTATCTGAGGTAGGGATTTCCCAGGTTTCTGGCACTCGAAGGACTTCTAGAGACCAGAATGTTGCTGAGTCCCAGGCAGATGACGAGCCTCTGGACTCGGTCATGTCACAGTTGCTGGAGCTGCAAAGGCAAGCTCGGGAACATCAGGAAGGGATGTCCGCTGCACTCCTCAGATTGCAAGGCACAATGGAGGAGTCCATCTGCCTTCAGGCTGAGGTGATAGTGCTGGCATACCAACGCACCGAGGTCAACACTGGTAGGATGGCGGTTGCCATGGAGACGTTGGTCCAGGACGTTGCTCCTGTACTGCAGCGGGGGCTGAACTCCATCACTGATGCCATAGTTGGTCTCCAGCAGTGTGTAAGTGAGAGGGGTGCTAGGCAGCTCAAGCTCATTCCAGCTACCCCTTCCGCTCACGGAGTCAGCCAGGGGCCCTCGGGCACCCATAGGCAGGAGGACAAGCAGGTGCACACCATGGGGTCATCCACCCAGGTGACTCCGGCAATGTCTGGCCCATCCGAATCCCCTCTTCCTGTGACCTCAGCAGCTCCAGCTTTACAGGCCGAGGAAGGTGCCACTGCCACACAGCAGGACCCCGAAAGCAGGCCAGGGTTCTCCAGACCTCCTCCGCCAAAGTAATCACAGGCAGTGTGTCGCAGTCAGCAGGCTGCCTCCACCTCTGCTGTGGATGTTCGGGGAGCACAAAGACGCAGCGACAGGGTTAGGAAAGTGGGTAAAAGTAGATGCACAGCCTGGTCATGGGTGTTAATCACTTGTACAAACTGTTCACTATTGTCAATAAACTCCTAAGAATGTCTCCCTGCCTATGGCTCCTTGTTCTGATGAGTAGTGTTCGTGTCACTCAGATGTGAAACCTTTCTGCACAAGAGAAATGCAGGTGTCTCAGTCCAGGGCCTCTTCCCTGTGCTCTGTGTAGCCTTCAGACCAAAGTGATGGCCCAGCCTCTCACTTCCTGGACACATTACTGATGCCTGCACCTCGACAGTACTGGTCATTGCTGACAGAATGTAGTGGGCAGGTGTCATTGCGTTCTCTCGTTCTCTGTGTGCTCGCAGCACCTTTTAAGGTGGGGCTGGCACCCATCTCTTCAGCATCTGTGACCAGTGATGCTGTGCACCAGCTCCTGAAGGGCTGAGGTGCTGAAGGCAGACACAGCATCAGATGCATCTAAAGTTTCATGGCTGCATGTCTGAGATGGGCCTGATCGTGGAGTGCAAGCGAGCTGCCCTCGGCCAGGCAGGGGTCAGACATTTAGAAGGATGAGGGGGGATCTAATTGAAACTTACAGAATACTGAAAGGCCTGGATAGAGTGGACGTGGGGAAGATGTTTCCATTAGTAGGAGAGACTAGGACCCGAGGGCACAGCCTCAGAGTAAAGGGAAGACCTTTTAGAACAGAGATGAGGAGAAACTTCTTTAGCCAGAGAGTGGTGAATCTATGGAATTCATTGCCACAGAAGGCTGTGGAGCCCAGGTCATTGAGTGTATTTAAGACCGAGATAGGTAGGTTCTTGATTGGTAAGGGGATCAAAGGTTACAGGGAGAAGCCGGGAGAATGGGGTTGAGAAACTTATCAGCCATGATTGAATGGTGGAGCAGACTCGATGGGCCGATTGGCCTAATTTCTGCTCCTATGTCTTATGGTCTTATTCCCAGAGGTTATGTGAAGATCTATGGAGTGCCCTCACTGCATGTCATCATCCTCCTGCAATCAAGCGACTATTAGGGCCTCCACTGCATCTCCATGACAGGAGCATTCTCACAGAGTATTCGCGCTGCCATAAGCCAAACTGGAGTCAAAAGTTCACAACTGCAATGTGAGTATCTATGGGGTCACCTCACTGCATGTCGTCATCATCCTCCACAAACCTGGCAGCTATGAGGGCCTCTTGAGCATGCCTGCCTCATCTAGCCAGTCCGAGAGCCTCATCCCTGTCATTGTCACCACTGAGGACCTCCTCACCCTCATCCCCGTCAGCGTCCCCCCTTCATTGGAGGAGACGTGCAGCTCCTCCATCGCCTCCTCAGCCAGCTCCTCACTCCGTTGCAGTGCCATGTTGTAAAGGGTGCAGCAGATGATGACACATGCATGACATCCTCTGTGGACTGTATTGCAGGGCTCCACCAAGACTGGTCCAGGCACTGGAACCTCATTTTCAGCATCCCAATGGTTTGCTCCACCAAGTTGCGAGCTGTAGCATGAACCTCATTATACCTTCGCTCTGCTGCAGTCTGAGGCCGCTGCACGGGTGTCATCAGCCACAGCCTCTACGGGTAGCCCTTGTCCCCAAGAAGCCAACCCGGCAGCCTCTGTGGACCCTGGAACACTACAGGGATCTGCGAGAGACTCAGGATGTATGCATCATGCACACTCCCTGGAAACTGTGTGCACACCTGCGGATGCATTTCTGATGGTCGCATACCAGCTGCATGTTCAGTGAGTGGAAGCCCTTGCGGTTGATGAAGTCCATGGAGTGTAGCGACGGAGACCTGAGCTTAAACTGCTGACAGTTTAAAAAAGAGAGACACCAGGAGGCAAGTCAGGGCTTTGTCCAGATCAGAATCCACTGGGGAGATGTTTAAATTTGTACAAGCTCTTTGAAACTTTGAAGAAAGAGATGTTGAAGCACTCTTTACTTAATTTGAGAAGATAGCTAAACAGATGAGTTAGCCAAAGGAAAACTGGATATTACCCATGCAGAGAAATTGACAGGTAGAGCACAGGAAATTTACGCCTCACTGTCAGAGGAGATTCTTCGGGATTATGATGTGGTAAAACAAACCATTTTGAATGCATTTAAATTGATCCCTGAAGCATGCAAACAAAAGTTTGGAAATTTAAGGAAACAGCCCGGGCAAACTTTCACTGAATTTAAAGCTACAATTTGATCCATGGCATTTTCTTTTTGAGCTCCCTTTTCGGACTCATTCTTACAAACTCCAATAAGTCCCATGTGCGTCCCTTGCAACTTCCAGCATTCTGAATGAATATGTCCCACTTTATTACAATGGTAACACTTTGGCCTTCGAGTTTCACCTCCAGCCTCAGTACCCTCCTTCCTGATCTGGGGAGGCAATCTCAAAGTATTCCCAGCTATCCATTCTTTACCCTGGCTACTTGCCTTCCTTTCATTCTCCCACTTTCTATCCTTTTCAAATTTATGGGGATGATGGAAAAAGTTTTGGTTTTATGGATCAGCTCATAATCGTCAGCCATTACCACTGTCTAGCAGTTGCAACCCTTTGGTCTTCCACATGGGTTCTTATTACAGAAGGTAGAAAATTTAAACTCTTCCAAGAGAATGGTCACTTTTAGAACTTCATAGGTAGTTTCAATTCCTAATGCTCATATCCACCTGTCAAAATTACTTTGTTTAAGTCTTTCAAATTAAATGTAAGCTTGCCCGGGCTGTTTCCTTAAATTTTGAAACTTTTGCCTATATGCTTCAGGGACCAACTCATTTGCACTCAAAATGGTCTGTTTTACCACATCATAATCCCAAAGCACCTCCTCTGGCAGTGAGGCATAAATTTCCTATGCTCTACCTGTCAATTTCTCTGCATGGACAATATCCAGTTTTCCTTGGGCCAATTCATCTGTTTAGCTATTTTTTCTCAAATTAAATAAAGAGTGCTTCAACATCTCTTTCTTCAAAGTTTGGAAGAGCTTGTACAAATGTAAACATCTCCCCAGTGGATTCTGGACAAAGTCCTGCCTTGCCTCCTGGTGTCTCTTTTTTAACTGTCAGCAGTTTAAGCTGGAATTCTCCTTTTTCTCTTTCCTCCTTTTCTAACTTCGCCATTTCTAATTCCCTTTGAAATATCCATTTCTCTTTCCTTTTCTGCCTGTTCCCTTTGGAAATCAAGTTTTCGCATTTCCATTTCTCCCCCCTTCTCTTTTTCTCTTTCTGCTGCCTCTAACTCAAAGTTTTTTTTTCATTTCCTTTGCTTGTCCAAATTCACGATTCATCATTTCTAACTGAAGTCTCACTACCTCCAGCTGTGACTCACTAGTGTCAGGTATCACATCCAATTTTAAGTGCTGTGCTATGCTTTCGATTATCTCTGCCTTCCTAGCTTTGGCAGGCAATCCTACTTTTAATTTATTTGCTAATTCAATTAACCTGGCTTTTGGGATCCCTTGTAAAATCATGAGGGGCATCTCTTCCATTTGCAGGAAAGCTTTAGCAGTTTCCAGTGCCATATTATTTTGACAGTACAAACCTGGTGTTTCCTTTTAGCTTTCAATTACTTACTAAATCTAACCCAAATCGTCGTTGTCCGTTGTTCCAAAATATCCAGGACTCGAGCCTCCAAACTTTGTCACGACTCACTGGGGATAGTGCGCTGTAATATAAGCCCCACTGCTCCCTGAGCCGTGACAAATGTGAAAAGTTTGATTGGACCATCAAATTGCCTAACTATATCTAACTGCTTACAGAATACGATCAGCAGGTTTGTAAACTTAACAAGTAAATAGCTGTTTATTAAACAAATTGTCTCTAACCAGTGGCAAAAGAGAGAAATATGAACTAACTTTTAACTCTATAACTCTACCCCTTTTTAATCCCTGTACACACAAACGACATACAAAACATGGATTTTAAGGGTGGGACAAAACGGTTCAATAGCGCCAATCTGTAGTATGGGGTTAGATGGGTTGATTTTGATGTCTTCCCAAATTCCTTGCAGTTCGTTGTTAATGATACAAGATGGTCTTCCAGCACTTTCGGTCTGTAGTTCACTGGTTGAAAACTTGCTTTTCAGTGTCTCTACTAGTGATTTTCCTCTTTTCCTCTTGACAGGGCATTTTACAGAGAATGCAGGTTACAGAGACATGAAGCTAGCTAGCCTTGTAGGTTTACTGGTTTTAGGTGTGTTCTCTTTGCAGGCTAAGGTCTCTCTGCTCACTGCTATCACACAAAACCTTGGTCACCTGATCAGGAGCCAATTAAAATGTTGTTGCTAGGCAGTTCCTCTTAGTTCAGGACCCCTTTCCAACACCATTTTGTCCAACCTGGCACACTGTTCCTGGAGATAGCAACATTGTATCTTCCTCATCCTGTTCTAGTGAACATGTCTTTCAACTGCAGCCGTGGTAGGTTTTTTAAAGCCACAGTCCAATTTTTAAAACAACAGTTCCACAGAAATAAAGAAAAATAAAAAAGGTATTTTCCTTACACTACACCTCTCCCCAAGTCCTTATCCAATATATCTTTTAATTCATTTGCGAGATGTGGGCTTCGCTAGCTGGGCCAGCATTTATTGCCCATCCCAAGTTTCCCTTGAGAAGGTAGTGGTGAACTGCCTTCCTGAACCGTTGCAGTCCATATGGTGTAACTCTTTTCGAGTTAAAACAATTAACTAAATTAACAAAAACAAGGGATAAATCAGGCACTGCCCCTAAGTCAGGTCAGCTGTAAAACCAAGGACAAAGTTTAAAGGAACCTTACAAACATTAAACCAAAATGTGATTAAAGGGGTCAACAAACCACCCCAGTCCCCGTGGCGCCCACCGGGCACGGAAGGCCTCGATGGTGCCGGCAGACACCGCGTGCTCCCTCTCCAGGGACACCCAGCCGCAAACGTAGCCGCGGAAGAGGGACAAACAATCGGGCGGGACTCCCCCCTCGATCGCCCGCTGCCTGGACCTGTTAAAGGCCAACTTGGCCAGGCCCAGGAGCAGGTTCACGAGGAGGTCCTCCTCCTTACCGACCCCCTTACGCACCGGGTGTCCGTAGATCAGGAGCGTGGGACTGAAGTGCAAACAAACCAGTAACAAAAGGTTTTTTAAATAACTAAAAAGGGAGTGCAGCCTACCACACCCTATGTAAACGTGGTCCACGGACTCCACAAGACCGCAAAAAGAGCAGGTGTCTTGGGAGTCCGTGAACCTACACATTCTTCAATTGTAGGGGACTGCTGCATGCAACACCCTCCAACCCAGGTCCCTGATAGAAAGCGGGAAGACACCTCTGTAGAGGGCCTCCCATCGGGGGCCTCCGCCACCGGACGGCAACAAGGCACGCCAGGGCGTGTCCGGGCGGCTGACGAGGGCGAGAAAATGGAAGGTGTGCAGCAGCAATCCGTACAGGAAACTCCTCCACGCCGTGCCAAGTGGCACAGAGCGCATGTCCCCGAGGCGGCTCATATTATTGCGGGGCACCGGCACCCAAGGGAGGGTTCAGGGCTTGGGGCCAATGTGGAATTCCGTCCGAACAGGGGAACATTCAGCCGGAAGATCACTGCGCACCTGGGCCACCTCGAGACCTAAAATGACATCGGGTCCGAGCACGACCGTCCTTAGGTCTTGGATGGCATCGGCTGCGATCTGGACACTCACTGACGCGCGACGCGTCAACTCCTGCGGGAGCATCCAGCCCAGTCCTCCACCACCCAGCACGTCCCCGATCCTGGTCACCCCGGCAGCCACAGCCCTCCTCTCCGCCAGCCACTGAAAAGGACGGAGGGGCGGATTCCTGAGCAGCGGCTCTCTGACGATAGCCGCTACTCCTGAAGGGGGAGAGCTGTGTCGCGAGGCGACCACGTTCCAGACTTTGATCAGGTCCTGGTAAAAGACGGGCAACGCCTGTAAGGAGCCACCGAGGCCCCTCTGCTCTATAAACAGGAGCTGCACGTCATAATTCAGGCCGTGCACCTGGCGGAAGAAATACGTCGCCAGGGCACACTATCTCTGAGGAGGCTCGACGTAAAGGTATCACTGCAGGGTCTGAAGACGGAAAGTCACCACCTGCGTGCATAGGCACACTAGCGCCTAACCGCCCTCCCTAAGCGGGAGACTCAGAACCTCAGCAGCGACCCAGTGCAATCTTTTGTCCCAGAAGAAGTCGACTAACATTCTCTGGATTTTTGCGACAAAGTCCGGGGAGGGGTCAAAGTGACCAGCCGATACCACAACATGGCGGCGATCAGCTGGTTTATGATGAGAACTCGACCCCGGTAAGACAGCACTCAGAGCAGTCCTATCCAGCGCCACAGGCGAGCGGTGACTTTCGTCTCCAGTTCCTGCCAGTTCGCCGGCCAGGATTCCTCGGCAGGGCAGAGATGGACCCCTAGGTAGAGGATGCTGGTCCTGCTCCAGGTGAAAGGCCTGAGCTCCTCGGGTAGGGGATCCATCTGCCACGGGCCAACCAGGAGTCCAGAACATTTCTCCCAGTTGATCCTGGCAGAAAAAGCCGCAGAGTAGACCTCCTGGCACTCGCGCATCCTCCGCAGGTCAGCCGGGTCACTAAACATAAGGAGCACGTCATCGGTGTATGCCAAAAGGACCACCCCGATGCCCGGCCCGCGCATAACCAATCCCGACAACCTCCTCCGCAAGAGGCGCAGGAAAGGCTCCACGCAAATAGAATACAACTGGCCAGACAGGGGGCAGCCCTGACGTACCCCTCTCCCAAAGCGAAGGGGCGCTGTCAGGGACCCATTAACCTTCACTAGACATTCCGCGGCGGTGCACAGAAGTCGGATCCGGGCGACAAAATGCGTCCTGAACCCGAATGCTCGCAGAGTTCCGAGTAAATATTCGTGATCCACCCTGTCAAACTCCTTCTCCTGATCAAGGGACAGGAAGGCACTCGACAGACCAGCTCTCTGGGAGTAATGAATAGTGTCCCGTACCAGATGGATATTATCATAAATTGTGCGGTCCGGGACGGTGTAGGACTGGTCAGGGTGGATCATGTGGTCCAGCACCGTGCCGAGCCGAGAAGACATGGCTCTGGCGAATATTTTGTAGTCCGTGCTGAGGAGGGAGACCCGACGCCAGTTTTTAAGGAGGCGGAGATCCCCCTTCTTCGGCAACAGGGCAATCACGGCCCTGCGCCACGAAAGGGGCATCTCCCCGGTAGCAATGCTCTCCCCCAGGACCCCTGCGAAGCCGCTCCCCAGGACGTCCCAGAATGCCCTGAAGAACTCCACGGTCAGCCCGTATAGTCCCGGGGATTTGCCCCTGGAGAGACCGTCGAGGGCGCCGGTCAGCTCCCCCAGACTTATAGGGGAGTCAAGCTTTCCGGCACCCTCCGGGCCGACCTGCAGCAGGTCCTCCCACAAAACTCTGCGAGCATCCTCACTGGACGGATCCGGAGAGAACAGGGCAGTGTAAAAGTTTCGGGTGATGGCCCTGATGCCCTCCGGATCCGAGACGAGGGATCCGTCGTCGGCCAGCAGCGTAAGGAGCTGCTGACGGACCCCGTGCCTTTTTTCCAGCGAGTAGAAGAAGGGGGAGCCACAGTCCAGGTCCTTGAGGAACCGGATCCGTGACCTCACGAACGCGCCCCGGGACCCAATGAGTTGCAGGTCCCGCAGCGCGCCCTTCTTCTCATCATACACCGACCGCAGGGCCGGGCCATATGGTGTAGGTACACCCTCAGTGCTGTTAGGGAGGGAGCTCCAGGGTTTTGACTGAGCTGCAGTGAAGGAACGGCAATATGTTTCCAAGTCAGGCTGGTGAGTGGCACTTCTAGGTGGTGGTGTTCCCATCTTTCTGCTGCCCTTGCCCTTCTAGATGGTCATGGGTTTGGAAGGTGCTGTCAAAGGAGCTTTGGTGAATTCCTGCAGTGCATCTTGTAGATGGTACACACTGCTGCTACTATGACATTGTCTGCAAGATATGATTCTGTGAGGATGACCATGTCAGGCTGTTGCTTGGCTAGTCTGAGATAGCTCTCCCAATTTTGGCACAAGCCCCCAGATGTCAGAAGGAGGACTTTGCAGGATCAACAGGGCTGAGATTGATGTTTCCAGTGCCTAGGTCAATCTGGTTTCATTCCTTTTTTGCGATGAAACTGAGTGGCTTGCTAGGCCATTTAAGAGTCAACCACATTGGTGTGGGGGGTCTGGAGTGGAGTCACATGTAGGCCAGACAAGACCCTTAGGGTGACAGATTTCCTTCCCTAAAGTACATTAGTGAACCAGATGGGTTTTTACAACAATCACCAATGGTCATCATTTGACTTTTAATTCCAGATTTTTATTGAATTCAAATTCCACCATCTGCTGTGGTGGGATTTGAACCCGGATCCCCAGAGCATCACCCTGGGTCCCTGAATTATCAATCCAGCGACAATACCACTACACCATCACCTCCCCTTTATCTGTAAATCTAAAAACCAAACACATCCAAAAACTATACGTTTTTAGAACCTCATCGATCTTTAGTGCAGGAAGACTTTCCGACATGAAGCTCGCCAACCGTACCCGATCTTTACTCCTCAGCGATACATCTTACTTTTCTAGTTGGTTTATTTACTTTAGACTATAGCCAGCCTAGACTTAGTCTATTGTAATGTAAGTGGGCCTTACCCTGCATGCAGTATTCAAAAACAAAAATTATCTGAAATCCGAAGTGCAATTGGCCCAAAGAGTTTCGGATAAATGATACTCGACCTCTATACAAAAAGGAAGAGAGTAGCTAAAGTAAATGTTGGCCCCTTGGAAGCCGAGACAGGAGAAACTAACATGGGAATGAGGAAGTGGTGGAGGCATTGAACAAATATTTTGTCTGTCTTCACAGTCGAAGACACAAGTTCCATACCAGAAATAGACGATAACCTAAGTGCTAAAAAGAGTGAGGATAATAGAAAAATTAATATCAGCAGAGTTAAAGTATTGAAGAAACTTAAGGGTCTAAAATCCAACAAATCCCAGGGACCTGATGGACTGCACCCTAGGATTCTAAAAAAGATAGTTGCGGAGATATTGTGTTGGCTATGATTTTCCAAAATTCCTTGGATTCGAGAACAGTCCCATCAGATTGGAAGTTGGCAAATGTTACACTGCTTTTCAAGAAACAAGGGACAGAGAAAACAATGAATTACAGGTCAGTTAGCCTAATATCAGTTGTTGAGAACATAATGAAATCTATTATGAAGGAAGTCTTAACAATGCACTTAGAAAAGCACAGAGTGATTAGAACAAGTCAACATGGTTTTACTAAAGGGAAATTCTGTTTGACAAATTTATTGGATTTTTTTTAGGATGAAGGGGAACCAGTAGATGTAGTATATCTAGATGTAGTATACCTGTATACCAAAAATAATTCGATATGGTGCCATGTAAAAGGTTGATAGACAAGGTAAGGGCTCATAGAGTTGGGGATAACATATTAGCCTGGATAAAGGATTGGTTAATGGATAGAAAACCAGAGAATGGGCATAAATAGGGCTTTTTCAAGTTGGTAGGCAGTGAACAGTGGAGTGCCACAAGGATCATTGCTGGGGCCTCAGCTATTTACAATCTATATTAACTACTTAGATGAAGAGACAGAGAGTAGTGTATCTAAGTTTGCTGTTTATATATAAATTTTTGCTGTTGGGATCGAGTTTTGCCATTCCCATTTGTTACATTACAACACACTTCAAAATCCATCATTGTCTATAAAGTGCTTTGTGACATTTGGTGGTCATGAAAGGTGCCATATAAATGCAAGTCTTTTTTCATCACTTAAGAATAAAAAGCAAAATCCACAGAAAAAGGGAGCAAACTGAATTATGATCTTGAAAGTAATAAGAATTGTGAAATCTAATATCTGAAAACAAATTGAACTTACTATGTTGCCTTGAAGGAGCGATCTTTTCAATTGGCTTATTCAGCGCTATTTTCTAGTTGTGTGTTTTGTCCTAAATTGTCAATTTTTTGGAGCTATTTGTTAGTTTTTTAAATATCTTTGGTTTGGCATCTATGCTTGTAAGAGTTTCTAATGAAATAAGTTGCAGGGAATGCTCTTTCTACTCAACGAAGCAGGAGAGTCACCATCCCGAGAACGTTAACTTAAGATCATTAAAAAGAATCAAGAGACAATATAGAAGAATTTGATATTTTAAGTGGGAGTGATGGACTGACCTCAAAAAACAACCTTACAGCTGAAAAGTCACAGCTTTTCGACACCTAAATGGATTCATGCACAAAAGCAATTAGTAACTGCAAGTTTTTGGAATCAGTCCAAATAACACAGCAGCTTTTATCAATTCATGAAAGGTTTGAACAGAAAAAAAACCTGCCTGTTATGTTTATTTTGATTGTAACAAACAATATTTGGGATGAGGGAGTATGCAGTCACCTGGATATTTTTCAGGGCCCATGGGGACCATATTCAGTCCATCGCTGCTGACTTTATCAGAATTCGTAGTCAGCTCAGTTGCAATAACAATTTGCATTTATATAGTGCCCTTAGCATAGGCAAACATCCCATGGAGCTTTAGTGAGGTGCTTCCTAAAAACAAATATAGTTGGGTGAAAAACTGAACTGGACTAGCCATATAAATTCTGTAGCTCTAAGAGCAGGCCAGAGGCTAGGGATTCTGCAGAGAGTATCTAACTTCCTGTCTCCCCAAAACCTGTCCACTATCTACAAGGCACAATTCAGGAGTGTGATGGAATACTCCCCACTTGCCTGGATGAGTGCAGCTCCCACAGCGCTCAAGAAGCTTGACACCATCCTGGACAAAGCAGCCCGCTTGATTGACACCCCTTCCACAAACATTCACTCCCTCCACCACCGACGCATAGTAGCAGCGGTGTGTACCATCTACAAGATGCACTGCAGGAAATCAACAATCCTCCTTAGACAGCACCTTCCAAACGCATGACCACTACCATCTAGGAAGACAAGGGCAGCAGATACATGAGAACACCGCCACCTGGAATTTCCCCTCCAAGCCACTCAACATCTTGACTTGGAAATATATCACCGTTCCTTCACTGTCGCTGGGTCAAAACCCTGGAACTCCCTCCCTAACAGCACTGTGGGTGTACCTACACCACATGGACTGCAGCGGTTCAAAAAGGCAGCTCACCACCACCTTCTCAAGGGCAACTAGGGATGGGTAGTAAATGCCGGTCGAGCCAGTGATTCCATTGCACCTTGAAGAAAGGGCGTGTAAGTACTGTGTAAAATAGGAGTTAAATTACTGGTGGAAGGGAACAGGGGAGAGGAAATTTGTTGTGCAGGCTTTAAAATGCTATTGTAAATTAAAGAGAGAGCAAGGGCTCATCAGTTTATCTTTTATCAACGGCATCAGCTGCAACAAATATTTCTACTTAAAGAATATTTTCAGAACACACAGCAGGGGCACTGAGTGCAAATAGGAGGAGGCAGGGGTACTGACTGCAACATGGAAGGGGCAGGGGCACTGAGTGAAACATGGATGGGGAAGGGGCAATGAGTGCAACATGGAGGGGGCAGGGGCAATGAGTGCAACATGGAGGGGGCAGGGGCAATGAGTGCAACATGGAGGGGGCAGGGGTACTGACTGCAACATGGAGGGGGCAGGGGCAATGAGTGCAACATGGAGGGGCAGGGGCACTGAGTGCCATGTGGAGGGAGAGGCAGAGGCACTGAGTGCAATGTGAAGGGAGGGGCAGGAGCACTGAGTGCCATGTGGAGGGAAAGGCAGAGGCACTGAGTGCCATGTGGAGGGAGGGGCAGAGGCACTGAGTGCAATGTGGAGGGAGGGGCAGAGGCACTGAGTGTCATGTGGAGGGAGAGGCAGAGGCACTGAGTGCAATGTGAAGGGAGGGGCAGGGGCACTGAGTGCCATGTGGAGGGAGAGGCAGAGGCACTGAGTGCCATGTGGAGGGAGGGGCAGAGGCACTGAGTGCAATGTGGAGGGAGGGGCAGGAGCACTGAGTGTCATGTGGAGGGAGGGGCAGAGGCACTGAGTGTCATGTGGAGGGAGAGGCAGGAGCACTGAGTGTCATGTGGAGGGAGGGGCAGGAGCACTGAGTGTCATGTGAAGGGAGGGGCAGGGGCACTGAGTGCAATGTGAAGGGAGGGGCAGAGGCACTGAGTGCCATGTGGAGGGAGGGGCAGAGGCACTGAGTGCAATGTGGAGGGAGGGGCAGGAGCACTGAGTGTCATGTGGAGGGAGGGGCAGAGGCACTGAGTGCAATGTGGAGGGAGGGGCAGGAGCACTGAGTGCCATGTGGAGGGAAAGGCAGAGGCACTGAGTGCCATGTGGAGGGAGAGGCAGAGGCACTGAGTGCCATGTGGAGGGAGGGGCAGAGGCACTGAGTGCAATGTGGAGGGAGGGGCAGGGGCACTGAGTGCCTTGTGGAGGGAGGGGCAGGGGCACTGAGTGTCATGTGGAGGGAGAGGCAGGAGCACTGTGTCATGTGGAGGGAGAGGCAAGGGCACTGAGTGTCATGTGGAGGGAGAGGCAGAGGCACTGAGTGTCATGTGGAGGGAGAGGCAGAGGCACTGAGTGTCATGTGGAGGGAGAGGCAGAGGCACTGAGTGCCATGTGGAGGGAGGGGCAGAGGCACTGAGTGCCATGTGGAGGGAGAGGCAGAGGCACTGAGTGCCATGTGGAGGGAGGGGCAGGAGCACTGAGTGCCATGTGGAGGGAGGGGCAGGAGCACTGAGTGCCATGTGGAGGGAGGGGCAGGAGCACTGAGTGCCATGTGGAGGGAGGGGTCAGCGACACTGAGTGCGGGAAGGCTCATTTGGTGCTATATGGAGCGGTAAGAGTTATTGGGTACAATATGAAGGGGAAGGGTTATCGGGTGCAATGTCATCATCTTGGTGATAGGAGGCCTGAAACTACATTGTGACAAGCAATAGTTTACATATGGAACGGGCATTATAATGTTTGTGTAGACAGCGTCTAATGAGAATGTTGACATAAAGAAGCATTGATCAAAAGAAAATAAGACTGAAGTGCACAAATTTTAATTATAACTGATAGATAGATATAAACATATAGGGTGGAATCATCCCAGATTTGCATTGAGTGCAGTAGTGGGCGGGAGAAAGGCCGTTTTAGCTACCGGCCGCAATGGTGGCTTTTCATGCTGAATCGTTCCAATCCTGCCTCATTAACCATGCATTCCCAGGCAGCATGCTGGGCTGCTGGCAGGCCGTCCTCTCATTCATCCACCACGCCATCATATCGAGCCTTCTGTAAACTCGGCATCATACTTAAAGGCCATCCCTGCACAAAGCTAACACTCTTCAAGGGGTAGGAAGCTGCTGAAAACTGATTGCTGCCAAAGGGAGGAAATGTGCTGCTCCCAGATTTAGCGACACCTTCCTTGAGCGCCTACTGGACACAGTGGAGGCCCAACGCATAATCCTCTACCGCTGCTGTGGTCAAAGACCAGCAAGCAAAGTCGCCAATCCAGCATGGAAGGCAGCGGCAGTGGTGGTCAGCGCCAACACCCTGCAAAACAGGACAGGCCCCCAGTACAGGAGGACGATGAATGGTTTCATTCATTCTGCTAGGGTAAGTCACTCTTCTCATCATTCTCAACTCCTACACTCACAAACCCATCACACATCCACAGGGATCTCACACCTCAAGGGACAACACCACTAACTCTCACACACACCCTCACATCTCCATCAGTCTCATGTCCTCTGGAGTTTGCATCCTCATCCTGCCCATGGCTCCGCTCACCACACAAACATTCCACACGGTGCCATGCGTCCTGCTCACACTCTCTCCATCTGTTTCTGTGCAGGAGAGGTTGCTCACAACAGCAGAGAGAGGTCCCAGACCAGGGGTGGTGTGACACACATTAGGCCCCTCACTCACTTTGAGGAGTGTGCCACTGCGTTGACTGGTGAGGACACGGCTGCGGTGACGGTGAGATCAGTGGTGAACACCCACGGGAGGATCCTGCACCACATCATCCCTCTCTCAACGCAACTGTGCACCTGCTTTTGCCTCTGTTGCCATGCACTAATCATCACCACTTTTGTTAACAGGGAGCTCTGCCAAGCAACCAACACCCTCAGCCACCCAGTCCCTCAGCTCCATCCAGGTCCTCGCCTCCAGCCAAGAGGACACCTCCTCCATTGAACAGCTGAAAATAAACAGCCTGGGAAACCCATCTTCCTGGTTGGCCAGGCTGGGCTTGTTTGCTCTGGAGTTTAAAAGAGTGAGGGGTGATTTGATTAAAGTATATAAGATCCTGAATGGCCTTGACAAGGTAAATGTCAAAAGGATGATTTCTCATGTGGGTGAGTCCAGAACTAGAGGAAAATGTTTTAAAATTAGGGATCACCCATTTAGGATAGGGATGAGGAGAAATTTTTTCTCTCTGAGGGTTGTGTGACTTTGGAACTCTCTGCCTCAGAAGGTGGTGGAGGCGGGGCCATTGAATATTTGTAAGGAGGAGGTAGTTAAATTCTTGTTAGGCAAGGGAAACACAGGTTATCAGGGTTAGATGGCAATGTGGAAATCGAAACACAAGGAGATCAGCCATGATCTTATTGAATGATGGTGCAGGCTCCAGGGGCCAAATGGTCTACTCCTGATCCTCTTTCTTATGTTCTTGTGTCACAGCACCTACCGACACTCCCCCAGCACAGAGACAGATAGTGGGACCTAGACTCACCCGCCAGTCTCCACATTCAAAGGATCATCCTCCGCCATTTCTGCCAACTGCAGCATGATGCCACCACCAAACACATCTTCCTCTCACCACCCACCAGCATTTCGTAGGGACCATTCCCTCCTGGACACCCTGGTCCACTCCTACATCATCCCCTACTCCTCACCCCCTTCCCATGGCACCTTCCCATGCAATCTCAGAAGATGCAACACCTGCCCCTTTACTTCCTCCCTCCTCACCATCCAAGGCCCCAAACACTCCTTTCAGGTGAAGCAGTACTTCACTTGCACCTCCTTCAATTTGGTCTACTGCATTCGCTGCTCCCAATATTGTCTCCCAATTGGAGACACCAAATGCAGACTAGGTGACCACTTCGCGGAAACCTTCGCTCAGTCCGCAAGCATGACCCAGACCTTCCTGTCGCTTGCCATTTCAACACACCACCTTGCTCTCATGCCCACACATCTGTCCTTGGCCTGCTGCAATGTTCCAGTGAAGCTCAATGCAAACTGGAGGAACAGCACCTCACCTTCCGACTAGGCACTTTACAGCTTTCCGGACTGAATATTGAACTCAACAACTTCAGACCATGAACTCTCTCCTCCATCTTGACCCCTTTTTTAATCCAATTTTTAAAAATTTATTTATTCATTTTTTTATCCTTTTCCCCCAACCATCTATCACTTGTTTTATGTTTTGCTTTTGTAGAACGCTGACCCTTATTCTGCTATTAACACATTCTGCTATCTTACTGTTATGCCACTATCAGCACCTTCTTCAGTCCATTAACGCTACCATTAACACTCCTTTGTCCCATGTCCATGACATCTTTGTCAAATTTCTCCTGAGCTCCCACCTATCCCTGACCTTCTATTTTGCTCCACCTGCTCCACACCCTCTTAGACAGTATAAATTCCATCACATTTCTACTTCTATTCAGGTCTGAAGAAGAGTCATGCGCTCTCGAAATGTTAACTCCGTTTCTCTCTCCACAGATGCTGCCAGACCTGCTGAGCTTTTCCAGCATTTTCTGTTTCTATTATGGAACATTCGAAGCCTACCTGCAGCAGCCCTGCTCTGGGCTCTCACCAACGCCAGTGAGACGTTACACTGGTTGGGCTATAGGCTTGGCCTACTCACTGGCTTCCTCCTTACTCCGGGACTGTGTGTTTTGCAGGGCTCAGGCAGGGCTGCACTCTGAGACTGAGACCAGCATTGCAACCTGGTTGGGGGGGGAAGGAATGTGGAGACATGGAGGACAGTGGGCTATGGTGGGGTTGGAGAAGGGGGTTGGTGACAATGGCAAGCAGAGGGGAGACCAAGGGTGGGGAAACTGGAGCCTGACATGGAAGACTGGAACACAGACAGAAGGGGTTGGATGGAAATCAAACTGTATGAATGGGAGGGGATGCATGCAGACCCCGGAATGGGGGTGGGGAGGTATTGTGTTACTGAGGCACAAGAGAGCTGGGTGGCACAGAGACTCATGGAGGTGGGGGAGGGGAGAGGCTTGCACATGAGGGACAGGTTGAACAGAGACTCATGGGGGGGGAGGTGGGGAGACTATGTTGAGATCAGTCATGAAGGAACAGGAGACCTCATTGAAAGACAGTCCCTGGTCTGGGGCCAAGAGGTCAGAGTAGAGATTAAAGAAGTCCTGGGGATTTGTGGGCCATGCTACAGGGCTATGCATGGCACGCACATCGTAGTCCCGCTCCAGGAAGGGGCAAGGCCTGTGTGCTCAACTGGGGTAAGACACAACTTACCGTGCAGGGTGTGTTCATTGTCTTACAGTTAGTGGCAATGGGACTGTCTGTCTCAGTACTGGGCTGCAGATGGGATGGTCATGGTTAGGGGAGGCATCTGCAGCCTGTATATGGACAAAATATAATGGGGGGGGTTATTCAAAGCTGTCCTGGGGGGATTCTCCCCTGTATGTGATCATGCACACAGCCTCGAGATGGGGAGGGGTGAGGTCCACATGGGGCACAGGGGCATCAACAGTGATGGGTTCAGTGGGGGGTGCTGGAATATCCACAACAATGACAATGGGAGCCAGGGTTACTGGGGGAGGCTGGAGAATAACCGGAGGAAAGGTCTACCTGCTGTGAGGTTCCAGGAAGATTGGAGGGTCCCACACACTGACAGGGAGGGTGTCGAAGCTGGTCTCAAAGTAAAGATGCAGCACAAGCACCTTCAAACCCTGAAGTTATTGTGCAGTTTAAAATTGAAACTGGAAAAGAATCTGTATGGGAGGTGTCTGAGTCAGTGTCTGAGTCAGTGGGGGAGGAGCACATGGCTGGACTAAGTGGCCCTTTCAGGGGGCATCCTTCAAACTGCTTAGAGCCACAACATTGAAATAGGGTCAGAGCTGGGAGGAAAGAGGAAGACTTCCTCAAGAAGGTGCAATTGGAGCCAATGCCTTTTGGTGCGAGTTAACGAGAGACTGCAGGAGTCATTGGCCTCACAAAACAGTCGCTCCATTTGAGCTTTAACAGAGAGGAACGTGAGAATGGAAAATGCAGGCAACTGTTAAGGAAGCATAGCTGCTGCATATCTGCCAGATCATCATTGAAAGCCTCTAATGTGCTTTATCCAATTGGTGTGGATAATGGGTCAAAGGTCATCCAGTCATCGCTGAAGTGCGAGATTGCAGGAGTGCCTTTGGTGAGGTGGCACATTTCATGAATGAATCCAAATCACTTCCAAGCTCTGTGGGATAGAGATGTCAAGTACCAGTGTTGGCATCTGGGTCACCTAGATCTGTGAGTATGTGTCTCAGCTACAAAGCTGTATCAGCGAAAAGCTAATAGCGCAGAAGCAACTCCAGGACATACTAGTGGCTTTCTGCGTGTGAGTGAGGATCCACTATATTTACTTAGTATTCATTAATCTGTTACATCTATCAGTCCACAGGGAGAAGGAGGATTGAATAATGGAGCCTGTGCTCAGTGCTGCCTTCTTGATGGCAGTGATCTGATTGAGGAGGAGAGGAAGAGCCCAGTGCTGCCTAGCCCAGCTTTGAGAGGAGGCCCCGCCTAAGGTCCATGGTCCAGGGGAGCCCCAGAAAGACTCAGAGAATGAGGAGGTTAGACCCATCCAACGGAGGTGCCTCACATGACCAAGGGTCTATGAAGGAGATTTTCCTATCTGAAGGTGAGGGACAGACAATCCGGCACACGCCTGCACTTTTCAAGAGATGTGGTGGATCATTCTGTCACATTCTCGGGAGGATCTAAGGCCCCATGGACTGGAAGGACATCCCCTGCCAGTGCCCCTGAAGATCACCACCGCACTCAATTTTTTTGTCTGCACATTGTTCCAGGGATCCACAGGGCTCACAGTCCTCAGCACATAAATATATCAAGGAGATGACAGATGCCCTCTACAGTAAAGCTCATCATTATGTGAAGTTCACACTCAATGAAGTTAGCCAGGCTGCTAGATTTCTGGGGTTTGCAGCTATCTCAGGCTTCCCTAGGGTACAGGTTGCAATCAAATGCACACATCTGGCTTTGAGAGCTCCAAGGCAGCAGCCCCTGATGTTAATTAAAAGGAAAGGGTTCCACTCCCCGAACGTTCAACTGGTGTGTGATCATCACATTTGTGACTCATACATTCTGAGTCACTCCCAGGTGCCTCACATATTCGAGGGGCCTCAGTTGGCTGCTGGAGATAAGGGGTACCCACTCAAACAATGGCTCATGACACCGATGCACCGTACTTTGAGCCACTTGGAAGAGCGATTCAATGAGGCGCCTAGCTCGACACAACCCATCTTTGAGCAGATCATTGACATCCTGAAGATGCGTTTCCGATGCCTGGACCGCTCAGATGAGGCTCTGCAGTACTCTCCACAGAGGGTGTCCTGCATCATTGTGCCCTGTTGCACCCTTCATAACCTGGCACTTCAAAGGAGGGATCTCTTGCCAAAGGGAAACATGGAGGAGAGGAAGCTGAGAGCTCCTCGGGTGATGAAGAGCAGGAAGGGCAGGAATCTGAAGAGGGAGATTAGGGTCAGCTTCCACATGAGGATACCATTGAAGAAGCACAACGTGGAAGATGTGCCCGTGCCACACTGATACACACAAGATTCTAGGAGGAGTAAGGTACAGGTAACAGGACACGATCACATTCCTTCTGTCCCTTAGTGCCATGCTAGTGCAATGAAAAGCCTTTACAACCTCTAACATCGAGTTCAGCATCTGGATTTGCATCTTCAACCCTTATGATTCACCAGGCCCTAATCTTTGGAAAGGTCAGCAGCAAATCCTGTATCCATGTGCTCTGGGAAGGGAAAGTTGACACAACAGCACAGACACTACATCAAAGGGCCACCTTAATGAGAAATCTTTAACGGACACTGAGATGCGAGGTTGGTTGGAGAGACCATCATGGCTACAGGTCCTGTGCTTTGGCACTACCAATGAAGACAACCTTCTTATTTTTAGAGACAATTACAGCTATCCCTCCAGGGCTAGTGAGCATGCCTAACTCCATGATGTCTTGTAAGGGGTGGAGGTTACTAATGCATTTTGCAAACACTTCTAGTAAAGAGTTTGACACATCTCCCTGACATAACACAAGGGTTGAGTAACTATCATGGGTCAGCTACACATCACATAAACGTGAGGCGCACAAAGGGAGGTCATCACTGAGTGGAAGCATGGCTCATCCTTGCAATAAGAGGGTACATAGTTGCTTTCAAATAACGAGACCATTCTCATGAACAGCAAATGTATTTACAAAGCTGCATAATATTTATAATAATTGGACACTCATGATCCAGAAGTGATGTCAAAGTTTCTTAATTTTTCTAACCCTGCCGTTATGTCTTAGTGCATCTCCGACATCCGCAGCAGAGGCGGAGGCAGCCTGCGGACTGGTAGGACCGGTTGTCTTTGATGGCTTTGGCAGGCGTCCTCTAGAGGGCCAAGGCCTGCAGGGCCCCAGCCTGCTTTGGATCTCCTGCTGTAGGGCAGGTGCACCCTCCTCAGCCTCCAAAGCTGGAGATGATGGTGTCACAGGAAAAGGGGATTGGGTAAGGCTGGACATTCACAGAGTCACCTGGCTGAATGCCCCGGGGTCTTCAGCTGCTGGTTCTCCTCCCCATGAGTGCCCAAGGGCCCCTGTCTGACTCCGAGGAAAAGCGGCACCTGGAGGGAGGTCAAGTTGCCCCGCCCCCTCTCGACCATCAGCTGATGGATCCCAACAATGCCTATAGTGATGGAGGGAAGGGCTGAGTGCAAATCCAGCAGGATCTACTGGACCAAGGTCTCCAAGGCAGCCACTATCCTTCCCATGGAGACCTTGCTGCTTGCATGTGGGGGCCTTGACATCAGAAAGAACACAGATGGGCTCCTCCATCCTTCGTTTCCAACTCTGTGGCATCAAACTTGAATTTGGAGAGCTCCAGGTTGTTGCTCCTCCCTCCTCCCATCTGGGATCTCTCCCTCCTGTTGGTAATCTTGGCCTGCATGAAGACAAATGGATGGAAAGTGATGAGAAGAGATGGAGGAGAGGTTGGGAAGCCTGCACACCTGCTGTGTGTGCTGAGTCCTCCCCAGTAAGGGCTGAGGATGGAGCTTGTGCCGCATGATAGATGAGATGCTGGTGATGTTAAAGTGCCTGTGAGACAATCAGTGCTGATGTCTCCCCCGCTAATAGTGTGTGAGATCCCTGAGGACTGTAACCCTCTGAGTGCATAATGAGAGTGTGAGATTGGAGTGAGCTGAAGGTTGACTTACCCTGGAGGAGCGGATGGGATCATTCATCCTCTTCCTTCACTGGATGGCATTTCTCAGGTGGGTGCCCAACGAGCTGACCCCGCTTCCAACCACCTCCCAGGCCGGCAAGGGGAGGCTGGCAGGTCTCCTGGAGCCATCCCTCAGGTAGAGGACACCCTGGTGCTGGTGGACTCCATGGATGAGGTTTCAAGGGAGTCATTACTGAACCTGGGAGCAGCTTTCTTCTTGGTCATATTGAGACGTTTCCTCCACACAGCTGGGCAGGAGAGAGTGAATGTGTGTGTTCAGGTGACATTTGAATATGGCACCCGGACCTTCAACCCCATTAGGTTATGATGGGATGGACAAATCATCAGCCATATAATTCGGAGAAATCGAGAGCGAGTTCTTCTCCTGATGCCCAGCAGGAAACGTGCGGCGAAACCCACCCACCACCGCACTTAGTCTCCAAAATTGAAAATTCCATCCAAAGAGTTTATCAGGAAAGGTTGAACAGGCTGGGTCTCTTTTCTCTAGAAAACAGAAGGTCGGTAAGAGATCTTTAAAGTTATGAACAGGTTTGATTGGGTTGTTGTTGTTGTCTGAGTGCAATTCCAAATGGTGTAGGTGACCTTGTTTTCCATACTTTCCGATCATCGCAACAGTGGAAAACCTCGCTGTTGGAGTTTTGGTTAAGTCAATCTAGGCATAGAGAAGATGCTTTCATTTGTGGGGAAGATCACAACTGGGGAGGCAGTGGCATAGTGTTATTGTCATTGGACTAGTAACCCAGAGACCCAGGGTAATGCTCTGGGGACCCATCTGGTTCACTGATGTCCTTTAGGAAAGGAAATTTGCTGTCCTTACCTGGTCTGGCTTACATGTGACTCCAGACCCACAGCAATGTAGCTGACCCTTACATGCTCTCTGAAATGGCCTAGCAAGCCACTCAAATGTATCAAACCGGTAAAAACAGTCACTAAGGATGGATCACCTGGTATTGACCTAGGCAGCTGGAAAATCAATGGCAAAATAATGCTGACTCTGCAAAGTCCTCCTTACTAACATTGAGGGGTTTGTGCCAAAATTGGGTGGCCTGTCTTATAGACTAGTCGAGCAACTGCCATAGTTATGGAGTCATACCTTACAGATAACGTCCCAGACAGAGCCACCACCATCCCTGGGTATGTCATGTCCAACCAGCAGGAGAGACCCAGTAGAGGTGGTGGCACAGTGGTATATAGTCAGGAGGGAGTTGACATGGGAGTCCTCAACATCAAATTTGGACCCCATAAATCTCATGGCACCAGGTCAAACATGGGCAAGGAAACCTTTAGCTGTTTACCACATACCATCCTCCCTTCTTGAACCACTGCAGTGCTATTAGGAAGGTAGTTCCAGGATTTTGACCCAGCGACAATGAAGGAAAAGTGATATAGTTCCAAGTCAGGATGGTGAGTGGCTTGGAGGGGAAATTCCTGGTGGTGGTGTTCCCATGCATCTGCTGCCCTTGTCGATCTAGATGGTAGTAGTTGTAAGTTTGGAAGGCACTGTCAAAGGAGCCTTGGTGAATTCCTGCAGTGCATCTTGTAGATGGTACACACTGCTGCTACTGTGCATCAGCGGTGGAGGGAGTGGAAGTATGTGGATGAGGTGCCAATAAAACAGGCTGCTTTGTCCTGGATGGTGTCGAGCTTCTTGAGTGTTGTTGGAACTGCACTCACCCAGGCAAGTGGGAAGTTTTCCATCACATTCCTCTCTTGTGCTTTGTAGATGGTGGACAGCCTTTGGAGAGTCAGCCGGTGAATTACTCACTGCAGGATTCCTAGCCTCTGACCTGCTCTTGTAGCCACAGTATTTATATGGTTAGTGCAGCTCCGTTTCTGGTCAATGGTAATCCCAGGTTGATAGTGGGGATTCAGTGATGGTAATGTCTTTGAATGTCAAGGTGCTCAAGGGAGTCAAGGTTAGATTCTCTCTTGCTGGACATGGTCATTGTCTGGAAGTTGTGTGGCGTGAGTGTTACTTGCCACTTATCACGCGAGCCTGGATATTGTCCAGGTCTTGCTGCATTTGGACATGGACTGCTTCCGTATCTGAGGAGTCATGAATGGTGCTGAACATTGTGAAATCATCAGCAAACATCCTCACTTTTGACCTTATGATGGTGGGAAGGTTATTGATGAAGCAGCTGAAGATGGTTCGGCTGTGGACACCACCCTGAGGGGCTCCTGCAGTGATGTCCTGGGACTGAGATGACTGACCTCCAACAACCACAACCACTTTCCTTTGTGCTAGGCATAACTCCAACCAGTGGAGAGTTTTTCCCCTTGATTCCCATTGATTCCAGTTTTGCTAGGGCTCCTTGATGCCACACTCAGTCAAATGCTGCCTTGGTGTCAAGGGCAGTCACTCCAACCTCACCTCTGGAGTTCAGCTCTTTAGCCCATGTTTGAACCAAGATTGTAATGAGATCAGGAACTGAGTGACCCTGGTGGAACCCAAACTGAGCGTCGGACAGCAGGTTATTGCTAAGTAAGTGTCACTTGATAGCACTGTTGATGACTCCTTCCATCATTTTACTGATGTTCGAGAGTAGACTGATGGGGCAGTAATTGGCCAGGTTCGATTTGTCCTATTTTCTCTGTATAGGACATACCTGAGCAAATTTCCACATTGCCAGGTAGATGCCAGTGTTGTAGCTGTACTGGAACAGCTTGGCTAGGGGCGTGGCAAGTTCTGGAGCACAAGTCTTCAGTACTATTGCCGGAATATTGTCATGGCCCATAGGCTTTGCAGTATCCAGTGCCTTCAGCCGTTTCTTGATATCGCGTGGAGTGAATCAAACTGGCTGAAGACTGGTATCTGTGATGATCTGGAGGAGGCTGACATGGATCATCCACTCGGCACTTCTGGCTGAAGATGGTTGCAAATGCTTGAGCCTTATCTTTTGCACTGATGTGCTGGGCTCCCCCATCATTGAGGATGGGGATATTTGTGGAGCCTCCTCCTCCAGTGAGTTGTTTAATTGTCCACCACCATTTATGACTGGGTGTGGCAGGACTGCAGAGCTTAGTTGTGATCTGTTAGTTGTGGAATCGCTTAGCTCTGCCTATTGCTTGCTGCTTATGCTGTTTATCACGCGAGCAGTCCTCTGTTGTGAGTTGACATCTCTTTTTTTTTAGGTATGCCTGGTGCTTTTCCTGGCATGCCCCCCTGCACTCTTCATTGAACCAGTTTTAATACCCTGGCTTTGTAGTAATGGTAGAGTGGGGGATATGCCAGGCCATGAGGTTACAGATTGTGGTTGAGTAAAATTCTGCTGCTGCTGATGGCGCACAGCATCTCATGGATGCCCAGTCTTGAGCTACTAGATCTGTTCAAAATCTATCCCATTTAGCACGGTGGTACTGCCACACAACACGATGGAGGGTATCCTCAATGTGAAGGCGGGACTTCATCTCCACTAGGACTGTGTGGTGGTCACTCCTACTGATACTTTCATGGACAGATGCATCTGCGACAGGCAGGTTGGTGAGGATGAGGTCAAGTATGTTTTTCCCTTTTGTTGCTTCCCTCACCACCTGCCGCAGATCCAGTCTAGCAAATATGTCCTTTAGGACTCAGCCAGCTTAGTATGTAGTGGAGCTTGCTGATGGACATTGAAGCCCTCCACCCAGAGTACATTCTGTGACTTTGCCACCCTCAGGAGGAGCACTGATTCATCAGCTGAGGGAGGGTGGTACATGGTAATCAGCAGGAGGTTTCCTTGCCCACATTTGACCTGATGCCATGAGACTTATGGGGTCCGGAGTCAAAGTTGTGGACTCCAGGGCAACTCCCTCCTGACTGTATACCTCTGTGCTGCCATCTCTGTTGGGTCTGTCCTGCTGATGGGGCAGGACATACCCAGTAATGGTGATGGTGGTATCTGGGACATTATGTGTAAGGCTTGATTCCATGAGTATGACTATGTCAGGCTTTGCTTGACTAGTCTGTGAGACAGCTCTCCCAATTTTGGCACAAGCCCCCAGATGTTAGTAAGGAGGATTTTGCAGGTTCGACAGGGTTGACTTTGGCATTGCCTTTTCCAGTGCCTAGGTCAATGCTGGGTGGTCCTTCCAATTCAGCATTGATGAATCTGAAGGACTACATCTCGTAATTTGTAACAGAGATAGATTATTCTCCACCTGGAGCACTGGAAGATCAAATTAATTTGAAGGAAGAAAAAGCCAAATGACTTACTAATATTGAGAAATGCCTGTATTTCACATTATGTAACAAGTTTAATATATATATTTAAGAGCTTTATAAATATATTTAGGATTCTTGAGGAGGGAGTTGATTCAGTCGGAGGTCCGATGAATATACATGTCAGGAAGGGCCTAAAAAGGAATGACTGTTTACCCATCGGCTGCAGCCATTTCTCCCAATACCAAAGGGTTTTCAATTGCTGAACTGTGTATCAGCTGTTTCATTGGCTTATATAATCTGGATTTGATATGATTGCAAACATTAGTCACGTGTTGTGCTGTTATGGTGTTAGGAAAATTTGTTTTCTGCAGCAGATTATTGGAGAATCGAGAATATAACCTGAAAAAAAATCTTTCCCTGCCTTTCCTGCTCTATAAAGTTAGTGATTTTTGGAGAGTGACTTTAAGTGTGCTAACAGTCCTCCAGTCTCCTCTCGCTGTTACTTTTATTTGAAAAAAATTAGAGATGCAAAATATAAATGTGCATTTCCTAAACATTCACATATATTAGTGAAAGAAGAGCATGAATCATATGTTAAGCTTGTTTCCGTAGAATTTCAGAGGGTGGATTTCAAATGGAAAGTGAGTCCAGCTCAAAACTACCACAAGTCAGTTGAACACAGAGTAAAATTTGCATTTATAAGCAGTCCTATAGCATGTATGCAGTGTGGCCATTATCACGTTACCTTAGCAGAGCAGAAATACAAGGACATCAATGGAAGCCAAGCAATGAATGGTTCACAGAGCAAACTACACTGGGCAATGGATATACCATTCGCTAGCATGACAGAGTGCATGATGAGACTTGGACTCAGCAAGATGACTTGAGCTGAGATCTGAAATTTGTTCTTCATTCATCTGCAAGAAAGAGAGAGGAAGCGAAAACTAGAAAATGAGACAGAGAGAAATGGATGAGATGAAAAGAAAGATAGTGAGGTAGTAAGAGGAAGATAGCAGTAAAGCATTTATTTATCCCCAATTTATCTGCCAGTAAGATCCTTCAGACAAGCAAAGAAGACATTACAGGAGTCAGTTGCTAAGCCAAGCACTGCGCACTATGATTCACATATTAGCTGTACACACACCTACCCACACTTTAGCAAAGGCCCCCGGATCAGCAGGAGCAGAGCCAGTTAAAGTCGGTTTCCTTTAAAATAGCCCCCACCCCTCACACAGGACAACATCGACAAATCAGGAATAACTGTTGATGAACCTACCAACAACCTTATGACATCCCTGGTGGAAATGTATTTTACTTCATTGATGTGAACATTGCATTATTCCCTGTGACTATAAAATGGATGCTTGTCAGGACAGTATGCCTGGTGGTTCCAGTCTGAGGTAATCAAACATTACAAGGCCCATTTAAGGAAGAAAAAAAATAGATATCTGGCACCTTGGAAATAGATGCTGGAGAATGCAGGGCCATGGGCTATATTGGTGGATTTCTCTACACAATTCCTTCACTTCCCCAGAGATGAGATACAATAAACTGCACAGGCAAATCGGAGACCTCTTTGAGAAGAGTTTTGGTATGTTAAAAGAATGTTTTGTATGGTTGAACTGGTCCACAGACAGCCAAACAGTAGATTTTTAGGGAATGGTTTATCTGTATTGATCTATCATTTCAAACACCTTGATTACATCACCCTTCTAATCCTTCTAAATTTATGAGATTACAAACCAAATTTATGCAACATTACCTCACTTTAAGCCTCAGTATCATTCTGGTGAATGTGTACTGCAACCCCTCTGTTGTAATTATAGTTTTGATAAACGTAGGACTGTAGCTTTAAGAATAATCCTGTGTTGTAAGGTCACATTATCTGTGTAAACCAGTGAGTTAGCAGCATGGGGAACCTCCAGTGGAGAATTCAACTATAGAGTTTGATGCCCACATGTAGCTGCTGCTGCTGTCTTATAAATAAAGTTCAATGTTTCCACCAAGAAAAGTTGTCTGGAAAATCAACACTATAACATCTTCCAAGGTCAGTACAATTTCCCTTGTGTTTGATACCCAAAACTAAACATGTGTGTGTTTGAACTGCAAGTATTGTGCTGGTGCTTGCTGTGTATACTTAGCCAGTGGGGGGCTTCTTCACTCAAAGAGCAGATGAGAAAGTTGTTTCATATTTTACTAACAACATCAGTTACATTTTTTTTTAACTTACTGTAAGCAACACAACACAGAAAAGAAGATTGCTATCTCTTGAACAATCCATAGCATGCTTCACTTCTCAAATTTGTTTGTGAACTAACAGCACATCTGCAGGTCAGCCAGGCCTGAGGCTTGACAGGGAGGAATGTGTTAACATTATAGCTGCTTTTGTAAATTCACATAAAACAAATTGACCTGGAGGGAAATCGTCCGATAATGGCTCAGGATGATAGCCAGGCCCAAGGGAGCACTTGACATGCAATATCTGGCAGTCAATCTGCAGCAAATTGACAACACAGAGAGAGAATAAGTGCACTCTCCAGCTGGTCGGCAGTGCCAATGGGATTGTTCCAGCTCTTGAACATTAACCTTGATGCACTGAAACAATTGTAAATTGGTCGATAGGAAGAGCATTGTTAACCCTTTCAGAACAACCTTCAAACATTTCAATAGACAGCATGTAATATTAATCCACTTTTATCCTCTTTTGGCCAATTTTTGATTTTTTTTTGTTACTCTTTAAGCCTCAGCTCCACTCATTTACAACCTCCACACTGACAGGACATCAGGTGATCTCTCCCACACATCTCCCATTCTTCGATAATTTTAATCTAGCCTGCTAGCCAGAATTTGGACGGTTCAGTTTGACCAATCATTTTGCACCCAACTTGACTCTGCTCTCCATTGAATTCACCGGATGGTAAAATCTCAGGCGCTGCTCAAAGCATCTGAACTGAACCTAACAAATTGAACCCCTTGAGCTAGATGAAAACTGCTCCCCGCATCCCCCCTCCCCCATCCCCCAGCAGTTGTTCCATTCACCATTCTTATCACCAAAGTCAGGAGCTTTTTAAGTAGGTTTTTGAAATCTGTTGTACTCCATTTATGGATACATACAGGATGTATCAGAGATGAAATGTAAGGGGAGATCAGATACATTTCATCTCCACTCAATAATGGACATCGCATGCAATCCACATGGCTAGGCAAGTTTCTCCCAGGGACAGAATAATATCACTTTGTTACCTTAAACCATTTTAAAACACAGCTCATGTTACGTAAGAACATTATAACATAAGAAATAGTAGCAGGAGTAGACCATGTGGCCTCTGGAGCCTGTTCTAACATTCATTGTGATCATAGCTGACCTTGGGCCTAAGTTCTCTTTTCCCACCTCATCCTCACATTCCAAGATCCCTGTCGAGTCCAAAAATCTATCAATCTCAGTCCTGAACCTACTCAACAACTGAGCATCCACAATACCTGGGGTAGAGAATTCCAAATGTTCACAACTCTCTGAGTGAAGACGTTTCTCCTTATCTCAGTCTTAAATGGCAGACCCTTTTACCCTGAGACTATGTCCCCCAGTTATAGACTTTCCAGCCAGGGGAAACAGCCCCCTCAGAATCTTATATGTGCCAATGAGATCACCTATCATTCTTCTGAACTCCAGAGAATATAGACTCACTCAACACAATCTCCCAGCATCGGACAAACCTCTGGTTCCAGGAAGCAATGTAATGAACGTTTGCCCACTCCCTGCAACACCAGTCCTTCCTTAGATAAGGAAAACTGCAAATTATTTCAGGTGTGATCTCGTCAAAGCCCCATACAATTGCAGCAAGTCAGATGTACTCTTGTACTCCAACCACTCACAATAAAGGCCAGCTTGACTCCCTGATTGTCGCTGTACCTACATACTAAATTTCTACATATCTTGTACGAGGACACCCAGGTTTCTTTGATCACCATAGGGGAGAATTTTTAGTTCGGGTGGCAGGTGTGTGCCCCACCCGACCGAATGTAAAATGACACGCGATGATGTGGACGAGCGTCCTGACATCATGTGCAATATTTCAGTCGGTGGGCGCACGCCAGAGTCAGCCATGCGCCCGCCGACAATTAAAAGGCCTATTAAGGCCATTAAAATGTTAATTGAGGGAAATTTTTCGCTGCCCGTCCAATCTTACAGTTAGCGGGCAGGCAAAAAGGTTTTAGGAAACCTCATCCACGGGCAGGATGAGGTTTCCAACAGCAAATAAAAATAAAATCAAAATTTTCAAATGTAATTAATAACATGGCCCTGCTCGTGTGACAGTCACATGAGGGGACACGTTTTATACATTTTTAGAATCTTTATATTTTTGTTTTGAAAGATGTTCATCTCCCTGAGGGAGCTCCGTGCCTCAGGGAGATTTTCCAGAGCGCACTCGCCCTCCCTCCCCCCCACCCCCAACACAGGCAGTGCTGAGCCGTAACTGGCCTGCCAGAGTGAAATCGCAGTCCGGCCCCGATCGTGGGCGGTGTCAGCTTCCCGCCCGCCCCTGCTGAGCCTGCCTGGCGGGGGAAATATCATGCCCATAGCTTCATACCCTTTAAAAGCATTCTGACTTCCAATTACCCCTTTAAAAGCGAATAAATTCATAAACCCCGACATTATACTCCAACTGACACCTTATTACCCACCCTCTTCGTCAGTTTACATCCCTTTGTAGCCTTGTTGTGTTCCTCTCACAGCTTGTATTCCCACCTAGCCTTGTAATATACCAGCTTAGAAGCATTACGCTCTATCTCCTCATCTAAGTTAGTGGGTGAGATCTTGCACTATCGGGAGCACCGATGCACTGAATTTAAATTGCTGCTGTGCTTTAGGACCAATTGGAAGTCCTGATATGCACAAATGCACTGTAATCGCCTGGGATTTTTAAACATCTGATAGGCTGATTTCCACTGCTAGGGACCCTCCACGAGTGTCTCTTACACTGACCTGAGTGTCAGAGATTTGGGCCAGATGCATGGGACTTACACTGATACTTACCCTAGAATTGTTACACTGTTTAATCTCTGGCATAACTCAGTGATTAACAGCATAACTCAACATGCCACCCATCATACATACCACCTACATATCCAACCACTTCCCCAATTCCACCCGACTACTCCCTCAAACACAAGAATACCCTCCACCAACCGCCTCCAACTGAACTGATTCCCCGCAACCCTTCCCGACCAGATCTGACCCGAGTATCCACCCCCGACCTGACCATCCTACCCAACCCAACCCGCCTAACCCTCACACCCCGACTTACAGCCCAACTCAACCTGACTAACCTCATGACTCAACCTGACTAACCTCATGACCCAACCCCCCCCACCCGACCTGACCTGGCAAACGCCCCGACCAACTAGCCCTGCCTCTCAACCTGACTTACACCTCAACCCAAACCAGCTAATGCCCGAACTGACCCCCAACTCGACCCAACTAGCCCCACCAGATCAAACTAACACCCCAACCCAACCCAGCTAATGCCCAAACTGACCCCCAACCCGACCCAACTAGCCCCACTGAATCAAACTAACCCCCCAACCCAACCCAGCTAATGCCCGAACTGACCCCCAACCCGACACAACTAGCCCCATTGAATCAAACTAACCCCCCAACCCAACCCAGCTAATGCCCGAACTGACCCCCAACCTGACACAACTAGCCCCACTGGATCAAACTAACACCCCAACACAACCTGACCAACCCACCAAAGCGGCCCTTCCATCCTGAGCCTCCTTACCCAACCCAACTAATCCCCCCAGACCCGACCAACACCCCAATCTGATTCATCATTTCCCGACTCAACTGGACTTCTCCTGGCCACACTGCAAAACTATTCCCACACTCAATCACCTACCACTCATTCTCACTCAACCACCCACCCATTCACCTATTCACCCATGCTCACTCGCTCATCCACTCACTCCTTCACTCCCTCACTAATCCGCTGAAAAACTTTGAGGCTTGTAAAAAATTCCTGAATATGGCAGCTGATGTTCTAAAAAGGGGCTGTGTCCTCTGTGCTGGGCGTGTCCTCTGTGCTGGGCGTGTCCTCTGTGCTGGGCATGTCCTCTGTGTTAGGCGTGTCTTCTGTGCTGGGGCGTGTCCTCTGTGATAGGCGTGTACTCTGTGATAGGCATGTTCCCTGTGATGAGGCGTGTCCTCTGTCCTAGGCGTGTCCTCTGTGCTGGGGCGTATACTCTGTGCTGGGTGTGTCCTCTGTGCTAGGCGTGTCCTCTGTGCTAGGCGTGTCCTCTGTGCTCGGCGTGTCCTCTGTGCTCGGCGTGTCCTCTGTGCTAGGCGTGTCCTCTGTGCTGGGGCAGGTTCTATGTGCTGCTCATTTGCACTGGTGTTCCATGTGGATGGCTGCACTGATGCAGCCCGGACTGGAAGTCCCTGCTGAAGTTAGAGCGCAGAGATGTTCGGAGTCAACAGCAATCACCCCAGTATTGCCACTGATTGGAAGACCTAAACCAGTAGTAAAGAATATGAATAGTCAAGACCCCAGCACTGATCCACGTGTCACACTGTTACACATTGCCAACTTTAAAAGGGCCCGTTTATTGCTTCTCGCTGCTTTCTGTCGTTTCTATCTTCTATCCAATCTTTTGTCCATGCTATTACATTACTCCCTATTCCATGAGCCCTTATCTTATGTAATAATCTTTTATGTGGCACTTTGTTGAATGCCTTTTGGAAATCCAAATATACCACATGCACTGATTTTGCTTTATCTATTCTTTAAGTTACATCTTCAAAAAAGCACAAATACATTTTTCAAACATGATTTTCCTTTTGTAAACTCCACCCAATAATGCTCTGATATCGAAGTGTATCGTTAACGCCTCTTTTACAATGAATACTAGCATTTTCGTAATGACTGATGTTGGACTAGTTGGGCTGTACTTTGTTATTTTCTCTCTCCCTTCTTTCCTGAACAGTGGTGTTACATTTACTACATTCCAACCTACTGGGACAGTTCTGGAATCTAGTGAATTTTGGAAAATTGCACCTAATGCAACAAAGTTGCAATGACTTTTCTAAAGAACTCCGGTAGATTAAGGCCTATTCAGCAAGCAGTCCCAGTTTTGCACGAAGTGTGGTTGCAGGCAGGATAAAGAATGTTTTACCTGACGGCTGCAGTGGCGGCCGTTCACACTGTATCCTTCAAAACCCGCCTCATTAATCATGCATCCCCGGGAAACACAGCGTTTGGTTGGCGGGTGGGCTCTCATTCGCCCGTTACGCCATCACCTCACTGCTTCCTCACACCTGGCGCCATGTTTAAAATACAGCCGCGTGCACACCTCTCAGGGCATTCAGCCCAGGATTGCTGCACAGAAGAAATGGCCTCAAAAGGCATGAAGACTGCAGCTCCCCAATTCAGTAACAAGTCCCTGGAACACAGTTTGAACGCAGTGGAGGCCCACCATGATGTCCTCCACTCCCGCTCTGACCAGGGGAAGGGCAGTAGCATCACCAATCCGGCTAGGGAGGCAGTGGCAGCAGTGGTCAGTGCCAACGCTCTGCAAAGGGGGACAGCCACCCAGTGCTGCATAAGGATGGATGATCTCCTCCGTTCCGCCAGGGTACGTCACTCTTTTCATTACTCTGAACTTACACACTCACAAACCCATCACATCCACAGGGATCACACTCACTGCCAGTTCAAGGGACATCACCATTCACTCTCTCACACTCACCTTCATTGCCCTCATCCCATTCATGGGACCACTCACCACCCACACATGCCAGGCATACACTCCCTCCATCTGCCTTCATGTAGAACAAAAGGGAGAGGTCACAGACTGGTGGAGAAATGCCTGAAATCAAGGTCCTCACGGACTTTGAAAACAGAGCCATCCAGCTGGCCGGTGATAACTGGGACCGGTCCTGTGCTGACGGTGAGGTCGGCGGTGCTCTACCAAGTGAGGATCCAGCAGTGCAACATCCATCAAACAACCATGCTGTGAGTGCTGTGTCCTGTTTCACAGGCCACTGCCATGTACTAATTATCTCTCCCTTGCTTTCACAGGCACATCTGGGAAACAGCCGAGGGAGTCCACAAGCCAGGTCCTTGACTCAAGCTCCACAGACACAGCGTCACAGCGCTCACCCACACCCTCCACCAGCACAGAGACACACACTTCGGTGGAATCAAGTTCTAGAGTAGTCTCAGGGCCACAATCCAGTGAGCACATCGCACTGCCTGACCCACAGCAGGTGGTGGTAGGTACCTCGCAGGTCTCTGACATTCGGAGCTCCGCTGGAGACCAGAAATCCGCTGAGCCCGAGTCAGATGATGAGCCTGTGGACTCAGTCATACTTACTTACTGGAGCTGCAAAGGCAAGCTCAGGAACATCAGGAAGAGATGTCCACTGCACTCTTCAAGTTGCAAGGCACGATGGAGAAGTCCGTCCACCTTCCGGCTGAGGTGATAGTGCCGGCATTGCAACGCACCGAGGTCAACACTGGCAGGATGGCGGCCGCCATGGAGACCTTGGTCAAGACCATTGATCCTGCATTGCTGCACGGGCTGAGCTCCATTGGTGATGCCATAGTTGGCCTCCAACAGTGTGTACGCGAGAGGGGTGCAGGGCAGCTCACTCTCACTCCAGCTACCCTTCTCCTCAAGGAGTCAGCCTGGAGCCCTCAGGCACCCATAGGGATGAGGATCAGCAGGTGCACACCCCAGCGACATCCACCCAGGTGGCTCCGGGAGTGTCCGGCCCATCCGCATCCCCTCTTCCTGTGACTCCAGCAGCTCCAGCTCCACAGGCTGAGGAGGGTGCCACTGCCACACAACAAGACACCAAAAGCAGGCTGGGGCCCTCCAGGTCTCGGCCCTCCAGAGGACGTCCATCAAGGTCATCACAGACAGGGTGTAGAAGTCAGCAGGCTGCCTCTACCTTCACTGTGGGTGTCAGGGGAGCACCAAGGTGTTAGGACAGGGTTAGGAAGGTTAAGAAGATGTAGTTGCATAGCCTGGGCACAGGTGTTAATCACTTCTACATACTGTTCACTATTGTCAATAAACTCCCAAGAATGCCTCCTTGCCTATAGCTCCTTGTTATGATGAGCAGTGCTTTTGTTACTCAGATGTGAAACCTTTCTGCACAAGATAAAGTCAGGTGCCTCAGTCCAGGGCCTCTTCCCTGTGCTCTGTGCAGCCTGCAGGTAGCCCTTGTCCCTGAGGAGTCATCCTTGCAGCCTCTGTGGACCCTGGAAGACGTCAGGGATCTGAGACCTGTTAAGCATATAGGGGTTGTGGACACTCCCTGGAAACCATGCACAGACCTACAGGATGTGTTTGTGGTGGTCGCACACCAGCTGCACATTCAGCAAATGGAATGCCTTACGGTTAACGTAGTCGACCGTGTGTTGTGACAGAGATCTAAGCGCCACATCAGTGCTGTCGATGGCACCCTGCACCTGTGGGAAACCCGCGATCTGGGCAAACACCAGGGCTCTTGCTTCCTGGCTTTCCTGGTCCCGGGTGAAATGCACAAAGTTGTGTGCCTTCACGGATATGGCACCCATGACCTCATGGATGTATCTGTAGGTGGAGGCTTGTGAGATCCCACAGGGGTCACCTGTGGAACCCTGAAAGGAGCCACTGGCATAGAAATTGAGCATCACGGTCACTTTCACAGCCACTGGCAGTGGATGCCCCCCATGTCCCCATGGCGCCAAATCCTGCAGTAGCTGGCAGATGTGGCCAACCAGTTCCCTAGACATGTGCAGTCTTTGGCGACACTCATTCTCGTTTATCTGCAGGAGTGAAAGGTGGCGTCTATAGATCCTGGGTCTAGCTAAGCGCCAAACAGCAACAGCTTACTGTGGTTCTTCAGTGGTGTGTGTGGGGGTCCCAGCCACCCCTTCTTCCAGAGGGTGATGCTCCTTCCTCTGAGCAGCCAGGAGCCTCCGTCATTCTCTTCGCTGTCCCATTAGGGCAGGGGATTTGTCGGTTTTTAGTCTCAGTTTCATGAATACTTTTATTTTGCTCATATTACATGGCATCTCATGGCAATACCACTGGTTCTCCCACCTGGATTTTGCAGACAACATTGCCTCACTGGCTGAAGAACCGCATGCTACAAGACATGACCACCAGTTCTAAGAGTAGTCGCATCAAGAGGATGTCGACCACGTCCCCTACCTAGGAAGCAACATCTCCAGGAAGGGTGATCATAGAAATTTTACCGTGCAGAAGGAGGCCATTCAGCCCATTGTGCCTGCACCAGCTCTCCGAATGAGCAATTCCCTTGGTGTCATTCTCCCACTTTCTCCCCATAACCCTGCATACTCTTCCCTTTTAGATAACAGTCTAATTCCCTTTTAAATGCTTTGATTGACCCTGCCTCCTCCTCACTCTCAGACTGCATTCCAGACCCTAACCATTCACAGTGTGAAAAAGATTTTCCTTATGTCGTTTTTGCTTCTTTTGCCAATTATTTTAAATCTGTGCCCTCTTGTTCTCAATCCTTTCACCAATGGCAACAGTTTCTCCTTATCTACTCTGTTCATGCACCCAATGATTTTGAAACTTCTATCAAATCTCCTCTCAATCTTCTCTTCTCCAAAGAAAACAGTCCTAACTTCTCCAATCTATCTTTATAGCGGAAGTTCCTCATCCCTGGAACCATTCTCGTGAATCTCTTCTGCACTCTGTCCAATGCTTTCACAACCCTCCTAAAGATCAGGGTCCAGAATTGGATGCAATACTCCAGTTGAGGCTGAACTCATGTTTGATGCATGTTTAACATAACCTCCTGGCTCTTATACTCTATGTGCCTATTAATAAAGCCCATGATACTGTATGCTTTATTAACCACTCTCTCAACTTGTCCTGCTACCTTCAATGACTTATGCACATACACACCCAGGTCTCTCTGCCCCTTTAGAAGTGTGCCCTTTATTTTATATTGTCTTTCCATGTTCTTCCTATGAAAATAAACCACTTTGCATTTCTCCACATTGAATTTCATCTGCCACCGATCCGCCCATTCTACCAATTTTCCTATTTACTTTTTGAAGTTCTGCACTCTCTTTCTCACAGTTCGCAATGCTTCCAAGCTTTGTATCATCTGCAAATTTTGAAATTATGCCCTGTACACCAAGGTCTATGTCATTAATATATATCAGGAAAAACAAGGGTCCCAACACTAATGCAGAGATTGATGTCCACACAAGGATCAGCAAAGCAGCATCGGTCATCCAATGTGCATCAACATGGCCATGAAGCTGTGACTCTCCTGTCGATTGTATCAACTGCAATCTACCCCAGCGAGACATGGAAGTTACGGTCACGTAACTTGGACGTCTTTCATCAGCGCTGCCTACGTAAGATCCTAGGCATCACATGGAGAGACAACATCTCCAATGAAGAAGAATTACACAGGACTGGTCAGAGGCGCCTGCGGGACCACATGATGGAGGGATGTCTGATGCTGGCAGAACATGTATTTCGCCTCCTGGATGCCCTACCAGTGTGGCAGTAGAATGGACACCAACAAAAGGAAAAAGAAGACGGGGTCGAGCAAAACTGGCAAAGTGCGTTTAAGGTGGACCATCAAGAGTGGGACACCACCTGGGCAGGAGCGAAAGAGATTGCAACAAATTGGGGCTGGTAGTGGAGTTTTGCTGCCCATTGTTCTGCAAATCTTATTAAGTCATGTTACTTTAAGTTCCTCATTTCCATTGGCCACTTTGTTTGACGTCTGCCATTTCCTATTACTCTTTATAGTTTCTGCTGTTTCTGCCTCCAAGGTTCTTTCTAAACTTTTCCCAATTCTCAAGCTTACTACTATTACTACTACAATTACTATTTCTATTACTTACTACTGTTCTTCACAGCATCATAAGCCTCCTCTCAGGAGGTGCTCTTAACTTCTTTCATCAGGCATGCATGAATCCCGTTTCCTGTGGAGATTTTATTTCTCAATGGATGTATTTTTGCTGAAAATTTTGAATTACTTGACCAAATGTTTTCCACCATCTATCTACCTCCAAACCTTTTAACCTATTTTCCCAATCAACCTTATCCAACTCATCGCTCAAGCTCTTGTTTTGGACTTAAGGTTGTCACTCTCGACCTTAATGTAAAATTCAATTATGCTATGAAGCGTCTGACCCATAGAGATTACCGTGAGATTGCTAATTAACTTTACTCAATTCACAATACACAATCTACAATAGGCTTATTCCTGGTTGGTTCCACAATGTTACAAGAGACAAATGTATATAGTCCTCATGTCATTATGTGTGTGTCTGCGCTGGAGGGAGGATTGTTTTGTGGGCACCGACTCCATCCATCTCCCTGGCAACTGCCTGAGACTGAACAAAATAATTTGCAATAGAAACAGAAAATGCTGGAAAAACTCAGCAGGTCTGGCAGCATCTGTAGAAAGAGAAATAGAGTAAACGTTTTGAGTCTGTACGACTTTTCTTCAGAACTCTTAACTCTGTTAACTCTGTGACTCTGTCACGTGAACAGTGACATGTTGAAAATGAGTTTTTAAAATCTTCATTTTACTTTTAATTAACATCGGAAACCTCGTCCCACCTGTGGATGAGGTTTCCTCACAAATCCAAAGGCCGCTTGGCCTATTCGCCAACCGTAAAATTGGGCGGGCAGGGAAAAATTCAATTCAGTTAACTGATTAATGGGCTTAGCCACCCTTATAATTCTCAGCGGGCGCGCTGCCGACTCTCACGCATACCCGCTGGCTGAAATATCGTGCACTATTCTCATGCATGTCAGGCATGCACCTGCACGCCAAGCTGAAAATCTTGGCCCATGAGTTCTTACCTTGTGCAGTAACCCTTTATGTGGCACTTTATCAAATGCCTTTTGGAAATACAAAAACACTACCTCTACTGGTTCTCCTTTATCCACACTGTTTGTTACACGCTCAAAGAACTCCAACAAATTTGTCAAACACAATTTCCCTTTCACAAAACCATGTGACTACCTGATTGTGTTATGATTTTCTAAATTTCCTGCTACAGCCTATTTTCCCAAAGACATTCGTTAGGCTAACTGGCCTATAGTTTTCTGCTTTCTGCCTCCATCCTTTCTTTAATAGAGGAGTTACATTTGGGTTTTTCCAATCTGTTGGGACCTTTCCAGAATCTCAGGAATTTTGGAAGATTACAATCAGTGCATCACTATCTCTGCAGCCATTTCCTTCAAGACCCTAGGGCACAGGCTATCAGGTCCAGGGGATTGGTCAGGCTTCAGTCCCTTTAGTTTTCCCAATACCTTTTCTTTTGTGATTGTGATTGTTTTAAGTTCCTTCCTCCCTTTGTTGTTCTACTATTCTTTCTGTCTTCTACAGTGAAGACAGATAGAAAATATTTGTTCAAAGTCTCTTTCATTTCCTTCTTTCATATTATTAATTCCCCAGTCTCACCCCCTAAGGGACCAATGCTCACTGTCACTACACTTTTCCTTTCTTTATACTTGTAGAAGCTTTAACTGTCTGTTTCTATATTTCTTGCTGGTTTTCTCTCATATTCCAATTTCTCCATCGTTATTAACTTTTTTGTCATCCTCTGCTTGATTCTAAAACTTTCCTAATTTTTTGGCCTACCACTAAACTTTGCAGGATTGTATTTTTTTTTCAATTTCTTACCACCCTAAATTCCTTAATTAGCCACAGATGGTGCATCCTTCTCATAGTCTTCCTTTCTCGATGGAATATATCTTTGTTGAAAGTTATGAAATATCTCCTTAAACGCTTCTTCCACTGCTTCTCTATCGTCTTACTTTTTAACCTATATTCCCATTCTGCTTTAAGCAATTCTGTCTTCATAACCTTGCAAAAGCCGCTATTTAAGTTTAAGACTCTAGTTTCAGATGCATATTCTTCATCTTCAAATTGAATGTGAAATTCTATCATGTTATGATCGCTCTTACCAAGATGATCCTTTACTATGAGCTCATTAATTAATCCTGTCTCATTTCACATTACTGGGTCTAATATAGCCTGTTCCCTGGTTCAGTCCAGAATGTATTGTTCTAAGAAACTGTCCCGCATACACTCTATGAACACATCCACCAGGCTACTGTTGGCAATTTGATTCGGCCAAACTATATGAAAACTAAAATCTCCCACAATTATTGCAGCACCTTTCTTACAAGCTCCCTTTATTTCTTGATTTATACTCTGTCCTATAGTGTATTGTCAGGAGGCCTCTAAACTATCCTGGCCTGTGACTTCTTTCCTTTGCTATTTCTTATCTCCACTCAAACTGATTCTCCATTTTGATCCTCTGAACCAAATTCATTTCTCGCTGGCTGTCGCAGCTATCACTCGACTTGAGAATAATGTCTACTCAGTTTCTGCCATGGGCCACGATGTAGTGGGATCTGCAGTGCAGGATTTTCTTTGTTTTCTTTCCATCTCTGTCGCCTCTCTGTCTCATCATTGAGACATTGTGACTCAAAGCGTGATGCAGCTTGATGGACAAGTTGTCATTTTGAATGATTGGGGGCATGTTCCTCCAAGTCAATGTTGTTGCCCTTCGAAAAAAGTGTTTTTGAAACATTTTCTTTTGCCTCCCCTGGATTACTGGCCATTTGAGAGTTGAGAAAACAGGGCCTGGCTGGGAAGACACTTTTTGGCCATCTGGATACAGTTCATTGAAGTTGATTTTTTAGGAGTTTTGCCTGAATGCCTGTGGAGCTGGCTTCAAGAAGGACACTAGCATTGGTTCTATGGTCCTCCCATTGAATCCGGGAGATGGGGCAGAGGCATTGTTAGTGGGGTTTCTCTAGTGCTCTTGTGTGTCGCTGATACAGAGTACAGTCCTCACTGCAGTACAGGAGTGAGATGACAACAACTGCTCTTTACACTAGGACTTCTGTTGACTTGTGGAGGTCTTTCTTGTCAAATACTCACTGCTGTAGTTTGTAGAAGGCTGAACTGGCGCAGATGATCCAGTGTTGGGCCTCCTCGGTGGCCTTTTGAGAAAGGTGGCTGCTAAGGTATGGGAAGTGCTCAAGATATTCCAGAATCTCTCCTTCAAGATAAATGGGAGGTGGGATAGTTGGCTGACCAGGTATGGATTGATATACACTTTGCTTTGGCAACTCTCAAGGTTAGGCTGAGTTTCTTGTACGCAGAATTGAAGAGAATGACAGTGGCTTGCAATCTGGTACAGAGTGGGAAATGGCACTGCAGTGGTCTGGAAACTCTAGATGATGTATGTTTATGGTGGTCAGTTTAATTTTTGCACGGAGGTGACTGAGGTTAATGAGTTTTTCATCTCAACCGTATTTAATGCTGACACCAGAGGGCAGTTGATCTTTGATGAGGTGAATACCCACTGTAGGGTAGATTGTAAATAATAGGGGTGCTATTACACAGCCTTGCCTGACCCCAGTCCAGATTTTGAAGTTGATTGTTTCACAAAACATGTATCATGCAGGTGTGTGCTCATTCCCCAGGGAGCTCTCATGACTCCTACATCTTATGCAACTCCCAGCTCCCAGGGCTATTTGAGGACCCTGCCCAAATGCAAAGTTTGATCCAAGCTGACAAGGAATATTCCCTCAGGACGTTGTTCAACACACCATCATTCCCGGAGGAGCACTGTATTGCAGCACATGGATTGACCAAGGCAACCATATAGAAGCCTATTGACCTGCTTAAAATGCACTTCCACTGCCTTGACAGGTCTGGCAAAGCATTACAATACACAGCATACAGCATGTCCTGGGTTGTCATGGTATGCTGTGCATAGCACAATGTGGCATTGCAATGAGGAGAGGAAATGCCATATGATGATATGAAGGAGCTGCACTCCTCCTCAGATGAGGATGACAGTGTGGACTCTTAGGAGGAGTCCAGAGGTTTCATGGTACCTTTCCAAGATGCGCTATGGGACAGCCTGCCAGAGACAAGCTGATGTTTAATTGGTCTGTGCAAAGATGCACGCCTACCTGACCAGCCTAGCCCTCAAATCATTGCCTACCCGGCATGTGTGCCCACCTCTGCCAGCCTCCACCCGGAGTTACCTCATCACCAGTTCATTTCGTAATGTCACCATATCATTGCTAACATCTCTACCATACCCAGTAGTCTTTTTATAAGACCACTTTTCCCCTTTGCCTTAATCTTCCCTTTCTTGTACAATTCCTGCCCCCTTTAATCATTGTGACTCATAAATGTCTTCAGAACATGATATCACAGAATAGTTCCAGCACAGAAGGCAGTCTTGTATATGCTGGTCTCCGAAGGAGGAATTCGCCCCCACCTTCTCCCCATAACCCTGCACACTCTTCCTTTTCAGGTAATAATCCAATTCTCTCTTAAATGCCTCAATTGAATCTGCCTCCACCACATGCTCAGGCAGCGCATTCCAGACCTTAACTACTCGCTGCATGAAAATGTCCTTCCTCATGTCTCCATTGCTTCTTTTGCCAATCACCTTAAATCTGTGCCCTCTGGTTCCTGATCCTTCCACCAATGGGAACAGTTTCCCCCTATCTACTCTATCCAGAATCCTCACGATTTGGAAAAGCTCTATCTGATCTCCTCTGAAGCTTCATTTATCCATGGAAAACACCCTCATCCTCTCCAACCTATCCAAGTAACCGATCCCTGGAAGTATTCTTGTGAATCTTTTCTGCACTCTCTCGAATGCCTTCACATCATTCTTAAAGTGCGATGCAATATTCCAGTTTCGGGCCAACCAGTATCCTTTATAATTTTAACATAATTATTTTTTATTCATTCATGGGATGTGAGCATTTATTGCCCAACCCTAATTGCCTTGTTCAGAGTCAACCACATTTCCTTGGGTCTGGAGTCACATATAGGCCAGACCAGATAAGGTCAGCAGTTTTCCTTCCCTTAAGGGCATTAGTGAACCAAATGGGCTTTTACAACAATCGACAATTGTTTCCTGGTCATCATTAGACTTTTAATTCCAGATTTTTATTGAATTCAAATTCCACCATCTGCCATGGCAGGGTTCGAACCTGGGTCCCCAGAGCATTACTCTGGGCATCTGGATTACTAGTCCAATGACAATATCACTATGTCATCACCTCCAAATCGCCCCAGTCTCCTTGCTAAGCTCCTATTAATAAAGCCTTGAATGTTTATGCTCTCTCAACCTGTCCTGTTGCCTTCAATAACTCGTGCACATATACACCCTGGGTGTATATTTTACCCCGCCCGTCTTGGCACTCAGCTGCCCCTGTGGAAGCCTCCGATCTGCTTCCAGGGATGGCAGGTTTGGCTCTATCCCATGACCTCCCCACCTTCCTCCCAACCACCCCTCCGGAGTGAAAATTGGGTCCGACGGGACACTCTCCACCGAGGTGGATCTGCCGAGCTGGAAAAATTCCCGACTTGAGCTGTCCGCTTCGGCGGTGAAAATCTGGACCCTGGAGAACTGCTGGTGCTTTGGGTTCAGATTCCAAGAACATTGGGGTCAGACTCTGAGAACTGTTGCACAAGAGTGGATGTGTCAAACAATCATTGACCTTCCTCACCCCATCTGTTAAGGATATATAACTCTGACAAACCCTGAAGAATCTGAATAACTTTACCTCAGCTGAAGAGAAAGGTGACATGGTCAGTCACTCGGAAGACTGAAATCTATGTGACCTTAACCATTTGCGATTGATTGTAGGTTTACTGTCTGTCCAACTGTTTAATGGATAAAGAATTTATGTTTCATTAGCATAATTTAAAGTTGAAGTGTATTAAGTCGTAACAGCGCAACTTGACATTGAAGTACATACAAATAAACAGTTGTGGTTTGACCTCTGACTTACTGGCTTAGGCATGTGCTTAGTAAAGCTGTGTCCAAACTGAGTAACAGATACAAGTAACATATTTGAAATCCACAATATTGCCTTTATCTATATTGTCATAATGATTGGCACTTAATGGAGTTCTGATTGAAATGAGAATGCAAATAAATTTCAGTGTCAGGATTAAAGTTTTAAGATGACAGATTTAAAGGTTGCCTTGCATAAATCAAAATGGCAGTGGTTCTTGCTCAGTTTTTGTTGGCATCAGTGAAATCTCTTTGACTTGGGAACTGTGATTCACACATCATTATCTATCCACCCAATGCACCATGGGCTTCAAATTGTTCTGGATAGCGTGTGCTGGTGCCAAATTCCTGCATGAATTTTTGTAACAGCGCTGCTAATCCCTTTATTTTAACGGGGTTAATGTCTTTGCTAAAATGGCATAGATGAGAAGCTGGTGGAAACCCATTTCGTTAGAAATAGAATAGAGAGGACTGTCAATCTCTAGTTTGGATCTAGTTAGCCATGCTCGATCACAATAACTTCCTCCACTTTGAGATATTGATGGTCGGATGGTTACCCTTGCACCCTGATTTCCAGGCTGCACTGCTGCTCCCTCACTACACTGCCCGAGAATTAAATAACTGAATGACACTGAGTCATAAATCTGGCTATTAACATTTTCCTTCTAGCTTGTAAGTACAGCGTGTTTTTGAACACTACAGACAAATCCTCATGGGGGAAGAAATAGAGAAAAATGAAGGACTTTGGAGAAAAAATTCTTATATATAAATACTGTTACTGTCTTGTACATACATTAACCATTGTGCATTTTCATTTGATGTAAGCCTGGTGGCGGTAAACAAATATCAGTATGTTTCAGTGCCATAGCACAGATGTGTAACAGTTTCTCTTTCCAAAAAGAAAAGCTGCTCTTCCTTGTGATTACATCAGGGATTTCCTGAAGATTTTCACATCAAAGGTGGGAAATGCTTCCAACTCCTGCTAGGGGATTGGATTCTTTTTCATTCCTCTCTCATTGAACTCAGAGGGGCACTTGAGGTCTTACATTAATTCACTAACGACAGCTACTTTCAAAGGCTTGGCTGCTGGGAAACCTGATATTACTAAAGGTTCAGCTCAGGTGCAGGTGCATTGAGATTTAATTAACACAGCATTTTTGCAAGGCAGTTTCTCCTATTGAGCTGCTTTCCCCCCCCCCCCCGCCTAGTTAGCATGTTACATATTGTTTGTTGTTGTACATCTCTAGAATAAGAGATATCGTTGTATTAACTTCCTGGCCTCCCTTACAACCAAAATCTCCAAGGAGTTAAGTATTGTTGGATTTTTAAATTATCCATTGTGCAGTGGGAGAGTTGAGTTCCAGTGAAGAGTTGAGACTTGCAATGCGCCAATCTCCTTCATCCTTTTGTACTGTGTTAGAGGTCAATTAGATTGGGCAGATTATTGGATCCATGAACAGTTGGATCCTGAATCCTGTTGGATGTGTAGTCACTCTGATATTGCTGGCTGCTGTAGATGGTAAGAATATAGTGCTGAAAGTACATGATCAAACTGTGTAACAAGACATGTCCCAGCACAAATAGCTGAACCCTCTAGCAATAAGATGTTATAAGTGTGTGAGGTGCGCAGCAATATTATCGATTATTAAATTAATGATAGGTATTCAAACATAAAGGGAAGGATTTTCCAGGAGGAGGCAGGAAGGTCGAATTTCCGACCCGGCAGACCTGTCTTGTTTAAAAGGGCCCCCATTGCCATATTTTCATCCTGGGAAGGTGGGAGTGGAATGGAGTCAGAATTGCTGCCTCTGGAGACAGGCTTAAGGCAACAACAGAGGTGGATGGATGGTGAGGCCGGCAGGCTAGAATGCCCACCTCCGTTTACTGGGACATCTGTGCAGTTTTAATGATTCATGTAAGGCCTGCAAACCCTCACCTCACATGCCACCTCCATGCCCACTCATATTCTGCATGCCTCCTCATGCCACCTCCTTCACATGCTCCTCCATGCTCTCTCTTATTCCCAATACCTACACTATGCCCCCCTTGTATCCTCCATAGCCACATACTCAGTATCCACTATGATCACATCTCAATACCTCTGTTTTTGAAATGAGGATGAAAAAAATTAACTTATAAAAATCTAATAGAACTCTTACTCACACTGAAAAAAACTCTCACTCATAAAACTCATTCAAGAAATTTATATCCACACGGGTGATCAATCTGTTGCAATAACAAATTTTATTTCACTTATCAGGTCAAAGACAGGTAATCCTTTAATAACCTCTTAAAACTGTCAATCAAAAGGTGAACACAGCCCCTGCAGGGATATGTCTTTCCATAGGCTTTGAAACTCAGCTAAACATTCATATTGGGATCAGCTATATTAACAATCCTTGGAAATGTGAATAATGGAGTCTATTTAAGCTGAAAAACCAGATGGCCTTCTTTTCTAAACTACGCCAAAGGAAATGGGAAGGTCAAGTCAGGAAACTTCTCAAACCTGGCAGACCGGCCTCCTTTAAAGTGCCCCCGTTCACAATATTTTCATGCCAGGGAGGTGGGGGCAGGATGGAGTCAGGTCCACTGCCTCCAGAGGCAGGCCCAAGGTGGAAATGGAGGCAGGTGGATGGCAAGGTCTGAAGGCTAGACCAGCCACCTTCATTCATACTGAGAGATTGGTCCAATTTAAAGATGAATGTCAGGCCCTCAATCCTCAGCCACTCATCTGCAATTATCCCAAATGCCCCCATGCCCCTCCATGCCTCCTCATAACCCTATGACCCTCCATTCCCCTTTATGTCCAAGACTCCATGACTCCTCATATTCCCATATCCCTTCATGGCCTCCCATGCCTTTATTCCCCGATACCCTCTTCGTGTCCTCATGCCTCTTCAATGTCCCCCATGTATCCTCTATAGTCACTCACCCAGTATCCACTATTGGCAGATCTCAGGAGCAATATCTTTGAAACAGAGGTGAAAAAAAACTTCCAACAATCTAATACAGCTCTCACTCAAACACACTCCCTACTCAAAAAACTCATTCAAAAAACCCATCCAAAAATGTAAATCCCCTCAAGTGGCCAATTTGTTATAAAAACAAACATCTATTTAACTAGCCACATCAAAGACGATAATCCTTTAAACACCTCTTCAAACTGCCAAAAAAATACAAAAACACACACCCCTATTGAGATAAGTAGTTCTAGGCCTTTTGAAATGCAGCCAAGCATTCATAGTGGGGTCAGCCATAACTAAATAACCCTGGGAAATCTAAACAATCACCCTATTGAAATTGCAAAAAAAAGGTTTTTTCTAAGCTACACCAGATAGCCTGTTAATTAATATGTGCCAGCAGCAAGTGTTTGCTTTTCTTCACTCTTAATGAATGAATGAGATTTTGTTTTAATTTTAAAGGACTGGGTACTTAAATCACTTAAGACCATGACATTTAAACAGACCTTAAATATGCCCTTCACAAGCATTTACACTTCCTCCATAAAATTGTCATTCCCCCACCATGGGTTAAGGCCATTAGAGCAACAAAAAAGCATCCTATTTGTACTCAGCAGTCACATCAAATAGCTCTGCTGAGTTTGGATTTTTGGAGTTTTGGATTTTGTGATTTACAACCTGCCCTTTCCCCCTGCCAGCGAAAAATGGGATCTGCTTGAAATGGACATGGGACTTCAGCATTAGGGTCATGCCCACCATTTTTGAATGTTCCCAGAGTCGTCCTGACTGAACAAAAGCCTGGGCCCAGATGTCTCTGCCAATGAAAGCAGCCTAGGTGTTTTTTTCTCTAAGTGAGCCAATTGCAGATCTGGAGTCATATGTAGGCCAGACTAGGTGAGAACAGCAGATTTCTTTAGTGAACCAAATGGTTTTTTACAACAATTGACAATGGTTTCATGGTCACTATTAGATTTTTAATTCCAGATATTTATTGAATTCAAATTCCACCATCTGCTGTAGAATATTAGGGGAGGTGGGATTTGAACCCAATAATGCCCTGGGGACCCAGGCATTACCCTGGGTTTCTGGATTACCAGTTCAGTAACAATACCACTACGCCACCACCTCCCCTAATAGTCATATATATTCATATGACTTGCTTCCACTCTGGTTCGATGGGTTCTAAGCCCAATGTGCGTTCTATCCCCGGTAGTTTAGTTCGGGTACTTCTGTATATTATCCTGTTTAGAATGATATAAAAATTATAGGAAAAGCAGAATCAAGCCACAGAAATTGCTTAAAGAAGGTTAACAACTGGTCCTCCCGCCAACTCCATTGCTCTAACAGTGACCTTCCATCAGATCTCTATGATTATCACCTTGTGCCAAGTCTGTCCTAATATTCTGTACTCTTGCCATATATTTGCAGGTCACAAAAGGGAGGAAAACATTTGCCCATTTTCCTAAGCCTGAAAACTAGCCCCCACAACAGCTATGCAATGAGCTACATGTTCAGGTTGCTAAGTGTGTACTTTGATGATATTTGAGTGGTTGCATATATTCAGCTGAGAAAGACAGAGTAGTGGGATGCTCCCAGAAGACAGGCATGGTAATAATAGAGAAATCTACAAGGTGGTTGCTCACCTAACAATCCATTTTGATTCATGAAACCACCTGCCTATTGCAAAATTTACAAGGATAAAAGAGTCATTGCCGGAGCCTGGGTAATTGGCAAGCACAGCTGTGGTGAGGCTCATGAGATGCCATATGCCTGTTGTACATTTATTGATTTGAGTCCTGCATTATTAGGATAGCTGTGTTAATTCAGAGCAGAAGCAGCAGTCAGTATATGGATACGGTCAATAAGATTAGGAATATTGAGTAAAGTCACAATTCATGAAGGAGTACATTTTGTTTATGTCATCTGCCATGGTGAGGTTGGGTAGCTCTGCTGGTGTGGTTGGGCTAGGTCTTTTGAAGCAAAGTAGTAATGACATTGAAAATACACTTTGCACTTTGCATGGTTCCTCTGACTTGAATGTATTCAGCTGGTGATAAAAATACTGGCATTCCGAACCATTCCATGACATTCCAAACCATTCAGTGACATTCTAAGCCACTCCATGACATTCCAAACCACTCCATGACATTCCAAACCACTCCATGACATTTCAAACCACTCCATGACATTTCAAACCATTCAGTGACATTCCAAACCATTCCATGACATTCCAAACCATTCAGTGACATTCTAAGCCATTCCATGACATTCCAAGTCACTCCTTGACATACCAAACCACTCCATGACATTCCAAACCACTCCATGACATTCTAAACCACCCCATGACATTACAAACCACCCCATGATATTCCAAACCACCCCACGACATTCCAAACCACTCCATGACATTTCAAACCACTCCATGACATTACAAACCATTCAGTGACATTCTAAGCCATTCCATGACATTCCAAACCACTCCATGACATTCCAAACCACTCCATGACACTTCAACCCACCCCATGACATTCCAAACCACTCCATGACATTTCAAACCATTCCATGGCATTTCAAACCATTCAGTGACATAATAAGCCATTCCATGACATTTCAAACCATTCAGTGACATTATAAGCCATTCCATGACATTTCAAACCCTCCATGACACTTCAAACCATTCCATGACATTCCAAACCATTCCATGACATTCCAAACCATTCCATGACATTCCAAACCACTCCATGACATTTCAAACCATTCCATGACATTCCAAACCACTCCATGATATTCTAAACCATTCCATGACATTTCATGCCATTCCGTTACATTCCAAACCATTCCATGACATTCCAAACCACTCAGTGACATTCTAAGTCACTCCATGATATTCCAAGCCATTCCATGACATCCCAACTCGCCCCATGACATTCCAAGCCATTACATGCCATTCCAAGTCATTCCAATCCATGTTGTAACTCATCATGTACTGTGCAAGTTAGACAAAATGCTAAATACATATATTTAGTCCTTGTGGCGGCAGTCTTTCTGTCATACAATTACAGCAATAATGTGCAGGAATGGGAACCCTGATTGGTTTCCTCCTCTTTAACATGCGGGCCCTGAGGTAAATCCTGGTGCTCTCACTCACACAGGATCAGGATTTAACTGCATCTTCATGTTTGCAATGTTCAGTTACTCACTACATAGCCTGCCTGAGCCCTTAGGAATATCTGCATGATTGATCATGTTGCTTCCTAGCAGTGCAGCAATAGGGTAGACCATCTGCCATTAACTGAAAATGGCACAATGACAACCAGTTCAGTGAGAAAGACTCACAATATTGTGGTATACTTTCCACTGGTGGCACTCTGGTGGTGGGAATAGTTTTCAACAGCCTTATGTCCATCCACACTCCACACATGTTGTTCCAGCAAACCTTCTAGGTAGGAATAAGTCACCATTGAACCAGCATTGAGCTTGCATTCCATTGTGAGTTCAGACATGGGGAGGCACAATGTCTGACAACTCTCCTTGTTAAATTTCTCCCACAGTGATGGTTTACAGAATCACATTACCCTGGGTCTCTGAATTACCGGTCCAGTGACAATACCACTACGCCACTGTCTCCCCTAATATTCATATATATTCATAAATAAGGAGCTTGAATCCATTAAAATTGCAGTTACTGCCTCCCCCCCGCCAAAATGGAGCCAGAAAGGGAGGGAGTGCTGTGTGCAGCTGATTGCCTGCACCCTTATCACATTCTAGCAAAAATAGCCAGAATTGGGTCCTGCCTGCCATTTTTAAAGGGCTCATGTGTTGTCTCAACTTGGCAAAAACCCCGGCCAATGTCTTCTTCTTCTTAGGCAGTCCTTCAGGATCGAGGATGACTTGCTTCCACTCTGGTTCGACGGGTTCTAAGCCCAATGTGTGATCTGCAGACTCTGCCACATGCGAGGCAGGTAGTGCTTGAAGGGTTGGGTAATTAAGATGTTTGCTTGTTCTTTGACGCCTCAACTTCATCTGTGCACGTTCCTGACAAAGTCTTTCAATGTGTTCGGTGCCTTCCTAAGTGAGCCCTCTCCTGTCGGTCACAAACCCGGGACTCCCATGGGTCAGCAGGGATGTTTGACCTCTTCAGAGGTGTTTTGAGGACATCCCTTAAAGTATTTCCATTGTGCTCCTGGGAATTTTTGGGCCTTGACTTAGTTCCCAGTATGGCAGGCAGAGAAGCGACATGTCCTGCCCAGTGAAGCTGGTTTTGAGTGATTAGAGGAATGAGTAACTTTAATGTGGATATTACAGGTGGATTTACAAATACAGTTTACTGAGTTGTTTAAAATGGCTGTTGCATATGCAGAGGGATTTTATTTGTTTTCACAAATTGTGAGATGAAAATATTAATTGTTCCCGTCTGTACTCAGGTGAAGTTTTTCAGAAAGGCCAAAGTTAAATACTGCTTGCAAGGGAATCACATTTTGGAAAGCCATTGAATATTTTGGCCCACTCACTTAACCTATCTATATCCCATTTCAAACCCTTGGGCGAAATTTTACCTTCCCGCTGATGTCGGGTGTGCTCGGTGGCATGAGCGGGCAATATGGTGAGAAGGCCAAAAATCGGTTTCACAATGTCATGAAATCAGTTTGCAATCGTCAGCTGAGCCTGTTGATGGCGGGTACCGTTCCCCGCCATCAGACGTCGGGAACCTCATTGTAATACACCTGCATATCATTATAAGGGCAGCCCACCAGCATTATCCTCCCACGCTGGAAAATACGCTGACGTGTTTCACAACAGCATATATGAGGTGTGCAATTGCCGGGCTGCACTTCACTCGGGACTTTGAGGTTTGTTTCTCTACCTTGCTTCGGGCAGCGCTCGCAGTCATCAGTGCCAAGACTCGCAGACAGCACCACATCACTTTTAGGGGGCTCACGGGGAGGTCTCTACCTACCAGATCAGTCATATGTGGATGGGTTTTCAATGGCTATGGGGCAAGGTCTTGCTTGGGGAAGGGGGAGAAGTGGCCTCAGACAAGGGAAGAGGCTGCAGGGTGAAGGGTTGTTCTGGAGAAGTGGGGTATCCCAGGATGTGTGTGGGGGAACATGTTGATATGTGCGAGTGGCCTCAGATGTTAAGGGCTGAGGAGGCAGTCTCCAGAGGAGATGAGGCCAGATGGATATGTGAGGATATGTGTGTGAGAATGGATGATGATTTCCCTTGAGCTGGCAGTGAGTGAGATGCCAGTGAATGTGTGTTGGGCTTGAGTGTGTGAGTTTAGATTGATGAGATGGTTGCTATACCCTGGCAACACGGATGAGATCATTCACCCTCTATCTGCATTGGATGGCCAAACTCTTCTGTGCAACATTGGCACTGATCACCACTGCCATCACCTACCAAGCCGGAGTGGTAATGTTGCTGCCGGAGTGGGGGTAGAGGACATCACAGCGGGCTTCCACAGTGTCCAAAGGGTGCTTGAGGGATGTGTCACTAAACGTGGAGACTGCAGCCTTCTTGCCTTTCAGGGCCATGTCTTTTGCACAGCATTTGTGGGCTAGAAGCACTGAGAGGTGTGCATGCAGCTGCACTTTAAATATGGCACCCGGTGTGATGAAACGGCAAGTTAACAGCATGGTGGGTGAATTAGAGCCCGCCCACTATCGATATGATGTGTTTCCCGAGAATATTTAATTAATGTGGTGGGATTGGGATGATACTGCGTGAGAAGCCACCATTGCACTGGCAGGTGAAACTTCATTTTTCTCGCTCGCTACTGCACTTCATGCAAATCTGGGATGATTCCACCCCTTATGCCCTGTTCACAACTTACTGTGTTACCTATTTTTGTGTCATCAGCATGAAAGGAGAGAAGATCAATAGACCTCTCTCCTTTTGATGTATAGTATCGCTGAAGGAGTGCTGGCAATACTGGCCTAGCCACTGATCACACAAATGGAATGAATTAAAGAGTTTTTTCATGGATGTGGGTGTCACTGGCAAGGCCAGCATCCGTAGTCCATTGTTAAATGCCCTCAAACTGAGTGGCTTTTCAGAGGTTGATTAAGAGTTAACCACATTTCTGTGGATCTGGATCTCATATAGGCGAGGCCAGGTAAGGATGGCAGATTTCTTTCCCTAAAGGGTATTGATGAGCCAGATGGGTTTTTATAATCATTGATGATAGTTTCATGGTCACCATTACTGAGACTAGTTTTCTAATCCAGATTTATTCATTGAATTTAAATTCCACCAGCTGCTATGGTTGGATTCGAACTCACGTCCCCAGAGCGTGGGCCTAATGGCCCCTAGGTTACTAGGCCAGTGACATTACCACTACCTCACCACCTCCCCATAAATGAGAGAGCAGTAATGGAAGTGGCAGAGTTTAAAGGTGCTCTTTATCCTGCCAATAGTTATATGATAGCCTGGTCATTTGATTGAAAAAATTAGACTTGAATATCCAGTCTTGTTGAACAAAAGATTCTAATGCCTACATTTGATTTTTTTTTTCAGTTACTGGTTCACTTGATCTATATTAATGCCATTTATTCTATTAAATTAATAAGTTGTATTATAGCTCACACACGATTATTATTCAGGATCTTCTTAAAGATTTAAATTCATATTGCTGTAAATGTTGTACTTGGTTACGTTTCAGTTTCCATGGTACATGATAACATTATCTCATTGTACACTCCAACCCCCACCCACATCACCACCACCGCCCTCCCAAAAGACAGACCTTATTCCTTCGCCTTCTCTTTGTCTTGTACACACTCTAAGCTGTGCCTAAATGTAACTTAGTTTTCCCACTGGACCACACAGTCTATTTTAAAAACAGAATGACTGGAATTGGGACAGGTTTCAAATTTCTTTGAAGCTCAAATTGGTTAGCTGGAGCCCCAGTTTCTCAAATTACAATGCTGCGAATCTTCAGAGTATTTAATCTCTCACATCTTTAACTGTTGACTATTTTTCTCTTCACCCTTTGACCTCCATATAAATCAGATTTTCAGTTTTTAATATCCACCCAGTGAATTGCTTTCACACACAAGACCTTTGAATGTAATGAAGTCCCTCCAGTTTTTTTTTTGGTTAACTCTAAAGTTTCTGTTCAGGTTCAATTTGTGCTTTTATTGTATTCATTTCTGTTGAAGCCCTGAACAAGAATTTCTTCGTTCTTGATTAGAAGACTCAGGACATTCCGATTTATATATTAGTTATGTTTTTTCCTTTGCAGTCAGCAATTTATTTTTACACATGGACACCAGCATAGTGGAAAGGGGGTCGTGTCTGGAAATTGTCAGTACAGAATTCCAGAAAGCATTTGTTAAGTTTATGCACAAGAGGTTTTTAGTTAAAATGGAAACGCACAGAATCAGAAATAACCTTGCGACATGAGTCGGTAAATTAGTTGGGAGGTCGGAGACAGAGAGTATGGATAAAGGGAATGTAACCTGGTTGTCAGGGTGTGCACAGGTCTGTAATGGGGCCTCAGTTTGTCACTGTAGATATTAATAATTTGGGTGAAGGTACAGAGAGTTTGACATCCAGGTTTGCAGATAACACTAAGTTAAGAGGCACAATAAGTTGTGTAAATGGGAGCAGGAAGTTACAAAGAAACAGAAAGGAAGTGAGTGTACTAAATCGTGGCAAATGGGAATCAATGTGGGTAAGAATAGGCCTTCCACTTTGGATCTAGAATGACAAATCAAAATGTTTCCTTCATGGTAAGCAAGGGAGTGGGAATAACTGGATAGCCCTTTCTAAAAGCCAGCACAGACACAATGGGCTGAATGGCCTTCTTTTCTACTATAAGATTATGTAAGAAATGGAAGGCTAAGAGCTGTGGAGAATAAAAGGGCTTATGTGACCATCCACACAAATCACTAAAAGCTAATACACAGACAGGGGAAGTAGTTCAAAAGGTGAATGGAACGTTAGCCTTTATGACAGAGGATTATCAAGGTTCTTGGGGCAAGAGCCCTGGCAATGACCACCATGACTATCTTCTCTCACTGTCATTTTGACCATCTGTCTGGAGGGCCTTCGTCCTCTGCTGTGGATACAGGATATCTCTCCTCTTTTGCTCATCTTCCATCATGGTCTTCAGTATTGCGTCTGAAAATCTCGGAGTCCATTCTGTCCCATGCCATGCCATTGTTCACTCTTTCCCAGATCATATTCTCTTTAACCACAACTCTCAGCACCTTCTCCAGCTGCAATGCACCTCCTCTTTAAAAAATGGTGGCCAGCTTTAAGTGATATTTAAGTGATATACGCTCACGTTATTGGTGCCGTGATGATGGGTCCAGGCAATGAACAGCACGGTTAGCACTAGCTGGAGGAAGAGATCATCGAAAAGAGCAGCGTCAAAAAGAAGCAAACAGCCATATATTAATCACGTCATGATCCCCACCCCCACACGTTTTTGAGGATTATCTAATTTAGCCTCCTGTGTCTCTGGAGTGTAGCCTGAACTCATGATGTTCTGAGTCAGAGATGAGACTGTGACCATTGAGCTGAGGCTGACATCTCCTGAAAGTGCATTCTTATTTCTTTCATTTTATTTCTTGCGCTACACACAATGCCCAATGTCAGCAAAGACAGTTCACACTGTTTGTGTGCACCAAGAAGCAGACGTGCATTGTCTATGTGGAGCATATCTGATCTTTAGACCAAGCATTGGACCCATGGCTCTTCTTTCTTCCCCATTGCTTCATTTGATTGCAAATAGCAGTTTCTCAGTTATGCTAGGCATACACCCTACCCATCATTTGGTATATATATATATATATTATATATATATATTATATGCACATATATATTTATGTATATCTATATATATATATATATATATAAAAGAACATAAGAACATTATATATAGCGATATATCTATATAGCTGCGTAAGATATATATATAAGATATATAACACCTATATATAGCTGACGGAAAATACATGCACGCTATGCGCTATAAGTTATTAATATGAGCATGTTATCAATCTTGTCCTAGTATATCACATATGGAGTTCACAATGGCTTTTGATCAAAGTGGAAATTTTATCAAAGGATAAAAGGCTGATCCTGTTCCAATGTGGAGGGTTTGAAGATGTATTTTAACACATCTCCCCAATGTTATCTATTGAAGAGTGAAGGAAAAATCCATATTGTGCTAGTGATCAAGACTTTGTCAGGCACAGGTTCTGAACTTTGAATTGTGTCCACAACTGAACCACTCAAATTTCAGTTTCAGGGTCTTAAGGATTGTGGGGAGACCATACTGAAAACATCTGTCTTGTTTTGTTCCCAAAACTACAGGTCATCCTTAAAATATCATTAATAAGCTCAGTTCAGAATTCTTCCAAAGTGAAAAAGTTTTTCTCTTGATCAAACCCAAAACCCAGACTTTGGACTAAGATCCTTCAACTCTTTCTTGTCAAAGTCTATGGCACAGAAGATTGTGTATTCCATGTGACAGTGTTATTAATTCTTAGATTCTTTGACATCAACTGTTCCAATATTTGGAGTAACAATTATTTTTAGTTGCTGTTGCTGTGGTAACAGACAAAGCTCACAAACTCACTCTTGCAAGTATTTCAGGGCACCTTAATTGGGAGCTTGCTACATAGCAGGAAGCATTCATTCACATGATGTGATACTGCTGGTTACAAAAGGAGCTAGACACCGAGTAAGTGCAATACTTTCCTGTTGGTGCAGTTAATGAAGGGATCACAGGAGGCCACATGGGTGCAATCTGTGACTTGTTGTGCTTTGCTGTCAATCATTCAAATTGTGGTGACCTCTTATTTTGCTGTTAATTGCCTGTGGAGAAAATGGCTTTTTCCAGCAAACAATACCTCTGTGACAAAAACAAAATGCTTGTGAATGCTGGAAGTCTGGAATAAAAAGCGAAAGCGCTGGAAATACTCAGCAGGTCAGGCAACAACTCCACAGAAAGAAACAAAGTTAACTTTTCAGGTTGATGACCTTTTGGTAGAATAGCTGTGACAATTGATGCGTAAACAATTAAATAATGTTGTTGATGATCCAGAGACCATCCAGAATGACCCTGTGGCACAAAGCTCACATGGTAATGACCTTACAGCCACTGGCAGTGCAGTTCCTGTGGTAGAGGTTAGGCTGCAGACTAGTGCAACCTCCATAAGCACTGGCCCTTAGTCAGATGGAGGTAGGAGTGCCGTGGTCCATGTATTAAATAGGCGGTGTTAATGGCACATAGTTCCCATATGCTTCATGTGTTCCTCTTTCTTAATTGCTTCCAAACAATTAAGAAGACAAATGGTATATTGACCTTTATTACAAGAGGATTTGAGTGTAGGGGTATCTATGTTCTGAAGACATCACAACAAAGATATGAATTTCAACTTGTTGCCTTGGTCCATGTTTTTGGATGACTGCTTGTTCACAATATAAAGTTAATAAGAGTTAAAAACTGTTTCCATTTTATACCCATCTTTGGTCAGGTTGAGCATTCAGCTATATTTTTGAAAAGGTCTCTTACTGCAATAGTACAGGGCCTTGGAGCGACCACACTTGGAGTATTTTGTGCAGTTTTGGTCTCCTTACCTAAGGAAAGATACACTTGCCATAGAGAGAGTTCGACAAAGGTTCACTAACTTAATTCCTGGGATGGAGGTATTGTCCTGTGAGGAGAGATTAAATAGACTGGGCCTTTATTCTCTGGAATTTAGAAGAATGAGAAGTGATCTCATGCAAACATACAAAATTCTTACAGGGCTCAGTGGGGTAGATGCAGGAAGGGTGTTTTCCCTGGCTGGGGGGTCTAGAACCAGGGTACACAGTCTCAGGATAAGGGACAGGCCATTTGGGACTGAGCTGAGGAGGAGTTTCTTCACTCAGAGGGTGGTGAATTTTTGGAGTTCTCTGCCCCAAAGGACTGTGGAGGGTCAATCATTGAGGATGTTCGAGACTGAGATCGATAGGTTTCTACATATTAAAACATTGAGGGATATAGGGATAGTGCAGGAAAATGGTGTTGAGATAGAAGATCAGCCATGACCTCATAGAATGGTGGAGCAGACTCGAAGGGCTGAATGGCCTACTCCTGCTCATGTTTCTTATGTTCTTATGTATTACCCGATCAGCCTGTCCTAACTCCGTTCTTTCTCCTCTTCTTTTTCTACAATCACACGGATACAGAGATATTCCCAATGGGAAACCCCATCGTGGCACCGATAGGATTTGGAAGTGGGTTAAAATTAAAATTAAAGTTTGGCTGTTGAAAGAAAAAAGGTAGAATTAACCAGTGGCAAAAAAAAGCACAAAGAAATTGATAAATGGTTAAAAATTAAAGATGTTACCAGTCTTTTTTTAAAGTTACCTGTAGTATTCCATGAAATTTACTTCCAGTTTTTCAGTGAGTAGTGATCCTGAATAAAGCAGATCGCCTTAGTGAACAAGCTTGTACTAAGAATGGAAGTAGGTGCTTGGTAGTTCAGAACTTGAATATTGCTGAAAAAGAGACATGCTATCAGAGCTTTTTGTCTTGCACTCATCAGGACAGATTTGCAAGAATACCAATTGTAAAGGGAACAACAATTTATACTGCATGAGAAGAGGTTTATGATTGGTTGGCAATAGGACTCTGGAAGGGGCATTGCCATGGAGAATGCACCAGGGAGCATTTAACTGCAAAACTTTTATTGAAATTCAAACCAGGCATGTCAACTCTGATTGTTCAAGGCATTGCCATGAGGGATGAACCAGGGAATGGCTGTCCCCAAAGCTTTTGTTTAGTTGATCAAGGCACAATGCGTGGACATGCTCTTTCTGTTTGCAAAGGACAGGGTCCTGTGTATGAATATTTGTAGCTTCTAGCACACTGCGAGCCCAACTGATAATCCTGATAATCTTAAATTGGTTGTCAATGTAATTCTTAGCACAATCAGGATTGTTTAGCAAGAGCTGTTTAATTGCAAAATCACACCTAATGTTGGGCACTGTGTTCTGAGCTTTGCAAGCGCAGGCTGGTTGGATGCAGAGGTCAGTATCAATGATTACGCAACTCTTTCACTGCCTCTTGGGTGAAAAGCAGCCTGTGGAAGCATCAGCCACGACCTCAAGTGGCCTGAACATTTTACTTTGATAGGTGTTGCCTAACGGTGCCCAATATTGATTCCTAGAAATATAATTGTACCTCTTACAAATAGATCAGATATTCTTGCCCTTTGAAATGCCTTTCTGCAGAATCAGCTTTCAGTCGGAACTGATCTACGTTGCACCCCCACAAAGCAGAGTTCACAAGGCCCCACATGGCAATGACCTCCTGCTGAATTCACATGAATGGATTGTTGCAGGAGCATCAATTGTGAAGGTTTACTGGATGTCAAATTACCTTTCATTGTCGATCTGAAGCTGGTTTCAGAAGCTAAGTGTGAAGCCTGGCACATGGTTTGAAAGCTGTACTGTCACGTGAATTTATCCCCCTTTGTAACGTTTAATATACAAACACATATAAAAATAGCTTATATATATATCTAGATGCTTTCCATGAAACATAACGGTCAATATTTTCACAAACAGGGCACTTTATTCCTTTCTTCCTGTTTCTCCTCCAACATCAGAGAAATGTTAAAATTCCAAAAGCAATGAACGTTGAAAAATTATAATGATGGCACCAAAAACACACCTCAACCAAAACTGGCCTGGCAGAAAGCCAACTGGCAAAATAATCAGCAACAAAAATCTGCCCTGAAATCGCTGACTCAATTTGCACCTTAATCACCGAATTCCTGTTATATCTGCCAAGAATTCTATTAGATCTGAAAAGCCATTTCCACATCACCGTGGGTTTTTCTTGTAGTAAATACTTTAGAATGATTAAATTACATGCAGGAAATGGTCTCACATGGTGCAATAAGGTTAAAGGAATCATTTCCTTTTCCAACTCAAAATGACGGCTAAGATAAGTACTTGAGGAAATTGAAGTTAAATCTTTTGAGAGCCTTCATTCTTTTGGAAGCGCTGCTCTCGAAGTTTATTAGTTTTAGATATATTTTCCCTTAAGTGATGGCAAACTGTCGATTTTTATGTCGTTCCTGATGGATGCTCTGTGAACAAGTTTGATTAATCCCCTGTAAATTGGTTCAACTGCACCTATTCCAAACCCCTCTGTAATAGCTCAATCATTGTGAGTTCCACCGTGAACTTTTGCAGCTCAGATTTTTCACTCTGAAAATGGAAATAAATAATTCCAGGGGTTGCCGATTGCTAAATCCTTGTCTAAGGCCCTAAAGTTACCAGTAGAATGCTAGCTGTATGAACAGACCTAAAATTCCACTCTTTGGTGTGTCAATGAAGGTGTTTGCCCTCTTATTGTAAGCACATTTGTGTCCTCACAAATTGCCGAGGAAAAGAATTACAAACAAAAATGTTGAGCTTTTCCACATTGGCATCTCATTTCAGGGCTTGTGTTTTTGTACCATCCTATCTCATCATTTTCAGTCAGTCCTCCTCGGTGAGCATTTCTCTCAGTTCTGCTTCTACCTTTCCTTCAGTATAATTTAACCCAATCTGAAGCTTTTGCTTCAATCTCTGATATTCGCTGGAATGTGACTTTTACCTGCAGGGTCACAGATGCATCTGGCAAAGGCCCTCGCCCTCCAACCTCTGTTCCCCTGGTGACCACTTGTCAGCTGGTAAGTTAGCAGCCATCAGGCAGAGTCATGTACAAATCCCTCTCCGACGGCGGGAGAAGAGGGTGCAAAATACAAGGGAGAAGGCACAGACAGGTGGTATCAGGCTGCTCCTCATGATCCTGACCCCAGTGTAGGAGGAGGTGCTAGAGCTGGCAGGATACCAGTGCAGTCATAATATTGTGGACGGTGAGGCTGGAGTCCAATTTGATGCTGGTGAGTCACCTTAGAAACAGGCCTGGGGTAAGCATCAGGCGAGCAGGAGGGATGGTTGCACCTTCCAAGTAGCAGATGTATCTGGGCTGCAGCTGATTCCATGAGCTCCTGTCTGAATGGTTGAGCGGGCCTAATCGTTCAGTTGTCTCATGCAGGTCAATCGCAGGACCAGAGAGGTACCATCTCTGGAGGACATCCATTCACCTCTAAGGACAAAGCCATATTCTTTCCCCTCAACCATTACCAGCTCCAACACTGTCACTTTGGTGGGTATGACCTCGGTAGTAGATTCGGGGACACAACCTGGTGAAAGCCTGACCAGTTGTAAGAGGTGATGACACATGAGGCCATTGATATTTAGAGGCCAGTCCAATGTTGAGCCCCACGCTGATGACATGCCTCTGTCGTCAAATGTAAGGTGGCAGATGCTGAGAATCCAGTGTGAGGTGCGCGAAGATCTGCAGAGCTTCCGGTGGGTGTCTGCACCCTGGTTCAGACGTGGGGGAGTCTGTCCAAGCCATGAGTGCTCTGATCTCCTTGTCTATGTGCTTGGCCTCCTCCATCGAGAGATTGGCAACTCTCATAGAGAGCCACATCCAGCATTTTAATCAGTGGCTGTTGGAAATGTGCAGACCTGCATGCCATCTCCTTGTCCCTGAGCACAAGAGAGAAGTGGAAAGGTGAGAGAAGGACAAGGCAAGTCTCCATCAGACCCTTGTCTTTCCCGGGTGAGCAGGGAGGTACAAATGTGCCTTACAAGGGAGGAGGAGAAGCTGACTTCTGCATCTGGGTCTCCTCTCAGGCACTTCAAGTGTGGACAGCATCTCCTCAGCCCCTATGCCAGTGACACCAGCGCCTCAAGTTATCGTGGCACAGAACAGGTTCCTGCAACTGGTCAGGAGCCCCTCAGCATGCCAGAGCCCTCCAGGCCTTTGGCAACCAGAAGACAGCCACCAAGATGCTATCTGTAAAGTGTCATGCACCTAGAGTGATTTGCTAAATTTCTAACGGGCCCTACATGTGGTGCTCCTACTTCACTGCCAGCTGCAGTGAGGAAGGTTACTACCTTTATTCCAATGAGGTCTGTCAGAGAAAGTAGACATTGTGACTGCTTCCAGGATAATGAGCACAAACTTGCGGGATCCACTGGTGATAATCCCAGAAGAGTTGGACGTTGAGGGAGTGTAATCTCTTTTGGTTAATGAAGACCCCTGGCTACCCTGTGACAGGTTTGATGGTCACAAACATGCAGTCAATAAGACCTTGGAATTAGGGGAAATCAGCCATGACTCTGAAGCCTCTGGCTCTCTTGGCCTGACTGTCCATATTGGTTCTGAACTTGATCTACTGGTTGGTCCCCCCAAGGAAGGCACTACCTTGATGCAATGTGGCTGATTGGGAGAAGTCACACATGCTCCAGTAAGCCTCCAGTGTAAAAGTTCAGGGCACCGGCATTGGATGCCCACCATTGAAACTGGAGGGTTCACCTCCTTTGCCCTCATGGCAGACAGATCAGCCGTAGGCTACCAGGACAGGCACAATCTTCAACAACACTATGAACCTGGCATCTGGAGGTAGCTCACCCATTGTTGGTATGCGCTGGCCACTGGGTAGTCTTGTCTCTGTGACAAGTAAAGGTGCCCAGGCCTCCCTGCAGCCTTCTGCCACTTCCCCATCATGCACTACCCCTGCAGGTGTTAACATTCTCCTGCTCCTCCCTCCCTCTCGGGTTCTCTTCTTTGTTGGAGGAACCTCCTCCAGAACGCAAGGTTCCCAAGCTACCTGGGCACTGCCACTATAAGGCGGTCACCCTTACTGTGGTTGCTGAAACACCGCCCAATCTTACCCCCCTCTTCAGCCCCTTTCAAAGAGCCCCATGCCAGAGGGACTAACTGCTCGAGAGGGCCTCAAGCCATGACAAATGGTTGCCCTTCTCCTTCCATGAGAAGGCTTCAGTGAACGTCTGCCGAGGGCTGCAACACCAATCAGGCTGCCCTGTTGCTGCTGTTTCAATGTTGCTGAGGCGCCGATCACCATGTCACCTGTGCACTGCTCACATAATTCTGAGGCGGTAATAAAATCACCATCAATTGCCTCCTCAGGGATGTTCATTGGAATTTAATTGTTCCTTTCCAAATGGCGAGGGGAGTTCCCACTCGATTCGCCGTGGTTCTGTGGTGAGACCATGTTCTGGTGTGACGGTGACAGGAGACTGATGCCATTTCCTGGGATTTTAGGTCTCCCCCATGTCACCCCACCCCACCCCACCTCTGTCTGTCTTGAAGCGCAAAGCCCAGGTCATTGAATTGAAATTTAATATTTTTCAAACAGTCCCTTTTGGTGGGTCTTTTGATCATTTCATTCCTTTTTTCTCTGGGCAATTAACGAAATTATTCTGGTTGAATACTTCCTTTCCATTTTCTACAGCTGACTTTTGTGGCTCAGTCTGTTTCCTTCGATTACACTCTCAGCCTTAGATTTCTCTGGGTGTTCTAACTTGACAAATCCTTCATTAATCAACGTACTTTGTTCTCTTAATATGTTATTGTAATTTAATATCAAGACCCCTTACCTCACTCAGTAAACCCTCTCAGCTCTGATTGCCTAATTCCCTCAGATGAACAATTTAAAGTGTCAGTGTGCCATTGCTTCTTTCTGACATATAGTTAGGAATAATGAACACCATCCGGTTTTTGGAGAGGAGATTGACTTTGTCAGGATTTAGCGTGGATTTTATTTACCTCCAGGAAGGCGAGTGGGTCAGCTTTTCTGTCCGACCAACTGAACTATCATTGACCCCAGAGTCACACTGGTTTACACGATATTAGCCTTAGCTCTGTGAAAGCGTTCATGCCTCTGACGTAGAAGTTCCTACTCCAAGCCTCACTCCAGAGACCTGTGCACAGAACCTGGGCTGGCACTTTAACACAGTATGGCAAGATATCTACGCTGAAGGGGGCGTCTTCTCATGGATAAGGCATTTTGCTCATTCATTCTGGGGATGTGGGCATTGCTGCAGAGGGCAGCATTTATTGCCCATCTTTAACTGCCCTGATGTGAATAGAGTGGCTTGCTCAGCCACATCAGAGGGCAATGAATAGTTAACCACATTGGTGTGGGAATGAATTTTTAGAAATAATAATCTGGGACAAAATTAACAGTCACTGGCCAAGCGTGGATTCATTAAGGAAAGCTCAGCACAGATGTGTTAAGGGCAAATCAATTTTAAATAATTTGATTGCGCTGTTTGATGAGGTAACAGAGAGGGTTGATGCCGGTGATGTTGTTGAGCTGGGGAGCCTGGGGTTTGCAATGTACCGCATTAACTTGCAGCTAAATTGAAGCCCATTCAAAAGAAGGGAAAGTAGCAACCTGGGTATGATGTTGACTGAGTGGCAGAAACAGTAGTGTGTACAAGGCGAGATTGTCGGACGCAGAAGAAACATTCCAGCTCCCCCTGGCCCACAAGCAGTGTTGTAAAAATACTTAGCTAATTGATCCAGCCCTTCTCATCTTCTTTTACCTGAGGCCTGGGAAACCCGGTTAAAAATAGAAACACCACTAAAGTGAAGGCACACAGCCTCCTTTAAAGATTCCACTGTTTAGCCACCTTTTGAGAGAAGATCGTACATAAGAACATAAGAAACAGGAGCAGGAGTAGACCACACGGCCCACCGAGCCTGCTCCACCATTCAATACCATCATGGCTAATCTTGGGCTTCAACTCCATTTTCCCGCCAGCTCCCCATACCCCTTAATTAACTGAGAGACCCAAAATCTGACTAACCTAGCCTTAAATGTATTCACCGATGGAGCACCCTCAACCCTTTGGGTAGAGACTTCCAAAGATTAACAATCCTTTGAGTGAAGAAATTTCTCCTCATCTCCGTCCTAAATGATTGGCCTCTTATCCTGAGCCTGTGCACATCCCCCTGCCCCCCTGCACCCCCGCCATGTTTAGGATTCCCTGACCAGCAGAAACTACCTCTGAGCATCCACCCTATCAAGCCCCTTCAGAATCTTGTAGGTTTCAATCAAATCAGGGGAAGCCGCCCCCTCATTCCGCCTCTATTAAAACCAGGACTGGGTGGATGTGGTTGCTGTTTCAGTTTTAAAAAATATTTTAGCTAACCACCAAACCAAACCCACCCGTTTTTCAGGATTAAAATTAGCCCCAAGGTTTCAACTGCCAATCATGAGACACAAACTCACTGCTTCTGAGTGGCAGTGGCTTCATCACTGAAGTTACCTGGTTATACAGGTGTATATTTTGGTGGCTAGGAACAGCTAGAAAACTTGAAGGACTAATTTGGAGACATTGGCCGACATGTTCCGGCCCAGTCGTGCCGGGACCCACCGCTGGAGAGTTCGCTGGCCTTCAGTGGGACCGGACGATCCCGGTGGCAGGTGAGGTGGGAAAACCCCTCCCATTGCTTCTCTAACACCTTATTACTCATACATGAGGAAGGTTAATAAACCAACTAACCAAGAATGACACACTAGTTCAGTTTGTGCAATCAGTGACTGAGCAAAATCAAATATGGCATCAGAAACCAGCAGATGTGAATGCTTTCTTTGGATTTGTGGAGGTGAGGGAATGGCTGTATACCAAAGATGACATTGCTGTCCTTTTTCAAATGAACTTGTACAGAGATTCAGGCTTGATAGATGGTGATCTGTAACTTCGAATGAGTTATTTGCACTCTCTAATGGAATATGGTGGTGAGGGGAATGCTGGGGCGCTGTGAGCTCTGGTTTGTGACCCCATGAGCTGCCCGTCTCTCTGCTTCGCAATTATGGATGTGAGAAAATAAAGGAAAAGAGAAAATGATCTGCACAAAATCACATACTTAAGCCCCACAGACGATCTACTCATTTTCTTTTGAAGTTGGGTTTGGACTCATAAAAATCAAAAAGGAGGCAGCAGCATCTGGGATTTTAATAACTATATGAAAGCAGGAAGAGGTCAGCGAGTGTTACTGTGGCCTGGAGTTAATTACATTTACTTCATTTTGTTCTTTTGTTTCATCTTTTTCTTTTAATAACTTCACCGTGACCAGAGCTTGTAACATGGCCTCAGCTGATAATGCACAATCTCTCTGTGGTTCCAATTTATATTGTTCTAATTAGTCATCTGGGATCGACCCTCATGTTACTATGTTTGCAACTCCCCTCATATTTCTTCACAACTTCAAAATTTGGTTTTATTCACTCGAGGCCAAAGCCCAATATGAGACAAACACTGGGACAATGCATAAGAACACAAGTTTTTTACTTCTGTACCTTGCTTCAAAACTTTTTTTATTCATTCATGGGCTGCAGGCATCGCTGGCTAGGCCAGCATTTATTGCCCATCCCTAATTGCCCTTGAGGAGATGGTGGTGAGCTGCCTCCTTTGAACAACTGCAGTCCATGTGGTGTAGGTACACTTACAGTGCTGTTAGGAAGGGAGTTCCAGGATTTTGACCCAGCGATAGTGAAGGAACAGCGATATGTTTCCAAGTCAGGATGGTGTATGGCTTGGAGGGGATCTTCCAGGTGGTGATGTTCGCATGTGTCTGCTGCCCTTGTCCTTCTAGATGGTAGAGGTCGTGGGTTTGGAAGGTGTTTTCAAAGGAGCCTTGGTGAGTTCCTGCAGTGCATCTTGTAGATGATACAAACTGCCGCCAATGTGGCGGTGGAGGGAGTGAATGTTTGTGGATGAGGTACCAATCATGCGGGCTGCTTTGTCCTAGATGCTGTCAATCTTCTTGAGTGTTATTGGTGCTGCACTCATCCAGGCAAGTGGAGGGTATTCCATCACACTCCTGACTTGTACTTTGTAGATGGTGGACAGGTTTGTGGAGCCATGGGGTGAGTTATTCTCCACAGAATTCCTAGCCTCTGACCTGTTCCTGTAACCACAGTTTTTATATGACTAGTCCATTTCAGTTTCTGGTCAATGGTACTACCCAGAATGTTGATGGTGGAGGATTCAGCAATGGTAATGCCATTGAATGTCAAAGGGGACTGGTTAGATTCTCTCTTGTTGGGGGTGGTCATTGCCTGACACTTGTGTGAATCCAACCAAATCCAATTGCATGAAAGCCTTGTCTCTCTAATGGCTATGGAACATTGGAAATTAAATAATTCGCCCTTATTTCCTGACTTTCCAGCCTTATATCAACACAAAGCACTTTACATCAAATCAAGTACTCCTGACGTATGGTTACAATTGTATGTTTTATAGTTTGGAGCTATGCAGAGATGACACTAGTTTCTATGCATGTAACAGGTTTGATTCACAATGCTTTAAAATGTCTACTCCATGCTTCAGCTCTGGCTTTTAGCTCTTTCTACAGCTTGTTTATGTTTCTCTGAATCCACACCTAGGTTTAACCAATCAAACGCAGTGAACACCAATAGTAAACGGACACACATAAACAAACACAGAACAATTGAACACCGTAGTAACAGTTGCAAAAGTAGGAAACATAGCAACCAATTTGTGCATAGTAAGGTTCCATATACAGTAATATGATAATGGACAGATACTCTGATATAGTAGGATTGGTTGAGAGATAAATATTTGCATGGGCATCAGGGAGACTCTTCAGCTCTTTAAAATACTGTTGTGGGATACTTTATGTTCACCTATGAGGACAGTCAGGGCCTTGATTAACATCTCATTTGAAAGACAGCACCTCTGACAGCACAGCACTCCCTCCATGCTGTACTGGGGCAGGCTGAATTGTATGATCAAATCTCTGGAATGGGATTTGAACCTATGACCTTCTGACTCAAAGGTGAGAGTTCTACTACTTTATGGAAAAATACACTTAATTCATGAAACATCTGAAAGAACATTACAAAACATTTCAAAATGGCCATCACAAAAAATGCAATCATATTCAAGTTTCCACATAGATCATGAGGTGCTTCAATGCAATCAATGAACATTACACACATTTCAACCTGGTCATTACAGACAGTGCAATGGTATTTAAGTTATCTACATAGATCATGTTGCACTTTGAGGTGCTTCAGTACAATTGTGATACCTGTGGTATTCACTGCATACATTCAGTATGAGTCATACAGCCCCAGGGGCCTATACAATTCCCAGCCCCTTGGTGCACTATGGCTAAAAGGTCTTAGACAGCGACCTTCTACAAGCTGAGCCAAGGTTGGCTCTGGGCCAGCTTCATTCTAATTCCCAGTGAATATAATTCATCCACTGTCTCCAACACAGCAGCATGGACACTCTTACTGTCAGGTTCACCTAACTGGTCAGAATTTTACATCTTCACCACATCCCATAGATACTGTTTATTTGTGTTATCTGCCTATATTGGATTCTTATTGTGAAAGGTTATAAAATAAATTGCTTGGACCTCAAATTATAATTCAAAGCATTTTGAATACCAATGGGTGTCCCACAGCACTGCTAATATGCAGGAGTGTTCAATGGTGAGATGGCGGCATACTAGTCCAGTAACTAGTAATCCAGAAACCTAGGTTAATACCCTGGGTATGGGTCCAAATTCCAATAAGGCAGCTGGTGGGACATAAATTCAACTAATTTTTTTTAAATTCCAGAATTGAAAACTAATCTCAATAATGTGTCATGAAACTAGCATCGGCTGTTGTAGGAAACCTATCTGGTCACTGATGCCCTTTAGGGAAGGAAATCTATCATCTGGCCTACATGTAGCTCCAGACTCTCAGAATGTGGTTGACTCTTAAGTGCCCGCTGAAATGACCTAGCAAACCACTCAGTTGTACCAAACCTCTATAGGAAACTCAAAAAGGAATAAACCAGGTGAACCACTTGGCACTGACTTACGCATCGGAAACTCCAACAGCACACCCAAACCTACAAAATTCTCCTTACTAACGCCTGGGGGCTTCTGCCAAAATTGAGACGGACTAGTCAAGCAGCTGCCTGTATATGCAAGATGCACTGCAGCTGCACTTTCCAAACCTGTGACCTCTACCACTTAGAAGGACAAGGGCACATGGGAACACCACCACCTGGGAGTTCCTCTATAAGTCACACACCATCCTGACTTGGAAACATATCACTGTTCCTTCCCTGTTACTGGGTCAGAATCTTCCTCCCTAACAGCACTGTGGGAGTACCTACACCACACAGACTGCAGCAGTTGAAGAAGGCGGCTCACCACGAACTTCTCAAGGGCAACTAGGGATGGGCAATAAATGTTAGGCATGCCAGTGACACCCACATCCCACGAAAGAATAAAAAGTTAATATGCAGTCTATTTGTTATTTTGCCCAGATGGCATGTTATTTAAGGTGGCCTGCCCCTTTAAAGCAACAACATGTAATTACTGTAAATAAATACAATTTAAGGTCAATCAGAGTTCAGTTGTTGTAAAAGTTGGCAGAGTTGCAGATTAAAAAGTGGTTGGAAATTTTTATCAGAGAGGAAAAGCAGCGAGAAGTGACTGGGCACAATTTTCCATCCCCCGTTGGAGTCAGGCGTCATGGCGGGTGTTAGCGGACAATATGGCGGGAAGGCCAGGAATCGCTTTCACGACATTGTAAACTAGTTTGCTATTGTCCACCATGCCCGTCAATGGGGGGCTGCATTTCCCGACGCCACACATCGAGAACTTCATTGTAATACATCTGCATATCATTATAAGGCCTGCTCGCCAGAATCACCCCGCATACTGGATCATCCAGACAATCATACTGACGTGTTTCACAACTGACTATAAGTGACGTGCACCTGGCAAGCTGCACTTCACTCGGGACTTCAAGGTTTGTTTGCCTACCTTGCTTCAGGCAGCACTCACAGTCATCAGCGCCAGGCTTTAGGAAGCACCACATCACTTTTAGGGAGGCTCATGGGTGGGTCCCTACCTACCAGACCAGCCGTAAAGCAGAGGTAGCTTTTCAATGGCTGCAGGGCTAGGGTTTGCTTGGGGAAGGGGGAGAAATGGCCTCAGGCAAGGGAAGAGGCTGCAGGGCACAGGCTGTACTGGGGAAGGAGGGTATCCCAGGGTGTGTGTGTGGGGGGACATGTTGATCTGTGCAAGTCACCTCAAGATGGTGAGAGCTGAGGAGGCAGCCTCCAGAGGAGGTGAGGCCAGATGGAGATGTGAGGGTGCATGTGAGGGAGTGAATGATGATGTCCCTTGAGCTGGCAGTGAGTGAGATGCCAGTGAATGTGTGATGGGCTTGTGAGTGTGTGAGTTTAGAGTGATGAAATGGTTGCCTTATCCTGGCAGCACAGATGAAATTATTCATCCTCTTTCTGCACCGGATGACCAACGTCTTCTGTGCAGCATTGGCACCGACCACCACTGTCACTGCATATCAAGCCGGAGTGGTGAGATTGCTGGACCTCTTGCGACCAGAGCAGGGGTGGATGACATCATGACGGGCATCCAAAAGGCATCCCAGTGACAGTCACTGAACTCTTCTTGGCTTTCAGGGCCATGTCTTCACAAAAGCTGTCCTGGGCTACACACATTGAGAACTGTGTGTGTGGCTGCAGTTTAGATATGGCACCCAGAGTGAGGAAACAGTGAGGTAACGGTGTGGCTGGCGATTCAGAGTCCACCCGCCAATGAGATAGCGTGTTTCCTGTGGCTGCGTAATTAATGAGGCGGGAAGCAGACAACATGGCGTGAAAACCCACCATTGTGGCCGGCGGGTAGGATGTCCTTTTTCACACCCACTACTGCACTTAGGGCAATTCAGGGATAATTCCGCCCACTGTCTTACCTTATTATTTTTTTAAATGCTTTTGACACATTGCGTTGTAACATCTGAAACCTGCGGCATGCTCTCAAAATATTTACACATATTGGTCTGCCTTTGAACACTGAGTGTTGTTAACAGAATTTTGAGATAGAGAGCAATGTATTTAAGTTTGTTGATGATACAAAGCTAGGTGGGAATGCAAACTGTGAGGGGGACACAAAGAGGCTGCAAAATGATACAGTATAGATTGGTTAAGTGAATGGGCAACAAGGAGGCAGAGGGCTTTTCATGTGGGGAAGTGTGAGGTTATTCACTTTGGTAGTAAGAATAGAAAAGCAGAATGTGTTTTAAAAGGTGTGAAATTTGTTCAAAGAGACTTGGGTGTACTCGTATAAGAAACATAAAGTTAGCACACAAGTACAGCAAGCAATTGGGAAGGCAAATGTCATTTTGGACTTTATTGCAAGAGGATTAGAGTGCATGAATAAGGAAATCTTGTTACAATTGTACAGGACTTTGGTGAGACCACACCTGGGGTACTCTGCGCAGTTTTTGTCCCCATATCAAAGGAAAGATAGGAGGAAGTACAGCCTAGTGTCTGGAATGAAAGGGATGTCTTATGATGAAAGGCTGAGTAAATTGGGCTTATATTCTCTGGAGAATGACAGGTGATCTCACTGAAACAAAGAAGATTCTGAAGGGATTTGAAAATGGGCACTGAGAGGTTGTTTCTGCTGGCCGGAGAATCTAGAACATGGGGGCACAGTTTCAGGATAAGGGGCCGATCATTTAGAACTGAGATGAGGAGAAATTTCTTCACTCAGAGGGTTGTGAATCTTCAGAGTTCTCTACCCCAGAGGGTTGTGGATGCTCCATCGTTGAATATATTTAAGGCTGAGGTTGATGGATTTTTGATCTCTCAGAGACTCAAGGGATATGGGGAGTGAGCGTGAAAAAAGGAGCCGAAGCCCAAGATCAGCCATGATCGTATTGAGTAGTGGAGCAGGCTCGACAGGCTCCTCCTGCTCCTATTTCTTATGTCCTTGTGTTCTTACATCAATTAGGCGAGGAGCATTAAGGATCTGGTAGGTGGACAGAGTTTAGATACAGATTATCCATGATCTAACTGAATGGTGAAACAGGCTCAGGTGTATTGTGGGGGATTGGGAGATGGTTGAGTGGCCTCCTTCTATCCTATGTTCCTGGTATGCCACACTGGGGGAGGTTTATCACTCAAAGCAAAGTTCATCATGAGCTTGTGTCAGACACTCTCAGCCTCAAAAAGCTTCTTTCCACTCGACAAAGGTAAAGCAACAGTAAATTTGAGAATATACATACAGATTCTTTCCATCTGCCTGGGAAACTTACTTGGGAGAGAGTGAACCATTTCTATACTCAGAGCAGTTCACAGCATCTCAAGCAAACAGAAATTAAAGAGAGCAGATTGAGATTATACCAAAGAGTCCCTTGAACACGTGGGACAGGAGTGTTTGAAGAGGTTACAATCTGGAAAGAACTATGCTCCACATTGATGGATGTGTCTGAAGGATCAGCCTTATTGATTGAGGTTGCTGTAGGACATACACCCCAGATGCTCCATTGAAACAGATCCAGCACATTGCTGCATTGTGGAACCCCTACTGACCCCATGACCACAGGAGGACCCTCCCTCCATTTCAGTGTGGATGGAGTCACTAGAGAAGTCAAAGAAAACCTGATCCTGAACCAGGATAAATTCTTTATAATCTGATTCTCTCTCTTGGTCCATTGCCAAAGACCACAGGGCACTTTGTACACCAAACACTCTTTCAGATTTGGATGAATTTGCACTATTTTCCTAATCAGTCATCTGCTGACAATCTGCTGAAAGAGACAGGACTTTACATTCTCCATTTCTGTTCCAGCAGGATTCAGGGACCCAAATTCTATAGCAACAACCTTGTGCTGCATCAAGAGTCACTTGTATCTTTGCTTACTTTGGCATCAGACCTATACTCTTGCATTGACTAGTCTTATTTAGATGCTTATAGGGAATTGCTCAGCCCAATCACCAGACAAGGAGTGGAGTGTAATCCTACAAATCTGTATCTAAGTATCCTGTTTGCTACTTCCACATGTCGCCCTCATGACATCCTTTCCCTTGTGTTTATTACTCAACCTGGTTTAAAAGAACTGTTGTTTTTCTAATGTTTAGCACAGGGAAGCCAACTCCCTTTTCTGTGTGAAGAGCAGTAATATTTGATGAAATGTGATATTAACAAAGAATTTAGTTTCACTGACATTTTCAGAAAAATGATTTGTGCATTTGAAATTTACACCCCTGCTGCAAAAGGAGAAAGGGAATTTAATATGTAGGTATTAAATGTTTGTTTAACTTCCAAGCTTTACGATCTTAGCTCGAATCAATCAATAAATGGATACTTTTAGCAAAACAGTAAAATAAAAATCAGGCAACTACTTTCGAAACACTCCCTCCAGAGTGATTTTCTATTCCCTGTGATTTTGATTCATCATTTGTGGGACAGGTTCTGGCTCAGCTGTTTTATGTATCCCATTGGGGATTTTGTGCCTCAGCTACTTACCTCACATTTCCTTCGCTCTTCAAATATCTTAATGAAGTAAGATGCTCAAAATTCCAACTTTTTGAGAATTCCTGCAGTTCTTTATAGGTAAATTGTGGGTCATCCTTAAAAACAGTTACTTTTTATTGCATGTCAGAGAGTCATAGAATAATTGCAAAACAGAATGAGGTCATTCAGCCCTTCAAGCCCATGTTGATTATGTGAAGAGCGATCCAGTCAGCCCCAATCCATTGGTCAATCCCTGTAGTCTTGCAAGTTAATTCCCTTCAATTGTCTATCCAAATTCATTTTGAAATCATTCACCGTCTCCTCTTACATCACCCTCATAGGCAACAAGTTCCAGGTCATTACCACTCACTGAGTAAAAAATAGTTCTTCTTCATGTCCCCCTTGCACCTCCTGCCCAAAACCCTAAATCTGTGTCCCCTAGCCCTTGTACCAATCAACTCATGGGAATAGCTTTTCTTTGCCCAGTGACCTAAACCTGTCATAATCTTGCAAACCTCTATCAAATCTCTCCTCAATCTCCTTTGCTCCAAGGAGAACAACTCCAGTCTCTCCAATTTAACCTTGTAGCTAGTTTCCCTCAACGCCAGAACCAATTCCAGTAAGTCTCCTCTGTACCCTCTCAAGAACATTTGCTTCCTTTCAAAAGTGTGGTGACCAGAACTGGGTGCAGAACTCTAGTTATGGCCTAACCAGTGCTTTATATAGGTTCACCATAACTTCTGTGCTTTTATTTATTTGTTCTTGTGATATGGATGTTGCAGACAAGGCCAGCATTTATTGCCTGTCCCTAATTGCCCCTGGGAAGGTGGTGGTGAGGCACCTTCTGGAACCGCTGCAGTCAATGTGGTGTAGGTATGTCCGTAATGCTGTTAAAGAGTGAGTACTATTTTGCACTCAATACCTGTATTTATGAAGTCCAAAATTCCATATACTTTGCTAACCCCTCTCTCAATATGTCCTGTTACCTTCAAAGATCTAAGCACATGAACACCTATGTCCCTCTTTTGCTGCATAATCTTTACAACTGCACCATTAACCCTATATTGCCTCTCCCTATTCCTTCTGCCAATATGCATCACCTCACACTTCTCAATGTTAAATTCCATCTGCTACTTGTCTGCCCATTCTGCAAGCCTATCCAAGTCCTGTTGCAATCAATTGTTATCATCCTCACTGTTTGCCATGCTTTCAAGTTTGGTATCATCTGCAAATTTTGAAATTTGACTCAGTGGCTGGAATTGGCAGGTGGTGGGTGTGTTCGGTGGCGTGAGCGGACAATATGGCGAGAAGGCCAAAAATCGGTTTCACGATTGAAACTAGTTGTGATCGTCCGCTCAGCCCATCGATGGCATGCTGTGTTCCCCGCCATGCACAATGGGAACCTTATTGTAATACATCAGCACATCATTATAAGGCCAGCCTGCCGGATTCATCCCCCCCGCCCCCTGCTGGATCGTCCACCCACGTCAGTGTGATTGCACGCTGGTGCAGAACACGTCTTGACAAATGTGACGTGCAGATGTTGGGACTTACCGCCAGGGCCTTGCTCACATCACGGACACCCGAGGAGCAGAAGATGCTGGAGCCCAACAGCAACAGCCCACTGGAGGAACGTCCATGCCATGCTGGGTGGATTCTCATGGACCTGGCTCTGCTGCCAAGCAGCTCACGGGAGTTGGAAAGTCACCGTTGAGGGTCTGTTCACAATGGATGATGGTCGAGGGGGTGGAGAGGAAGATCCAGCTGTGTCTGGGAGAGGAAGATGTACCGGGGGGGTGGTGGGAGAGAAAGGTCTAGGATTGACTGGGAGACGAAGAAGTATCAGGATAGGGTGAGGTTGTGGGGCGGGGCGGGGGGGATGAAGGTGTCAGAAGAGAGTGAGGCTGGGAATGGGAATGAAGGTGTCGGGGGGAGGGAGTATGGGGGAGAAGTGGGTAACAGGGGAGAAAGTGGCAACTAGGGCAGAAGGTATAAGTAGGGTGGAAGGTGTAGGGGAAGGAATTTGGAGAGCGGAAGGAGTGTGGAGAGGGGAGGGAGTCCATGGGGAGGAAGGAGTACTGAGAGGGGAAGTAGTAAGGCTGCAGGAAGAAGCAAGGGTGGAGGAAGAACTTGGGAAGGGGGAAGGACTAAGGGTGGACTTCTATTCACAGAAGGACATCTCCCTCCAGAATCACTCGTGGGCCAACTGCTCACAGACAAAGGGGACTCAGAAGGAGAGGACAGCCTCTGAGATTCCTGAGTGGATGACTCAGGGGTGTCCAGCTGCCGCTCATCCTCCCTTTGGGTGCCCAAGGGCCCCGACCTGACTCCTTGAGGGGAAGGAACACCTGGACGGATGTCAAGGTGCCCCATTTTCCTCTCGGGTTGCCATTGCAGGAATTTACCCGTGGCTCCCGCGATGGAGTGCAGATCTGCATACAGCTCCGCATTCTACTGGACCACGGTCTCCATGGCATCCGCCATCCTCCTCATGGAGACCTCCATAAGCGTACATGTGGGCACCACATCATTAGGGAGCAGGCGGACACACTCCCCCAACTCACCAGCCACTCTGCTGAGGGCTTCCAACAGCTATCGTGATGTTCCCACACCTTCTGCTGACTCCCCAGGGTAAGTTGGAAGGCCAAATCCAGAGGTTCATCACCTAACTTGGACCTCACAGATGCCAGATCCCCAGCAATCCTCTGAGTGTCGGGGAGTTCAGCTGAACCAGCCTCTCCTGCTGCGGACATGTGTCCATGCGGTGACCCCATGATTGTGAATCTGAGCCTGCTCTAGATCTAGGTCCCACCGAGGTGTGTATCTTTGTGCTGGTGGAGGGTGTGGGTAAGCGCTGTGACGGGTCTTCCAGGCTGCTTATTCCCAGCTCTTCAATGGAGGAAGTGTCCTCTTGGCTGGAGATGAAGACCTGGATGGGGCTGAGGGACTATCTGGCTGAGGGTGTCAGTCACTTGGCAGAGCTCCCTGTGAACCAAAGTAGAGATAATTAGTGCATGGCAGCAGAGTCACAAACAGGAGAGAGAGAGAGAGCACTCACAGTTGCGTTGAGAGAGGGATGATGTGGTGTAGGGTCCTCACGTGGGTGTTCACTGCTGCCCTCACCAGTCCGCGCGATGGCACGCTCTTCAAAGTGAGTGAGGGTCCTAATGTGGGTCACTGCAACCCTGGCCTGGGACCTCTCCCTGCAGTTGTGAGCCAGCTTCTCCTGCGTGGAAACATATGGAATGTGTGAGCAGGATGCATGGCACTGTATGGAATGTTTGTGTGGTGAGCGGAGCCATGGACGGGATGAGGACATGATCTCGAGAGGATATGAGACTGATGGAGATGTGAGGGTGTGTGTGAGAGTTAGTGGTGTTGCCCCTTGAGGTATGAGATCCCTGTGGGTGTGTGATGGGTTTGTAAGTGTGTGAGTTGAGAGTAATGGGAAGAGTGACTTACCCTGGCAGAATGGATGAGATCATTCATCCTGTAGCGGCACTGGGAGGCTGTCCTCTTTTGCAGGGCATGGGCACTGACCGTTGCTGCCACTAACTCCAAAGCCAGATTAGTGATGAAGCTGCCCATCCTGCAACCAGAATGGGGGTAGAGGACATCACAGTGAGCCTCCACTGTGCCCAAAAGGTGCTTGACGGACACGTCATTGAGCCTGGGAGGTGCCGTCTTCTTGCCTTTCAGGGCCATGCCTCCTGTGCAGCATTTGTGGGCTGGAAGCACTGAGAGGTGTACGTGCAGCCGTAGTTTGAACATGGCGCCTGGCGTGATGAAGTGGCGAGGAGATGGCGTGACGGGTGAATGAGAGCCCGCTCGCCATGAAAACCGCATGTTTCCTGGGAATGCATAATTAACGAGGCGGGTTTGGGAGGATACGACATGAGAAGCCACCATTGAGGCTGACGGGTAAAATGTCTGTTGATCCGCCCGCTACCGCACTTAGTGCAAACGTGGGACGATTCCGCCCTGTATTCCAATATCCAAGTTATTTATAGAAATGATAAAAAGCATTGAACTTAGTACTGACCAATTGGGAACACAGTCTGTTACTCTCCAGTCTGAAATAGAACTGGTTTCCATAACTCGCTGTTTTCTGTCCTTTAGCCAATGTTTTATCCAAGCTGATTCCTTCTATTGACCCTTTGTCAAATGCTTTCTAAAAATCAATACAGACAACATTCATTGCATTCCCTTCATAAGCCCCACTCTGTTACCTTATCAAAAAATCTTTTAGATTTGTCAAACATGATCTGCCTTCTACAAATCTGTGTTGGCTTTCCTTAATTAAGTCAAACTCTCAAGAGCCGATTGATTTTTTTCTCCGATTATTGTTTCTCAAACCTCACCCACCAGTGATGTTAAACTGATGGCCCTATCATTACTAGGACTTCCCTTACACCCTTTCTTGAATAAAGGTACCACCTTTGCCACTCTCCAATACTCTGGCACCTCCCGTGTACCTTGGGAAAATTGGAAGATTTTGCAAGCCCTTCTACTTTCTCCACTCTCACTTCCTTTGGTAACCTGGGATGCAAGCCATCGGGGTCAAACAACGTTTTTTTTTATTATTTCATGGGATGTGGGCTTCGCTGGCTGGGCCAACATTTATTGCCCATCCCTAGTTGCCCTTGAGAAAGTGGTGGTGAGCTGCCTTCTTACTGCAGTCCATGTGGTGTAGGTACACCCACAGTGCTGTTAGGAAGGGAGTTCCAGGATTTTGACCCAGCGACAGTGAAGGAACAGCAATATATTTCCAAATCAGGATGGTGAGTGTCTTGGAGGGGAACTTCCAGGTGGTGGTGCTCCCATATGTCTGCTGCCCTCTTGCTCTTCTAGATGGTAGTGGTCGTGGGTTTGGAAGATGCTGTCGAAGGATCCTTGGTGAATTCCTGCAATGCATCTTGTAGATGGTACACACTGCTGCTACTGTGCGTCGGTGGTGGAGTGAGTGAATGTTTGTGGATGTGATGCCAATCAAGTGGGCTGCTTTGTCCTGGATGGTGTCAAGCTTCTTGACTGTTGTTGGAGCTGCACTCATCCAGGCAAGTGGAGAGTATTCCATCACACTCCTGACTTGTGCTTTGTACATGATAGACATGCTTTGGGGAGGCAGGAGGTGAGTTACTCACCATACAATTTCTAGCCTCTGACCTGCTCTTGTAGCCACAGTATTTATATGGCTAGTCCAGTTCAGTTTCTTGTAAATGGTAGCTACCAGGATGTTAATAGTGGGGGATTCAGTGATGGTAATGCCATTGAACATCAAGGGGCAATGGTTAAATTCTCTCTTGTTGGAGGTGGTCATTGCCTGGCACTTGTGTGGCATGAGTGTTGCTTGCCACTTGTCAGCCCAAGCCTGGATGTTGACCAAGTCTTGCCGCATTTGAACATGGACTGTTTCATTACTTGAGGAGTTGCAAATGGTGCTGAACATTGTACAATCATCAGTGAGCATCCCCACTTCTGACCTTATGATGGAAGGAAGGTCATTGATGAAGCAGCTGAAGATGGTTGGGCCAAGGACACTATCCTGAGGAACTCCTGCAGTGATTCCTAGAGCTGAGATGACTGACCTCCAACAACCACAACCATCTTCCTTTGTGCTTGTATGACTGAAACCAGCAGAGAGTTTTCCCCCTGATTCTCATTGACTCCAGTGTTGCTAGGGCTACTTGATGCCACATTCGATCAAATGCTGCCTTGGTGTCAAGGGTAGTCACTCTCACCACACCTCAGGAGTTCTGCTCTTTTGTTGATGTTTGAACCAAGGCTGAGTGGCCCTGGTGGACCCCAAGCTGGGCATCAGTGAGCAGGCTATTGTTAAGCAAGTGCCGCTTGATAATACTGTTGGTGACCCCTTCCATTACTTTACTGATGATCGAGAGAAGACTGATGGGGCTATAATTGGCTGGGTTGGATTTGCCCTGCTTTTTATGTAAACGGCATACCTGGGCAATTTTCTACATAGTCGGGTAGATGTTGTAGCTGTACTGTAACAGCTTGGATAGGGGCGCAGCAAATTCTGGAGCACAAGTCTTCAGTACTATTGCCGGCATATTGCTAATCTGTCCAGTGCAACTTGCCTAGCAATTTTCACCCTATCTATTACTTTTTTTTATTGGTTCACAGAATGTGGGCATCGCTGGCTAGCCCAGCATTTATTGCCCATTTCTTATTGCCATTGAGAAGGTGCTGGTGAGCTGCCTTCTTGAACTGCTGTAGTCCACATGGTGTAGGTACACCCACAGTGCTGTTAGGAAGGGAGTTCCAGGATTCTGACTTAATGACAGTGAAGAAACGGTGACACTGCTCCAAGACAAGATGGTGTGTGGCTTGCCATCTCCACTTCTACCGATATTTTGTCAACATCCTCTACCTTAGTCAGCATTGATACAAAGTACTCATTAAGTATTCTAGCCTTGTCCTGCACCTCTAAGCATACATCAACTTCTTTGTCCCTAATAGGAAGTGACCCGGCTTTTTATACTCGCTTACTATTCACATGCCGGTAGAAGATTGTTGGATCCCTTTTAGATTCATTGCCATTCTATTCTCAAGTTCTCTCTTTGCCAGTCATAGTATCCACTTAATTTCCCCTCTCAGCTTATTGTATTTGACCTGATTCTCACTTGAAGAATTTGCTTAACATACAGCTTACACCCTCTTTTTTTGTTTCCTCATATTCTCTATCTCCCTTGTTATCCAAGAAGTCCTGGCTTTGGTTGCTTTGCCTTGTTGGAATGTACCTAGCCTGCACTTTTATTTTATTCTTTCATGAGATGTGGGCGTCGCTGGCTAGGCCAGCATTTTTATTGCCCATCCCTTATTGCCCTTCAGAAGATGGTTTGGTGTCATGAAAGTATAATAATTTTCATAATATTTTTCTGGTTTATTGTGAAGTAGGTTTATGGGGGTAAGTATAGTTGGGTCTGTCTGTGTGTGAGTTAATTGCATTTGGAGTCAAGTAGACTGCAAGGTTAAATTATCAAAAGTGGCTAGGTGCTTGACATGCTAATGAGTAAACATGGAAGCTAGCTTAGCATATAAGGTGTGATGGGAATTTGCATTTTTAGATAGATGAAGGGTTATTTAGATTTCAAAGGGATCTCAGTCTGTTTACAACTAGACAGATAAGCAAGGCTAAGGAATGTGTTTATTTTTCCCAAAAGTTACTGACAATATATAGTGACAACATGAAAGTTTTTATATTATGAGGGAGATACAGTTTCAAAGATGTATGGAGGAATAGAATTTACATATTAAAAAGAGAGAAACATATATAAAGGAGAATGAAAGGCTATGTGTCAGGGGAAGGCCATGTAAGATCAGACAAGAGTGTATGAAATAGCCTTAATGAAGCCTCCAGCATTTGTGCTTAAGTCTGCTGTCTATCGAAACTGAAGCTGGAGAAAAGCCATTTGGAATTCCACTGTCCAGGGTATTGTGTTAACTTGCTGCATCTGTTTTAAATCTAAAATCTATTTTGGACCATTACCTTAAAGGGTGTGTAACTGGAGTCAGGTTAATTAGGAAGCTTAGGAGTTATTATAGTAATAATTGTAGTCTTATGCATGTCCTTGAAGTCTTTTATTTTGCTAATAACTATTTTAATTTAATTTTTAGATATCTCTCAAGGTCTTGGTGGACTTTTTACTTCTGAATTCAGTGCACACATCTCGTAATGAATATCAATTACAAAATCGTTGTGATAGCGCGATTAGGTTTCCCTCGTGGATTTGGTCCACCTGACACACATAATCTGCCACATCATAGCAGGTGGTGAGCTGCCTTCTTGAACTGCTGCAGTCCATGTGGTGTAGGTATACCCACAGTGCTGTTATGGAGGGAGTTCCAGGATTTTGACCCAGTGACAGTGTAGGAATGGTGATATATTTCCAAGTCAGCATGATGAGTGGCTTGGAAGGGAACTTGCAGCCAGTGATGTCTCTATGCATATGCTGCCCTTGTCCTTCTAGGTTGGAGAGATCTCAGGTTTGAAAAATGCTGTCAAAGGAGTCTTGGTGAGTTGCTGCAGTACATCTTGTAGATGGCACACACTGCTGCCACTGTTCATCGGTGGTGGAGGGAGTGAATATTTGTGGATGTGGTACCAATCAAGCGGGCTGCTTTGTCCTGGATGGTGTCGAGCTTCATGAGCATTGTTGGAGCTGCACTCATCCAGGCAAGTGGAGAGTATTCCATCGTAATCCTGCCAACATTGTAGCTGTACTGGAACAGTTTGCTAAGGGTGCAGCTAGTTCTGGAGCACAAGTCTTCATTACTACTGCCGGAATGTTGTCAGGGCCCATAGTCTTTGCAGTACCCAATGCCTTCAGCCATTTCTTGATTTCACATGGAGGAAATCGAATTGGCTAAAGACTGGCATCTGTGGTGCTGGAGACTTCATGCGGAGGCCAAGATGGATCATCCACTCTGCACTTCTGGCTGAAGATTGTTGCAAATGCCTCAGCCTTGTATTTTGTATTTTTGCACTTGAAATATTTTTCCTTGTATGTGGTGGGCAGGCTTGGGGATCAGGAGGTGAGCTAATCTCCATTGAACCCCCAGCATCCAACCTGCTCTTATAATCACAGCATTTATATGGCTGGCCCAATTCAGTTTTGATCAATGGTAACCCGCAGGTTGTTGATAGTGGGGGATTCCGCGATTGTAATGCCAGTGAATGTAAAGGGCGATGGTTCAATTCTGTCTTGTTGGAGATAGTCATTGCCTGGCACTTGTGCAGCAAATGTAACTTGCCACTTATCAGCCCAAGCCTGAATGTTGTTCAGGTCTTGCTGCATTAGGGTACGGATTTCTTCAGTATCTGACAAGTCACAAATTTTGCTGAACATTGTGGAATCATCAGTAAACACTCCCACTCTGACCTTATGATGGAAGGAAGGTCATTGATGAAGCAGCTGAAGATGGTTGGGCCTAGGACACGACCCTGAGAAACTCCTGCAATGATGTCCTGGAGCTGAGATGATTGACCTCCAACAACCACAACCATCTTCCTTTGTGCTAGGTATGATTCCTACCAGTGGAGGGTTTTCCTCCTAATTACCATTGATTCAAGTTTTGCTAGGGCTCCTTGATGCCACAAATTGGTCAAATTCTATCTTGATGTAAAGGGCAGTCACTCTCATCTCACCTCGGGAGTTCAGTTCTTTTGTCCAGGCTTGGAGCAAGGTAGCAATGAGATCAGGAGCTGAGTGACCCTGGCAGAACCTTAACTGAGCTTCAGTGAGCAGGTTATTACTGAGTAAGTGCCACTTGATAGCACTGTTGATGACCCCTTCCATTACTTTATTGATGATGAAGAATAGACTGATGGGGCAGTAATTGGCCAGGTTGGATTCGTCCTGCTTTTTGTGGACAGGACATACCTGGGCATTTTTCCATGTTGCCGGGTAGATGCCAGTGTTGCAGCTGTACTGGAACAGCTTGGCTAGGGCACAGATAGTTCTGGAGCACAGGTCTTCAGTACTATTTTCAGAATATTGTCAGGGCTCATTTGGAAGATTGTTGCAAATGCTTCAGCCTTATTTTTGCATTTCCGCGCTTGAAATATCTTTCCTCAATGATCATCCATTGTTCAGTTTTTCCTGTCAATATTTGGCTCCATTTTACCCTCTCATCCCATTGAATTTAGGCCCCTTCCAAATTTGATACTTTAGTTCTTTCTTGTTCTTCTCCATTACTAATCTAAATCTTATAGCTCAATGATCACTCTTGGATATCCAAGTATTGTCGCATAGACTTGATTTCCTTGGTCCACCCCATTCCCCAGCACCAGATCCAGCAATGCCTCCTTTCTAGTTGGGCTGAGAAAACACTGGTCAAAGAAGTTCCCCTGAACACATTTCAGAAATTCCTCTCCCTCCTTCCCCTTTACTCGAACATTGTTCCAATTGATACTTGGATAATTAAAGTTCCCCAATATCACCACTCTATAGTTCTTGCACATCTCTGTGATTTCTCTGCAGATTTTCTCCTCTTTCTCACTATTTGGAGACATACTGAATACCCCAAGTAGCGTGGTCATCTCCTTTTTGCTCCTCAACTCCAACACTAACACCCATTCCCAAATCAGTACTGACACCTCAGCTCCTATTTTGCTTCCCTTTTCTGAACACTTTACATTCTTGAACATCAAGGACACAGTCCTTACCATTTTTAAGCCATGTTTCCAATATTGCCATTAAATCATACTCCCAAATGGCTCCCTGCATGCATAGCTCATCAACCCTATTCATCACACTTTGTTCATTTATGTACATACATTGTAATCCTATCTCTGTATTGCTCTTAGTCACTCTTAGTCCGCCCCTCTCTCATATCGTTCCACTTCCTTCTCTAGTAAGGCCCAGCACTTTCCCTCCTTAATGCACCTTCTTCCTCTTTTCTGCTTCTATATGTGATTGTCCACTGATGGAGTGCCACAGGGACCAATGCTGGGGGCCTTAACTATTTACAATCTATATTAATGACTTACATGAAGGGACAGACTGTATTGAAGCCAAACTCACTGATGACACAAAATTAGGTCAGGAAGCAAGTTGTGAGGAGCACTCGAAGAGCCTGCAAAAGGACACAGATAGGTTTGGTAAGTGGGAAAAAAATTGCCAGATGGAGAATAATGTGGGAAAATGTGAGGTTGCCCACTTTGGCAGGAAGAATTTAAGAAAAACAGTTGACTATTTAAATGGAGAGAGACTGCAGAATGCTGCAGTACAGAGGCTTTTTAAAAATTCATTCATGAGACATGGGCATCGCTGGCTAGGCCAGCATTTATTGCCCATCCCTAATTGCCCTTGAGAAGGTGGTGGTGAGCTGCCTTCTTGAACCGCTGCAGCTGATGTGGTGTAGGTACACCCACACTGCTGTTAGGGAGGGAGTTCCAGGATTTTGACTCAGCAACAGTGAAGGAACGACGATGTATTTCCAAGTCAGAATGCTGAGTGGTTTTGAGCAGAACTTCCAGGTGTTGGTGTTCCCTTGAGCCCGAATAAATGAATCACAAAACATTAGCATGCAGACACAGCAAGAAATTAGGAAGGCAAGTGAAACGTTGTCCGTTATTGCAATGAGTTGGAGCATAAAAGTTGGGTAATCTTGTTACAACTGTACAGGGCATTGATGACTCCACAACTGGAGCACTGCGTACTGTTTTGGCTTCCTTACTAGTGGAAAGATATACTGGCATTGGAAGCAGTTCAGAGAAGGTTCACTAGGCTGATTCCTGGGATGAAGATGTTATGACCACAGCCAGTGTTAATATGACCACAGCCAGTGTTAATTGTTGCGCAAACCAAATTGCAGAGGGATACTTGGCTTACAGGCCATAAGCTTTTTATTTGTATTCAGATGATGCAAAGAAGGCATTCTAACATCAGCAGTAAAAGGTCCAGTAACACTTTTGGTATTTTAAAAATTAAAAGTAAAAGTTTTATTAACAAAAATTAGAGAGAAAACTTAAGCACACAAGATTACAATTACACAATTAAGGTAGTCTTAAAAAACATTCCCCCAAAAACTCTCTACCTGGTCAAACCCACAAGTAAACACCTTCCAGGGAACACTCCATTATAGATGTTTAAATATGAAATCCCCTAATATTACACAAGGCAAACTGCTGTAGCTTCAATCAAGGTGTACCACATGACCTTTACCCTCTTCTGTGGTGCAATCTACTTCAGAATAAAACTGCTTACTGCAGTCCAAGACTTTTTTGGCTTGACTGGATGGGTGATTCACACTGCATCCTCTCCCAGCCCAGACCTCCTGCTATCTCAACAGCTCAAACAGCTCCAGCAATCTCCTGCCATCTCCAGCTCAACAGCTCTCTAGCTCAATAGCTATATCCAGCCATCAGCTATCCAGCTCAACAGCTAAAAAACAGATATCCACAGTAACTCTAATATACCTTTTTCCCCTTTCATCTCAGTCCCATTGTCCTCGCACCCCTTTGAAACTCAAATCCTTTCAAATATAAGATCTTTCATGTTTCCATCTTGTCGTTGCTTTTGTGTCAATAAAATATCATATCCCAACTATTTGTTTATCTATGAACACCTGCAAGATGCAAACATTTTTCATGTAACCTCTGACTCCCCATTGATATTCAAATAACCTCTCAAGGTTTGGCCTATACTCAGTGGCGTCTAAGCTTTTCATCTTCCATTCTTCTGGAGATTACTACCTTCAAGGTTGTACTTTTTAACCTCCACCTAAATTCCTGAAAATCTGACTATAGGCCATCAATACTTGCTCTCTCTATAGTACCTGTACCACAGACTCAGGCTCACATCCTTCCCCCTGCAGAATACTCTGCACCCTCTCTGTGATGTCCTTTATGCTGTCACCAGGGAGGCAACACACTGAGCATGACTTGTGTCTACTAAATTGTCCTTTGAATTCTCTTATTTTGGCCTTGTTAAAGTGGCATCCGGGTAGCCAATTTCCCATTAATTTGCCTCATAACTCGCAATGAGAAGATATTCATTACCATTCTAGAGGAGGATGTCAGTTCCAGTTTTTGACAACAGGAAGTCAGGTACTTCATGGGCTGTCATTGATTCCTTCCATTGTTGATATCGACTGTTCGGCATATGCAATATACCTCCATTCATCTCTCACTCATCTTTGCCATTGGACACATACACAAACTTTTCCAAACAATCCTCTCCTTCAATGTGGGTAGAGTGGACATGCACCATCAGCTGCTTCCTCTATATTTTTAGGATGTTTGCTCATTTGCCCCTAAATTCTGCAAGATAAACTCACTTGTGAAGTTAAAAATATGATATATCATGGGCTGGAAGCTGCCCTGTGCCATGGCTGAGCATTCAAGATAAATGTTCAGAATTTGGATCCTTTCCTCCGTTATCAAACCTTTGACTGAAAGCTTTAAATCCACTACTATGGGCTAAGTCCAAGTGAATCTGGGTTAGAATCCATGTCAAAATAAGCCACTGCTGAAATCCTTGTACTGCCATTCCTCCAATGTTCAGTTAATCTTCTTGATCCAGGAGTCCGGACCTTATGCAGCACTTGATAAATGCTTATGTCAATCACAGTCTATCACAAAACAAAACATAGGTTAATCACAAGGCAGTGAGTAGAGTTAATACAAAGCAAGGTATGGATCACATCCTACCCCTTCCCCATTCCTTAGGAATTTTCCATTGCTTTTTTTCAGGCTACTAGTTAAATAGAATATTCCATGGCACATCCTGCAACAGAAGGGAAACTATCCAAACAATTTATGTTAAAAGGATAGCAAAGCTCATTACAGGTGAACTCAGATTTGGAGCCTAATCCCTCTGACGTACACCTGAATTAGCCCATTTTGAAACAAGTATAATCACTGAGTCCCAGTCAATAGTGTGAATGAGTTTAGTGAGGATGAATTCTGTTCCCAGGGTGAGACACACCAAGGGCAGCATGGGTTGAAGAATGATCATGAAAGAGTTGTAGCCCTATGTCAGCCTTGTACTCGCTTTAAGCATGGTACCCTGCTGATAACGTGGGATCAATTTACAAGGAATTCAATGGTGCAATTTGCTTTCCAGCCGAAGGAATAAGTACTATGTGAGAAATTAACAATAGGCCTCCCTAGAAAAGGAACAATTTGGCTAAATTGGTTTGTTAGATTATTCTCTTCATTCTCTCAATCCTAACATCCATTCAAAGGATTGGCTTAATTGTTTTAATTTCTTAAATTTGTGACTGTTAGCACATTTTCTCCTGAAGGCACCATCCAATGAATATGATCCTTTGTATATCAATTAATTTGTCATGTGTTAGATTAATGATAAATCTTTAATAAACATTTCATCTTATTTTTCTAAAGAAAAGCAAGAATTTAGGAAACATTTAAAGAAATGATTCAAAATGTTCAACAAAATATGTACATTTAAATTTTAAAAAAACAGTGATAAAGATGTACCTCTGGCCTACGAAAAAAATAAAGGATAGTATAAGATTAAAAGAAGAGGCTTATAACATGTGATGAATAATAGTATGCCTGAGGATCGGGAGAGTTTTAGGAACGCGAGTGATGAAAAAGTTGATTAAAAATGGAAAAATAAAATGTGAGAGTAAACAAGCTAAGAATATTTTTTAAATTGTAACAGCTTTTATGATCATGTAAAAAAGAGGAGAGTAGCTAAAGTAAATGTTGATCCCTTAAAGACAGAGACAGGAGAAATTGTTATGGTGAATGAGGTAATGGCAGAGATATTCAACAAATATTTTGTGTCTGTCTTCACTGTAGAAGACACATATTATATAGCAGAAATAAAGGGTAAGCAAGGGATGAATCAGAATGAGGAGTTTAAGGTTATTAATATTAGCAGAAAAAAATGTACTAAGAGAAAATTAAGGGACTAAAAGTCAACAAATCCCCAGGACCTCATGGCCTCCATCTAAAGAGATCTAAAAGAGGTTGTTGCAGAGACAGTGGATTTATAGGATATGATTTTCCAACATTCCCTAGATTCTAGAATTGTCTCATAGGATTTTAAGTTAGCAAATGTAACATTGTTACTCCAGAAAGGAGAGAGAGAAATTACACAGAACTAACAAAGAACATCTCGACCACACCTCCTCACATCCTGCTTTCTGTGAGGATTCCATCCCATTTTCCCAGTTTCTCCACCTCCATCACATCTGTTCTGATGAACCTTCCACAATGGCGTTTCTGACATGTCTTCCTTTTTCCTGAGCTGTTGCTCTCCTCCCACTGTGTTCAACAGGGCCCTCAATCATGTCCAACCCAGTTCCTGGAATTCTGCCCTCACCCCTTCCCCTCCCTCCCAGAGCCATGATAGGGTTCCCCTTATCCTCAATTTTCATTCCACCAGCCTCCACATTCAAAGGATCATCCTCCGCCATTTCTGCCAACTCCAGCATGATGCCACCACCAAACACACCCTCCCATCATCCCCTCTGTCAGCACCCCATAGGGAGTTTTCGCACCTAAATACCCTGGTCCACTCCTCCATCACCCCCCAACACCTCATTCCCTTCCCACGGCACCTTCCCATGCAATCACAGGAGGTGCAACACCCTGCCTCTTTACCTCCTCCCTCCTCAAGGCCCCAAACACTCCTTTCAGGTGAAGCAGTGATTCAGTTGCACTTTTTTCAATTTAGTTTCTGCATTTGCTGCTCACAATGTGGACTCCTCTACACTGGGGAGACTAAACACAGACTGGGTGACCGCTTTGTGTAACACCTTTGCTCAGTCTGAAAACATGACCCAGACCTCCCTGTCGCTTGCCATTTCAACACTCCACCCTGCTCTCATGCCCACATGTCCATCCTTGGCCTGCTGCAATGTTCCAGTGAAGCTCAACACAAACTGGAGGAACAACATCTCATCTTCTGATTAGGCACTTTGCAGCCTTCTGGGCTCAACATTGAGTTCAACAACTTCAAATGAACTCTGCCTTCCATTTTCATATATTTATATATTTTTTTCAATCCCCTCCTTCCACAAGGGCCAGTCTGTAATTTGTTCTCATGTTTTACTTCTAGAGAGTGCTGATCCTTTTTCTGCTATTAACATATTCTGCTAACTGACCTTTTCACCACTTTTAACACCTGCCTTATTCTTTAAGATTAGAATTTACACTCCCTTTGTCTTGTGTCCATGTCATCTTTGTCAACCTCTCCTGTGCTCCCACCTATCACTGACCTTCTATTCTGCTCCATCCCCTCAAACGGTATAAAATCCATCACATTTCTTATCTCTCTTCAGGCTCTGAAGAAGAGTCCTACGAACTTGAAACATTAACTCTGTTTCTCACTCCATAGATACTGCCAGTGCTGCTGAGTTTTTCCAGTATTTTCAGTTTTTATTACAGAGATCTAAAAGCCATTTAGCCTGACATCAGTCATCTGGATATTGCTAGAATCTATTATTAAGGAAGCCTTAGAAATAAACTTAGAAAATCATAGTATGATCAAACAGAGGGGATATGTTTTTACATAAGGGAAATTCTGTTTGACAAATGTGTTTGTTTTTTTGAGAATGTAACTCATAGGGTAGGTAAAGAGGAGCCAGTGGATTAAGTATGTGAATTTGCAGAAGGCATTTGATCAGGTAACACACAAAAGGTTAATATGCAAGATAAGGACTCACGGGGCAGAATTTTCTGTCTGTCGGGCAGGCGGGCCCGACCCAATCGCTGGGGCCGCACCGCCATTTTACGTGGGCAGGCCAATTAAGCCCCGCCTAGCGTGACATCCGCTGGGTAGCGCTATGTGCTCCCTGTGCGGGAGGGGGGGATTCCCTAAAATCGAGAGTACGCTCTTTCGCGCATGCGCACGAAAGAGCGCAGATCTCCCTGAGGCTAAGTGCAGCCTCAGGGAGATCGTCTCGACTTTTAAAAATATTTAAAAAATTTTTAAAATCCCTTACGTATCCCCTCATGTGACAATGTCACATGAGTTGGGACATGTTCATAATTTACAGAACAACTTTATTACAATTTTTAAAACCCGGCACGAAACATCATCCCGCCGCTGGATGAGGTTTCATGTTTTTTCTATTTGCTGCCAGGGCTCCTGGCCGACCCACCAACCTTAAGGTTGGACAGACAGATCCTTTAATTGGTTAATTGATCCTGTCAATGGCCTCAAGTGGCCATTGACTAGTCAGCAGGCCAGCAACTGATTTTGCTGTGCCCCCGCCTACCTGAAAATTTAAATGGGGCGGGATGACCTCGGGAGTTCCGCCTGACGTCATCCCGCGTAATTTTATGCATCAGCGAGCGGGCCCCGCCCCCAGCTCGCTGATGGCAAAATTATGCCCGTGGTGTGGGGTAACATATTAGCATAGGTGGAGGATGATTGTTGGGCATGGAAGCAGAGTGTAAGGATAAACAGCACATTTTCAAGTTGGCAGGCTGGAACCAGTGGAGTGGCACAAGGATCAGAGCAGGGATCTTAGCTATTTAGCATCAATATTAATGACTTAGATGAAGAAACAGTGAGTAATACATGCAAGTTTACTACAGATACAAATCTAGGTGGGAATATAAGCTGTGAGGAGGATACCAAAAGGTTGAAAAGAGATGAATAGGTGAAAAGCCAACAAGATGGCAGATGGAGTATAATATGAGGAAGTGCGAAGTTATTCACTTTGATTATAAAAAGAAAACAGTAGAAGATTTTAAATGTTGATGCTCAGAGAGACTTGGGCATACTCGTACAAGGAACACAGAAAGTTAGCATGAAGGTACAGCAAGTTTTATGTTTTTGGTTATCAGGTTCGCTTTGTCCAGCGAATGCTAGATGCTTCCTTGATATTAACACATTAGTTGGTGCTTGAAACAACATAGGCAGAGAGACCAATTAACTGAACAAACACTGGTGGTTTGTTGGAACTAAGAACAGAGCACTAACACCATGTGAGCTTCTTCAATCGCCTCCAGCTCTAGACTTACAGTTATCCAAGAAGCCTGCACAGTGTAGCGATTGGTCAACTAACTACATTCTCTTAAAGGTACATAGTACTCCACTTTACCACATCCCTCCCCCTTTACATGAAAGTACAATTGACAAGCATTACAACAACCCAACTATTTCCATAAATAACTATTTACAAGTCAAGTCTCTCAGGAGGCTTCCTCGGACGTGTCAAGCATCATAGCTCAATGGCTTCGGCTGGTTTTTCCAAGACCCCCTTCTCAGGGGTCAACTGTCCACCAGGTTCTTCGGTGGAAGTGGGCAAGTTTGTGTCTTTGACGCTCTCGCATCTAATAGGCCCCACCGGTACTACCAAATCGTGTGATATTTCTTCCACATGTGGTGCAGACTCCAACGCAAATGATGACAGCATTCCTTCTTGTGGGACTGTCTCTCTTCTCCGGAGATGATCCAGGTGTCATCCAATTATTTGGCTGTTTACCGACACATTACAGGAGAGAGGTCCTGTCACGACACTCACTTCGCCTAATGGCCAATTGGGCCCATCTCCAAAGTTCTTCACCAGAACTGTGTCTCCCATCGTGAAATTTCTTTCATGATTATGGTCATCATGTCTAGTCTTCTGGGCATCTTGGCTTCTCTCCACCCTCCCCCCTAAATTCAGCCTGATAAGAGTTAGACGGGTGCGGAGATGTCTCTTCATTAGTAATTCAGTGGGAGTGATACCAGTGGTCCTGTGTGGCGTTGCCTGGTATGTGAACAGGAACGGTGACAATCTGGTGCTGATGGAATCCCCGTCCAGCTTTTTCATCGTGGACTTAAAAGTTTGGACGCTCAGAGGCTTGTGGTCAGATATAAAGTGAAAATGGCGACTGTGGAGGTATTGACAGACTTTCTGAACACCAAACACAACAGACAAGCCCTCCTTCTCAATTTGAGAATACCATCGCTCTGCAGCACTGTGTGTGAGATGTATAACCAATGGGTCGTTCGGATCCATCCATCATCCAATCTCAAGTTAAAATCAATTCTTTCTTTGGGTCAAAGTGGACCAGTACGGCCGATGACCTTAACAATTGCTTTACCTTCAGAAACGCATCCTGGTGTGGAGCTTGCCAAATCTATTTATAGTTTTTCTTAAGAAATGTATATAAAGGAGCCAGTACGGTTGATACATTTGGGAGAAATCGTCCATAGTAGTTTATCATGCCTAAGGCGGCCTTTAGTTCTGTAGTGTTTCTCGGTGCAGGTGCCTCACAAATAGCCTTGACCTTTTCTTCCACAGGATGCAGGGCCTGTATGTCGACCTTATGGTCCAACTAAACTACCTCTTTGGCCTGTAAAAGACATTTTTTCGCTTCAAGCATAACCCCACTTGTGAGAAGTATTTCAGCACCTCCTCCAAATTAGCTAAGTGTTCTTCGTCAGTTCGTCCAGTGACTAAGACATCATCCAGATAAACAATGAAATGGGGCAGTCCCTGAAGCAGATCTTCCATGGTGCGCTGGAAAATAGTAAACACCAATGAGATCCCAAAGAATAGTCGAGTATATTGATACAATCCTCAATGTGTATTGATGGTCACAAATTCCCTAGAGCCTTTTTCCAACTCTACCTGCTGGTAAGTGTGGCTCATGTCGAGTTTTGAATATGTGATGCCCCCTGCCAATTTTGAATATAATTCGTCAACCTTCACTATCAGGTGTCAATCAAGTTTGGCCACTGTTTATAGTTTACTTATAGCCACCGCATAAGCGAACATTTTGGCCTGGCTTCAGTACGGGTACTATGGGTGCTGCCCACTCCGAAAATTGCACCAGTTGTAAGATACCCAACTTTTCCAACCTGTTTATCCAGGTCTCAACCTTGTCCCTTAGAGCATAAGGGACTGGTCTGGCTCTGATAAACCTGGGGGTTGCATTAGGGTCTACCGGGATTTTGGCTTGTAGCCCACGATTCCTTCCTAGCTCGTCACTGAAAATGGAAGCGCACTTTTGCAACAATTCCTGTAAGTTTCTCATCCTGATTTGAAAAATCTCGGCCCATTTCAATTTAAACTTTTTGAGCCAGTTGCAACCAATTAAAGTGGGGCCCGCTCCAGCTAAGGGGTAAAGTTGCAGACTGATCCCCATGCTGCACCAGGACTTGACATATCCTTTTCACTCTTATTTCTTTGCCCGTATATGTTTTTAATTTAGTGATTGGTTGTTCTAATGGAATCCTTTATTCAAGTGTCTGAACGTATGTTCTCCTATGACAGACATTGATGCCCTAGTATTGACTTCCAACTTGATGGGTTGTTTATTGACTCTAATGACTACCTGGATTGGCTCAGTTCTATCTACTTTTAGGTTGTTTCATGATTGGATGTTAGATTCTGCTTCCTCTGGTTCTTCAAGGAGACAGATTTTGCAATTTCTACCTTTGTTTTTAAAATGCTGTCTCAGTCTATCTTGACAATGCCGGATTATGGTGACCATTGCAGTGGCAGAAAAAGCATTCGATATTTCTGAACTGTCTATTGCCCGTAGGCTGCCTGGATGCATTTCTCTCATTAATGTTGTGGGTTTTCACTGTAGCACTGTTGTTCTTCAATGGTCTGTACATAGTGGGCATTCCCCGCCTTTCTGCGGAGTCCAATGTATTTGCATCTTTTGTCACCAGCCCTTCCCGCCCTTCAAGATGGACGGCGCCATTTTGTGTATCTTTTATTGCCCCTGAGTCTCTAACAGTCTCTGCAACTAATTGCCAATTCCAATGTTGCCAATTCCAATACCCTACTGAAGTCTAGATTAGTTTCCGATAGCAATCGCTTTTGAATAGCATTGTCCCTGATTCCGTATATCAACCGGCCTCTCAACATGTCATTAATTGAAGTTCTGAACTCACAATATTCTGTTAATTCCTTTAAAGCAGCTACGTAGCCAGCGATTGTCTCTCCTTGGAAGCCTATTCCTCGAATGGAATATAAAACGCTGCAGTGACAGGGCTTTGGCTTCAGATGGTTTTTTACAATATTCACTAACTCATTGAAAGTCTTCACATGGGGGTGTTAGGTGATGTGAGCCTGCAGATCAGCCCATACGTTTTGCTCCCACATGTGGACAAAAGAATCGCCCTCTTGTCCTCCTTCGCGATGTCGTTAGCGGTAAAGAAGAATGATAGGCTTTCGATGTAATGAGACCAGTCATCGGAAACAGAGTTGAACGGTTCAAGATGCCCAAACCGCGGCATACTCGATGACTAAGGAGACTGCGCTTTCAAACAACTTTCAAGGTAGTGGCAAAGTAACATAGCTGGCTTACCGCAGCTTTCTTGATTACCGTCAATTGATCCAGTTTATCCTCATCGCCAATTTTATGTTTTTGGTTATCAGCTTCGTTTTGTCTGGCGAACGCTAGCTCCGCCCTTGATATTAATACATTAGTTGGTGCTTGAAACAATATAGGCAGAGAGACCGATTAACTGAACAAACACTAGTGATTTATTGGAACTAAGGATGGAGCACTAACACCAGTTGTGTTTCTTCAATAACCTCCAGCTCTTCCAGCTCTAGACTTACAGTTGCCCAAGAAGCTCACACTATGTAGCGATTGATCAATACAGTCACATGGTCAACTAACTACATTCTCTTAAAGGTACAAAGCGCTCTACTTTACCACAGCAAGTAATTAGGAAGGCAAATGACATGTTGGCCTTTATTGCAAGGGTTTGAAGTGCAAGAAGAAAGAAGTCTTGCTCTAATTGAATAGGCCTTTGGTGAGGCCACACCTTTTCATACATAGAGAAAATGCATGGCACAGAAACAGGCCATTTGGGCCAATCAGTCCATGGAAGTGGTTATGCTCCACTCAAGCCTCCTTTCATCTTTTCTCATCTAAATCTACCATCCATCCCCTGTGCTTGTTTAGTTTTGCTTCAACCGCTCTCTGTGGTAATGAGTTCCACATTCTCACCACTCTTTGAGTATAGAAGTTTCTTCTGAATTCCTGATTGGATTTCTTGATAACCATCTTACGTTAATGGCTTCTAGTTTTACATTTTAAAATGTATCCATTCATGGATGTAGGCATCACTGGCTGGGCCAGCATTTATTGACCATCCCTAGTTGTGCTTGAAAAGGTGTTGGTGAGCCGCCTTGTTGAACCGCTGAAGTCAATGTGGTGTAGTTACACCCACAGTGCTGTTAGGGAGGAAATTCCAGGATTTTGACCCAGCGACAATGAAGGGACTGCGATATAGTTTCAAGTCAGGATGGTGTGTGTCTTAGAGGGGAACTTGAAGGCTGTGGTGTTCCCATGTATCTGCTCTTCCCCACAAGAGGAAATATGAATGTGCACAATTTAGTTCTCCCTATTTAAGGAAAGATATACTTGCCTTGGAAGCAATACAGCAAAAGTCCCCTAGATTGTTCCTGGGATGAAAGGGTTGTCCCATGAACAAAAGGCTAATTAAATTGGGAGTTTTGAAGAATGCAGTTTAGAAGAATGAAAGGAGTTTGAGAAGGTAGAAATTGAGAGGTTATTTCCCCTGGCTGGAGAATCGAGAACAGGGAGACATAGTCTCAGAATAAGGGATTGATCACTTCAGACTGACATGAGGAGAAATTTCTTCGCTCAGAGGGTAGTGAAACTTTGGAATTTTCTACCACAGAGGGTTTTGGTTTCAAAGCTGGCATAGACAGATTTTTGATCTCTCAGGGAATCAAGGGATATGAGGGACAGGTGGGAAAGTGGAGTTAAGATAGATCAGCCATGATCATATTAATGGCGGAGTGGGTTTGAGAAGATTTATGGTCTAATCCTGTTCCTATTCTTTATGCTCCTATTATTTTGAATATGGAATATGGTACACGTACAGCTGGATGACTCAGAGCTGGCCACCTAGGCACCAAAGCCATGCCAGATTCCAGATCTTGCCAGATTTTGGGGTGAGTGGTAGGGCCCATGGGTGGTTCGGGTCAAGCCAGGTCAGGTGGGTTCAGGGATCGCTTGGAGCATGGGAACAGAATGGCATGCAAGCGGCAAAGCAGATAACTATTCCAGTGACACACCATGCCTAAGCAGCACCTAGCCGAATTGTCCAGGAAAGTTACTTTTTTATTTTACTTAATTAAAATTGATGCATGGCACATTCCAAAAATGTCCAGTTTTTGGAAAACTCTGGATTTTGGACAGCCGGATTTGAGACACAGCACTGTACTTGAAATGATCTCTGTTTCTGCAGCCCAAGCCTGAATGTTTTCAATGTCTTGCTGCATATGAACATGGACTGCTTCAGTCTCTGAGGAGTTGCGAATGGTGCTGAACATTGTGCAACCATCAGCGAATGTCCCCACTTCTGACCCTATGATGGAGGGAAGGTCATTGATTAAGCAGCTGAAGATGGTTGGACCTAGGACACTACCCTGAAGAACTCCTGCAGTGATGTCCTGGAGCTGAGATGGTTGGCGACCGATTACCACAACCATCTTCCTTCGTGCTGGTATGACTCCAACCACTGGAGACTTTTCTCCCAATTCCCATTGGCTCCAGTTTTGCTACGGCTCTTTGATGTTGCACTTGGTCAAAAGTTGCCTTGATGTCAAGGGCTGTCACTGTCACCTCACCTCCAAAGATATAGAATTTAAAATATAATTTATAACTAGAATAAACACTGTAACTTGATAGCAGGGCAATCAGCATCAATAGATGGAGGGAATGAATCATATATTTTGGTGTTTCTCTGAGAGGGTGCATACCCCAGGGGCGGGGTTTCTAGTTTGGCAGATGCCCGCAGTCAACAGGTCCAGGAGCAGCCGGGGAACGGCTCAGGGAGCTGAAGAATCCAAAAGCAATAAATAAAGATTTTAAAATGCCGAAAAAAATGTCCATGCATCAGAATCCGTCACCTGAACATATGGATGAAAATTCTGTCGAAACATTTTTATTTTTTTTAATAACTATCAGAAACCTCATCCCACCCTTGGATGAGGTTTCCTCAAAAAGGCTGATTCGCCAGCCCGCCAATCGTAACGGGCAATGAAAAATCTCCGTTAATTACAATGTCAATGGCCTTAATAGGCCTCTTAATTGTTGGCGGGCAGGCTGTCAACTCTCATGCACGCACACGGACTGAAATATTGCGCAAGAGCGCGACGACATTGACATTGGGATGCTCGCCGACGTCATCACTCACCTACTTCACATTCGAACGGGTCAGACACATGCCCACATACCGAGTGAAAAATTCTGCCCCAGATGTTATAACCTATTGTCATGAATTAGCATCTGCCAGGCAATTAGCTGCTAAATTTCAACAATGCCCATCTTTCCCTGAAATGGCCTGCTCCTCTGCTTCTAATGGAAGCTCAGAGGTAGCCAGTAGCAACATGTTGGGGTTGGGAGTCTGATGATGAAGCTTCCTGGTATTCTCAAGTGGATTGCTGTGCCCTATGCTCATGTACTCCTTCAATCTCTTCATACCTCTCGGTGTAACCAGATTCACTCTTATTTATAAGATGCTTTATTGATTCAATATAATGCCAAGGCAGGAAAACACAGAGTGAATTGAACATGATGAGAAGCACTTAATACAAACAGCATACTTCTATTTGCAGCCTCTCACAAAAATCACACACATAAACAAGAAACACAATTTCACTGGTTTGCTCCTTTTAAAGCTTTAAGCTTCTTGACTGATTCCTAGGTCTGTAAATTGGATTGTACAGTACCTGATTATTAGTTGACAAAGGGAGTTGAATGGTCCAGTATGAGCTGGCCAAAGCCAAATGGGTTATGGCGCCCTGTAGTTGATCAGGGAACTTGCCTGAAATTAGCATTAGACTCACTGTCTATAAATGGAGAGGTGAGGGCTCTGGTCTGAAAGTGGATTGTAACTATTCTCAAAAGATTGACCCTTAATTGGGACATTGGAGGCTGCCAACCAGAGAACATTTTCTCTGCTTGCCTGAATGTGCAACCCCACACCCCCTCCATGCCCAATACCACATTGAAGCTGAAAGTAGTCAACAACTGCTGCTTGTACCCTGCCTCCACCTGCACACCCACTCTGTTAGTCATCCCCCCATCTCCAGCCATCGAGCTGCATCCAGAGTCACTGCTGAAAAGCCCCTTTACAATCAGCTCACTGCCTCTTCAGATGCCACTAGTACACCAGTCATGTCTTGATGATGCGACAGAACCAATTTCATACAATCACTTTGCATGAATTCTTACACATCTTTACCCCTGAATTCAGCTACTCTCTGGATGTACATTAAAATATGAACGTGAGGCTATATTCAAAGGGCAATGATGCTATTTAACTCAATAAGGGTGGCATCAGAGTTCTGTGAAGTGGACACGACAGTACAGCAGGTCAGACAAACTTTGTAAAGTAAAGGCAGATCAACAATGTGGGTTATATAGTATAAAGGTGCTCAGGCAGAGCAAGGGTTAATGTGGGACTGGACAACAGTACTGTCCATGGTACAATGTAGAGAGTCACATGATGGTAGTTGTGTGTAGTAGAGTCTGGAAGGAACCAGCATGGAGACTGCATCCATGCAGGGCTGGACCTTGGCTATGTGTATAGTTGTGGGTTACCAGTAAACAATTTATGTTCAACCATACCAGCCTCCAGACCTCTTCATGAAACAACAAACAACCTTACAACATGGTGGCAATGAAGAATGGACCCTGAAATCCCACAGAAGCTGGAGAAGAACCCAAATTCTCAAAGTATGATAAATTAAAGAACTGAAGCCTGACTGGTGAAAAATGTGCCTAAATTGAAGACACAGTTGGAGATTGCTTAAAAAAACAACCTTCATTGCAGATGTAGAAGCTGAAGGACTCAACCAGGGCATGTGGAGGTTCATGGAAAGATCTGATCGAATGCAGAGTCAAGGGACCTAGCTAGATCAAAAAAGACTGAGCAAAATTCAAAACAGGAACAAAGGCTGAAAGGCAGAAGAATCCACTGTGCAGATGAGAAGAAGAAACTGAATAAAGGCAGAGTCAAGAGACCTGGCCAAATCACAAGAAGGTTGAGCAAAATACCATAAAAAAGCTGAATTTTTGAAATATGCAGCCATCAGGATCAGAACATCCTGAGTGCAGCTACAGGAAAGCTGCAGCAATAGGTCTACAGCCAGCACCATAACATGGACTGCAGTGGTTCAAGAAGGCAGCTCACCACCACCTTCTCAAGGGCAATTAGGGATGGGCAATAAACGCTGGCCCAGCCAGCGAAGCCCACATCCCGTAAAATGAATGAAAAAAAGACACGAGGTGGCTGAGCTGGACTGAAGGGGAAAAAAAGCTTTTATAAATGTCAGGCAAAGTTAAAAGCTTCTTCCTGTTGATTCCCAGGCTGAGAGGGATAGGTAGCTGGCTCAAACAATTTGTTTTGCCATTTCCTGGAGAATCTGTTAGTTTATAAGAAACACAGCCCCATTGGCACAGCAGGAGGCTGTAGAAACCTGATAAAACACGGGAAGATCAAAGAGAGAGGAAAAAAAAACAGCAGCTGTGCAGCCATTTTGAAGAGAAAAATAATTTAAGGAGGTACTCACCTGTTATAGAAAATGGCCATGAATAGTAAATTAAAACTACCAGACCTATCTAGGCAAAGGCAAGAGCCAAACCAGACCCCAAATTGGGTGTCTTAAAGAAGAAGTTTTTAGATTACAGGAATACATCAGGATTAAGTAAGAAATCAGAAAAAGTAGAAGTAAATACACTTTTATGCTTGTTTGGTATATTTTTGGATGAAGTAATCATAAACCAAAGTATAGATGAATCCTGAGCCACATTTGCTGAGGCGTTAAAAGGCTTTGACAAGTATTTTAAAAACAAAGTTGCGGAGAGCGCAGGCTTTAAAAAAAGGCCTGGGACACTACCAATAAAGGGAGGGAGACATGAGATCCTAGGCCAAGGGAGACAGGAGACCTCAGAGCGAGGAAGATAATACTAAGCAAAACACAAGATGGTTGCAGACCATGTCAGTGCAATGAAATGCATGAGTCAAAAGGATTGGTGCAGAAGAAAGAAGAGGCTAAGAAGCAGCCAAAAGGCTTAAAAATAGAGCTTTTTGAAAAAGCTGCCATAGTATCCAAACCGCAACAGCAGGTGGTAGGGCAGAGTGAGCAGCTGGCTGTGAATGAAGGAGAGCTATCTGAGGTAACTTAAAAAAAGCAAAACCTTTAAAAAGAAAATGAAGTTATTCCACTGGAAAATGTTCATTTCAAATCTCAGTTGAAAGAATTCAATCAGAAGCACAGTCAGGCACAACAGCAGGCAGAAAATGTACTGAAAGTAGTTGTGGCCTTGAAAGACTCTTTTAGCAACCAATACATGTCCCTAGAAGAATATGAACAGTTAAAAAAGAAATTGAATACTGCTTCAGAAAAAAGCTACATTGGGACTATCAGTAGTGACAAAGCAATGCACTGAATACGCTGTTAGTTGGCAAGAGGTCAACAAGAAGATCTATAGTTGAAGGAACAGCTGATTGTCTTTCAAGATCAAATGCCAAAGGAGTACATAGCCCTTCAGCAGCATGAAGAAATGAAAACTGCCTTGAACAATAGAATGGAAGAATAGCAGAAAAAGGTTGAGGACACTCTGCTGAATTACAAGAAAACTTAAGGTGAAGCAATTGTGCTTCGCAAAGAAAAGGAAACCTGTTGAAAGACCTTCACACACTACAAGAATCCCTCTGGTCAAAGTTTGTTCCTTTGGAAAATTACGAATGGAAGCAGAATGATTTTAATATCACTGTGAACAAACTGAAGAACCAGTTGGCAGAGGAGACTCAGCAATCTTCCATATTCCAGGAAGAAGCATAGAGATACAAAAAAGAGTCTGAAGAGCTGTAGAACCAGCTGAATTGTAAAGAGGAGCTTTTGAAAGGAAAAGCTGTAGGACTTTCCAAGCTATGAGTGGATAATAAAGTCATGAGTAGTACAATTACAGAACTGAAACAAATTAAGACTTCGCCAGAGACAGACCTGGCCAACAGTGAAACCAAAATAAAGGACAAGGACAAAGCTCTGCTGTAGACAGAGAATGAAAAGACAGAAATAAGATTGAAAGATGTAAATCCAATGCTGAAGCTCAAGGAACTAGAAGATAAAGCACTGGATGCTTCAGACATACTGAGAACCATTGAGTTGTTGAGAAATTAAATGACTGAAATGAAAATCAAGAACCTAGGATGTCAAGAAAAACTTGAACAGCTGCAAAAGAAAATAAAAGTTCTCACAAAGGACTGTGAAGAGCCTCAGAAACAACTAAGCAGAAGTAAAATTAAATAATATGAGCTTGAAGGACAGCACACAAGAATTAGGTTTCACTAAGGAAAAACTGTTCAGTGTAGAAAACCAACTTTCACGAACGGAGGACGAGTTTGATGAAATGTTGGAATTTCAATGTGAAAAGAGCAATGAAATTCTTGAACTTCGATCCAAACTGGAGAACAAGATGAGATGTGCAGTATGGAAAAGCAAATCCAAGTTTTAAAATCAGATAATTCTGGAACAAAGACAACTGAACTCACCAGAGTAGTTGCTGAGCTGAATGAAAAGATTCATAACATACAAACATACGAACATACGAATTAGGAGCAGGATTAGGCCACTCAGCTCTTCAAGCCTGCAATGCCATTCAGTGAGATCATAATCTTGAAAGAGGATTGGAAAATAAAAGAGTAAACAAATGTTTGGCTGAAATTGTGTAACAAGTGGAAATGAAGGTTCCATTTTTGAAATACCAATGTCCAGCAAGAATATGGCGGACCCCACGAAGGAAGAAAATCTGAGTCTACTCTAGGAATGAATGTCAAGAACATTGTCTTTGGAAGGACTGAGACAAGCCCATGGTATCCAAACAAAGAAGACAGGTTGTCGTAAAGAGAAACACAATCGAAGGAGCGCAAAAACCGAATCGAATGGAGACAACCAAGTTCTGGAAATACAGAGTACTACTGTTTCAATATCAAACCGACAACATCAACCCAGAACAACTGAGATTACCATTCCTCCAAACGTAACAGAGTGAGATCTGGAAGAGTTGTCAAGCCTCCAGACCTTCTGAATTTATAAAATCAGAGACTTGGTGGGGAGGGGGTGGGAGGGGCACTGGGGAGGAGGGGTAGCAAGTAAAGTAAAGAGTGTATTGCAAATATATTTGGATAAGGACTTGGGGGAGGTGTAGGATAAGTGTGCTCAGTCAGAGCAAGGGTTAATATGGGACTGGGGAAACAGTACTACCCATGGTACAATGTAGAAAGTCACATGATAGTAGACTGTGTGTAGTAGAGGGAGTCTGGAGGGAGCCAGCATAGAGACAGCACCCATGCAGGCACTGAACTTGGATATGTACAAAGCCATGGGTTACCAATAAATGGTTTATGTTCAACCATACCAGCCTCCAGATCTTGTGAAACACCAAACAAATTTACAACAGGTTATTCCTAACAACATCTGTGTTTTCTCTTTACAGATATGTATATTTCAAGCATTTTCTGTGTTTTCAGACTTGCAGCATTCAGAATTTTTCCTCCTCGTATTTGCTAAGTGAGTAACTAACAGTCAGTGAAGTGGAAGAGAAGGCAGAGTGGCTGAAATTGAACTGGGTAAGTGAACCATTCCTGAGCAATGAAGCAGAAGGCCAAGTGAAATGACTGGGACAAGACATGAACAGTAACTAGCTCCAGGTCAGTGAAGTGAAAGGCCGAGTGTTAGTCACATGACTGATCAGAGGGTGGGCGAGGAACTGGTTTAATAAACTGCAGGGTCATAAAGGGAAAGAGAGAAATGCTGAAAGGAACAAAGAAAATAGTATTGAGCAGGTTAAAGTTGTTGCATTTGGGAGGTTTATATGATTATTAGGTTTGAGGACTTTATCTTTTGGTGAATAAAAGTGCTATGGATTGTGAATGTATCTTAAATTTTGCTTAAATGAAAGAGGTCAAGTGACATGAGTGGATTCTGCCTAACAGGAAGCCTGTGTGGTTTAATTGTTAAAGGTCAAAAGAAGACTAAAATTATTTTATTGAGAGGGGTGTGCCAGGTGGGGAGGCAATGGCGTAGTGGTATTGTCACTGGGCTACTAATCCAGAGAGCCAGGGTAATGCTCTGGGAACCTGGGTTCGAATCAGTGGAATTCGAATTCAATAAAAATCTGGAATTAAAAGTCTGATGATGACCGTGAAAACATTGTCGATTGTTGTAAAAACCCATCTGGTTCACTAATGCCCTTTAGGGAAGGAAATCTGCTGACCTTACCTGGTCTGGCCTACATATGACTCCAGACCCACAGCAATGTGGTTGACTTTGAAATGGCCTAGCAAGCCATTCAGTTGTAACATAACCACTACAAAGACACAAAAAAGGAATGAAGCCTGACGGACCACCCGGCATTGATCTAGGCACCGGGAATGACAATGTCAGTTGCAGCCCTGTCGACCCTGCAAAGTCCTCCTTACTAACATCTGGGGGCTAGTGCCAAAATTGGGAGAGCTGTCTCACAGACTGGTCAAGCCTGACATAGTCATCCTCACGGAATCATACCTCAGAGATAATGTCCCCGACTCCACCATCACCATCCCTGGGTATGTCCTGTCCTACCGGCAGGACGGACCCAACAGAGGTGGCAGCACAGTGGCATACAGTCAGGAGGGAGCTGCCCTGGAGTCCACAACACTAAATAAGCTGGACACCATCCAGGACAAAACAGTCTGCTTGATTGGCACCGCATCCACAAACATTCACTCCCTCGACCACCAACGCACAGTAGCAGCAGTGTGTACCATCTACAAGATGCACTGTAAGAATTCACCAAGGCTCCTTAGACAGCACCTTCCAAACCCACGACCACTACCATCTAGAAGAACAAGGGCAGCAAATAGATGGGAGTCCGCCACCTGGAAGTTCCCCTCCAAGCCACTCACCATCCTGACTTGAAAATATATCACCGTTCCTTCACTGTTGCTGGGTCAAAGTCCCGGAACTCCATCCCTAACAGCACTGTGGGTGTACCTACACCACATGGACTGCAGCGATTCAAGAAGGCAGCTCACCACCACCTTCTCAAGGGCAATTAGGGATGGGCAATAAATACCGGCCCAGCCAGCAACACCCACGTCCCATGAGTGAATAAAAAAAAAACAAAGTTTACACTTGGGGTCAATGACAGCTGTTCCTAAGTTCATGATGAGGAGGCTCTAGGCCATAGTTTACTGTGCCTGTACTGGGCATCATAGCAGACAATATGGTGGGAAGGCCAAAGATTGGTTTCATGATGTTATGACACCAGTTTGCAATTGTCCACTCCACCTGTCAATAGCGGGCTGTGTGCCCACTGCCACATGGCAGGAGCATAATTTTAATACATCTGCACATCATTAGAAGCCCTGCTCACCGGAATCATCGCCCCCACACAGTGGATCCTCTGGGCATGTTGGCGTGATTGCACACCGATGTGTTTCACAAGGGCTTTTATAATGTCTGTACCTGGTGAGCTGCACTTCAAGGGGAACTCAGAGGTAAGTGCACAGTAACGTTGTGCAGCACTCGCGAGGGTCACCTGTTGGACCTCAAGGTTGAGGCTGCACGCATACAGGCGACAGCACAGGCAGATCACTTTTTCCCAGCTGGCTCACAGTGCGGTGCCAGGGCAAGGGCTACCCTGCGGTTGGGAGGACAGCAAGGGGGCAGGGAGCGAAGCGGCCATGCATCCTGGAAACCTTGTATAAAGTGACCATTCCTCTGCAGCTAAGACAATTCAGATGCAGCCAGAGTGACATGCATGGAGTCAGGCCTCTAGCTATTCTGCCTAGTCAAGCAACGCAGGGGCCTGAAAGTGCCACCAAGTGTCCCAGAGCTTTTCACCCCTCAGCACAGGCTGCAAACTAATGTTTGCAGAACAGCTGGACGACTGGGCACATTGTACAATCTCCTTGCTAAAACTGGCCATGGAGCAATCACTGGTGGAGGCGCCCACACCCTCTTGCTATGTCATCATCCCGGTTTGGACCAGTCTCCCCCATGGTTCAAGCTAACAGTGCAGCCTTGCAGTGCGGGTTAGGAGAATACCTGTGCCTGAGCTGAGAGCACAGCATGCAGCCCAATGAGCAAAGCTGCCGCCAATTGGTCAGGTGGAGTGGGGCGGAGGTGGGTGGGGTTTCGGGCAGCCATGCAGCGCACTAAACTCTGGTCATCAAAGCTGTGGCCAGCACTCTCCGGGATGCATTCTGGGGCTTTCAGACTTAACCAAGAGAGGTTCTTATAACACCCATATTAACCCAAACATCTCTCTCTTTCATCCTGCAGGAGGAGTCCATCAGGATCATGGAGACTAATGAACTAACTGTAGGCCTCATGACTTACAGAGAGCGAGGACAATGGAGAATAGAGTGACAGAGACACCTGGCTGTGCAAGGGGAGGAGCAGCACCCTCAGGAAAAAAGGTGGCTGGGGCTCCCATGCACACCACTGAAGAGCCATAGTGAGCTGTCGCTGGTCAGCGCCTAGCTAGAAACAGTGTCTATAGACAGCGCTTGTCATTCCTGCAGATGACCGAGAACCAGTGTCACCAAAGACTGCGCATGTCCAGGGACCTGGTCAGACACATCTGCCACCTGCTGCAGGATTTGGCGCATGGGGACATGGAGGGCATCCACTGCCAGTGGCCATGAAAGTGACCACAGTGCTTAATTTTAACATCAGTGGCCCCTTTCAGGGCTCCACAGGTGACCTCTGTGGCATATCGCAAGCCTCCACCTTCAAATACACCCATGAGGTCACAGACACCATATTCGCAAAACCACTCCACTTTGTGCATTTCACCCAGGATCAGGAAGCCAGGAAGCAAGAGCGCAGGGATTTGTCCAGACCTCAGGCTTCGCACAGATGCAGGGTGCCATCGATGGTGCTCAGGTCTCCTTGGCAACAAGCGGTCAACCACATCAACTGCAAGGGATTCCACTTGCTGAATGTGCAGCTGGTGTGCGGCCACCACAAACACATCCTGCAGGTCTGCGCACAGTTTCCAGGGAGTGTCCATGGCTTCCAAATTCTCAGTCAGTCACAGATCCCTGGGGCCTTCCAGGGTCCACAGAGGCTGCAGGGTTGGCTCCTCGGGGAAAAGGTCTACCTGCAGAGGCCGTGGCTGATGACACCCGTGCGGCAGCCTCAGACTACAGCAGAGCGACGGTATAACGAGGCTCATGCTGCAATTCACAAACTTGGTGGAGCAAACCATCGGGATGCTGAAGGTGAGATTCCAGTGCCTGGACCGGTCTGGTGGAGCCCTGCAATACAGTCCACAGAGGGTGTCACACATCGTCATCACCTGCTGTGCTCTTTACAACCTGGCACTGCAACGGGGAGAGGAGCTGGCTGAGGAGGAGATGGAAGAGCTGGAGGTCTCCTCCAATAAGGAAGATATCAACATGGATGAGTGTGAGGAGGTCCTCAAAGGCAAGGATGATGGCAATGAGGACATCGCACTGGCCAGATGAGGCCGGCGTGCTTGAGAGGTCCTCATAGCTGCCAAATTTGTGGAGGATGATGACGATGTGTAGTGAGGAGACACCATAAGATCCTTACATTGCATCTGTGAACGTTTGACTCCAGTCTGGCTTATGGCAGCGCGAATACCCTCTGTGATTAGGCTCCTGTCATGGAGACCCATAGTCCAGCAGAGGCCCATAGTCCCTACATTCCAGGAGGATGATGATGATATGCAGTGGGGACACTCCGTAGATCCTCACATAGCTTATGTGAATGTCTGACTCCTGTCTGGCTGATGGTACCTCGCTTACGCTCTGTGAACAGGGTCATATCGTGGAGATACAGTGGGGAAACATTAACTTTTCCTGATCCTATGGCATCCTTGTGAGCTGACCCCTTCAGGACCACACTGTCACTGGACACAGATGCTGATGAGCTGCACTTCAAAGGTGCTGGGAGCACACAGAGAATGACGGAACTCTGTGCCGCCAGCCCAGGACATTCTGACAGCAATGATAAACCCATCGAGGTGCAGGGATGACTGATGTGACCAGTGACAGTGAAGGCACACCATCAGTGTGCTGGGAAGGTTGCACAAAGCACAGGGAAGAGGCCCTGGACTGAGACACCTGCCTTTATCTTGTGTAGAAAGGTTTCACATCTGAGTGACACAAACATTGCTCACCATAACAAGGAGCCACGAACAAGGAGACATTTTTGGGAGTTTATTTACAATAGTGAACGTTATGTACAAGTGATAAACACTCATGCCCAGGCTGTGCAACTGCATCTTCCTAACTTTCCTAACTCTGCTGCTATGTCTTGGTGCTCCTCGGGCATCCACAGTGAAGGTAGAGGCAGCCTGCTGACTACTACACCCTGTCTGTGATGACCTTGACAGGCGTCCTCTGGAGGACCAAGACCTGAAGGGCCCTGGCTTGCTTATGGGGTCCTGCTATCAGGGAGCTGCCCGGGTCACAGGAAGAGGGGATTCCGAAGGCCTGACATTCCCGAAGTCGCCTGAGTGGATGGCCCCGGGGTGTGCACCTGCTGATCCTCCTCCCTATGGGTGCCCGAGGGCCCCTGGCTGACTCCTTGAGGAGAAGGGGAAGCTGGAGTGAGATTGGGCTGCCCCGCACCCCTCTCACGTTGACACTGTTGGAGGCCAACTATGCCGTCAGCGATGGAGTTCACCCCACGCAGCAGTGCAGGACCAATGTCCTGGACTAAGGCCTCCATTGCAGCCGCCACCCTACCAGTTTTGACCTCAGTCCCTTGACATGCCGGCGCTATCACCTCAGACTGAAGGCAGATGGACCCCTGCAATGTGAGGAGTGGAGCAGACATCCCTTCCTGATGTTCCCGAGCTTGCCTTTACAGCTCCAGAAACTGTGACATGACTGAGTCCAGAGGCTCGTCATCTGACTCGGACTCAGCAATGCTCTGGCCTCCAGCAGGCCTCCAAGTGTTGGACACCTGAGAAGTCCCTGCCTCCGTCTGCTGTGGATCAGAAAGTGTGATGTGTTCACCAGATTGTGATCTTGAGGCTGCTCTAAAGCTAGGTCCCACCGAGGCGTGTGTCTCTGCGCTGGTGGAGGGTGTGGGTGACGCTGTTATGGGACTTCAATGAGAGCTTCAGCAGATTCCTCTTCAGAGGTTTCTTCTGGACTTGATTGGAAGCCCTGGATCATGGGCTCCGTCGGCTGTTTGGCAGATGTGCCTGCGAAAGCAAGGAGAGATAATTAGTGCATGGCAGTGGCCTGTGAAACAGGACACATCACTCACAGCATGGTTGTCTGATAGATGTTGCACTGCTGGATCCTCACTTGGCAGAGCAGCAGCAACCTCACCGTCAGCACAGGAACAGTTCAGATCCTCTCCGGTCAGTTGGATGGCTCTGTTTTCAAAGTCCATGAGGATCTTGATTTCAGGCATTCCTCCACCGGTCTGCAACCTCTCCCTCTTGTTGTGTGCCAGCTTGTCCTGTATGAATAGAGATGGAGAGAGTGTAAGCAGGATGCCTGCCAGGCCGGATGATAAGTATGCCTGGCATGTGTGTGTGGTGAGTGGTCCCATGGATGGGGATGAGGACAATGAAGGTGAGTGTGAGAGAGTGAATGGTGATGTCCCTTGAATTGGCAGTGAGTGAGGGCCCTGTGGATGTGTGCTGGGTTTATGAGTGTGTGAACTGAAAGTGATGAGAAGAGTGACTTACCCTGGCGGAACAGAGATCATTCACCCTCTTGCAGCACTGAGTGGCTGTCCTTTTTCACAGGGCATTGGCACTGACCACAGCTGCCACCGCCTCCCAAGCCAGATTGGTGATGTTGCTGCCTCACCTGTGGCCAGAGCGAGGGTAGAGGACATCACAATTTGCCTCCAAGGTGCCCAGAAGGCATCCCAGGGATACATCACTGAATCGGGGGGCTGCAGTCTTCTTGCCTTTTCGGGCCATGTCTTCTGTGCAGCTGTCCTGGGCTGGAAGCCCTGAGAGGTGTGCACGCGGCTGCACCTTAAATATGGTGCCCAGCATGAGGAAGCGGCGAGGTGACGGAGTGGTGGGTGAATCACAGGCCTCCTGCCAGTGAAACAATGCGTTTCTCGGGAATGCATGATTCATGAGGCAGGATTGAGACAAAACAGCGCGAAAAGCTGCCATTGTGGCTGAGAGGTAAAACATCCTTTTTCCCGCCTGCTACCGTACTCAGGGCAAATCTGGGATGATTCCCCCCCGAAGCCGCCTAAGGCCCTGAAAAGGGTTATCACTGTCAGGTTATAAATATCGTGCTGGAACCTGTCCCTTTGTTTCAAAGGTGAGAGGCAGGGTGACCAGAGATAGCTGATTAACATTTTTACTTGGAATAAGGCTAATGTGTTTCCTGTTGGCAAGGAGAATGGCATATAGGAGGCCATTTTGGGATCAGGTTATAGCTTCCCTATAGCCTTTGAGATAACACAAAGACATGGGGTTGCAGTTTTTGATCGGTTGGGGACTGCAGCTGACTGAGAGCGGGAGAGATAAAAGGAATAGAATTAGTCAGGCCTGAACCTTAAGCAGAAAAAATGCTGACTCTATCGTTCACCACACGGAATGTGGGCAGGAGCTCATGCTCAGTTTGAAAACCATGTTCCTGAAGAGTTAAAACAAGGCAGGCGGATTTGCCTAGCTGAAGCTAGAGGGAGAGCCCCTAGGAAAACTCTTGCTGTGGAAGGTAGTATTAGGAAACGGAAAGAGTAGAAGTAAAAACCTTGGGATCTGTGGATCGCTTTGGATTGGTTGCAGCAGAATTAGATGTCTACCGGGTAACGTAACAAAATTGGAGCTTTCTGTTATTATTAAAAGTAGAAAGGAGCTAATTCTGTTCAGTAAGTTAAAGTGTAAGTCTTGTATGGAAAGTGTTTAGTTAATGTCACATGAAGTCCAAGCACATGGACTGCACAAAAGTTATAAAACAGCGATTTTTTTTATTCCACGGGCATCAAACCTTGATAAACATTAATAGAAAAACTTAACTTAGATGAGTGAACCATTTACAATGGATATTCATGGCCGATGTTCCAGATCCACCAGGGTACTGTTTAACTCATAATCTCCGATCAGTCGGGTGGCAAAGTTCAATCGGTGGAGCTTCTATTGCTAACTCCCCGTGACCATTATCTAGTCTCCTGGACACTAAGGGGATCTCTCCCATTGTGGCCTCTCGAACTCAGGGATGATCTCCAAGAGGTCCACCTAGGTCTTCCTCAGCTATTTGCCCAAACAGCTGCCACTTCATGGTGCTCCAGTCACCCTCATAGGTTTCGGTCTGCCATATTCATGGCCTGGGCTCCTCGACGATATGACTCAACAGCCTTGGACTTCTTCTCCTGCTCCTTGCTACTGATTTGCTCTCCTCTCCCTCTCTCTTCCACATTTCCCACCCCCCCAGCATCTCCAGCCCACGCTCTGGGCTCCAGACACTGCCCCCTCTGCTTCAGCCAGTGCCTCGAGCTCCAGGCTCTGCCTCCAGCATGCCGAGGGCACCTCTTCTCCTTGGAGTGGAGCCCAAAGGGGTCGATCGACTTTCTTGCCCGGTGTCCTCCTGGTCCAACAATCTCTGCTGGCAGGACCGCAGTGCCCCACAGTGACTGCCCCACAGTGGGTGGGACCTGATATGTGGACTCGGTCTGAAGCAGGAAGCTGGGGCACCGAGGCCCTGCTCACCTGCCCTGCCATGTTAATGGTGTTCTTTATGTTTAGTCATTTTTAAAAAATTAATTCATGGGATGTAGACACCGCTGGCTAGGCCAGCATTTATTGCCCATCCCTAATTGCCCTTGAGAAGGTGGTAGTGAGCTGCCTTCTTGAACCACTGCAGTCCATGTGATGTAGGTACACCCACAGTGCTGTTAGGGAGGGAGTTCCTGGATTTTGACCCAGCGACAGTGAAGGAACAGCAATATATTTCCAAGTCAGGATGGTGAGTGACTTGGAGGGGAACTTCCAGGTGGTGATGTTCACATGCATCTGCTGCCCTTGTCCTTCTAGATGGTAGCTGTCATGGGTTTGGAAGATGTTGTCGAAGGAGCCTTGGTGAGTTTGATAAAGCAAAAGTTTTAAAACATAATATCGTGTTGTGTGTCCTTTCAGTTACAGAGATCATACCAAAGTGAAAAGAAGTTTTAAGAGATGAGAGAAGCTCAGACCATTACTCATTGCTTGCGAAGGATAGGGTGTCGAGGGAATAGTTAGAAAGAGGCCAGAAAAGATAAGTAGACCAAAGTAGTTGAGTGCGAGGCAAAAGGTGATTAGAGCCATTATGGAGTCACTATTAAGAGAAGTCAATAACCACAAGCCTGCACACAGATACACACCCACTGGACTGGAGTGTAACAGACAGTGACCATTGGGAACTAGATTTTGTCATATTGAGGAATGATTTGCTACTTGTTGATGAAAGAAGATGCAAGATCAATCATAGGTGTCCACGTAAGCGGTAATAACACAGGGAGAAATCATACAGAAACTCTCAACGATACACAAAGCTTAATGGTAGTGGGAATATTGTTCTAAGCAATGCTTAGTAAGTTTTATGTGGAGAATGCAAAATATAAACAAATGGCGGAAAACTGGTGTAGCCACAATAGTGATAGTAATGCCATAAATAATTAGGACTGTTTTGAGGACAAAAGGATTTTGCTTAGGAAGGCTAGGCTGATTGGGGACTGTGAAACCATGGGGAACAGGGACAGGTATCAGAAACTAACAGGGTATCAGCAGTGTCTCAACTGGTCAAACTCTCGCCTCAAAGTCATGGTGTTGTGGCTTAAGGTTCCACACCAGACACTAGAGCACAGAATCCAGGCTGACGCTTCAGTACAGCGCTGAGGGAGTGCTGTACTGTTAAATGACATGTTAAACCGAGGTCCCATGTGTTCTCTCAGAGAGACATATTACACCATTACACCATTTGAAGAAGAGCAGGAACGATCGCTACTAAATTTCCTCCTACTAAATATCCCAAAGGCCAAAGCTATTGGGGCAAGACTTGCTCACCCCTGAAAACAGGCTGGGTGATCATGATTTATGATTAACCCACACCTGTCGCTTGACATGGGGGATCAGGCCAACCCTCGTGCTGCCAGATAATTTGCATGATTGCTGCTTGCAGCCAGTGCTAAATGCACTGTTGTGTGGCTGCATGCCTCAGCAGGAAGCCTGCGGTTGTGTGAGGCTAGTACCACTGATAAACAGCCTGCACCTCTTTAAGAGGAGGTGGGTTCTGGCTGGAGCAGGCACTGAAACTGTTTGTGGAAGAGAGTCCAAGAAGGAAAAAAAGTCATGAGAGCAACATGAGAGCTTCTGATGCTGTACCCGACTCCTTGGTGATGAAGGAGGCGGAGGGGAGGAGAGATATGATCGAGTTACACAAGCACCCCCACCCCCTCGGACAATCTTTGCAAAGTCAGTGGGACCAGACAGCTGTGGCAGTCAATGCCAGGAGTTTAAGCCCCAGGGACTTTGTTGTCGTGCTGTAAAACTTTCAATAACCTTGCACAAGTGGTCAAGATCAGTGAATGCATCTTCAAATCCTACCACTGCGACCAACACCTTGACTCCCTCACACCTTCTCCTCCCTCCCAGAAACATGATAGGGTCCCCCTTGTCCTCACTTATCACCCAACCAGCCTCTGCATTCAAAGAATCATCCTCTGCCATTTCCGCCAACTCCAGCATGATGCCACCACCAAACACATCTTCCCTTCACCCCCCCTTGCGACATTCCGTAGGGATCGTTCCCTCCGTGACACCCTGGTCCACTCCTCCATCACCCCCTGCTCTTCAACCCCCTCCCATGGCACCTTCCCATGCAACTGCAGAAGATGCAACACCTGCCCCTTCACTTCCCCTCTCCTCACTGTCCAAGGGCCCAAACACTCTTTTCAGGTGAAGCAGCATTTCACTTGCACTTCCCTCAACTTAGTCTACTGCATTCGTTGCTCCCAATGCGGTTTCCTCTACACTGGAGAGACCAAACACAGACTGGGTGACCGTTTTGCAGAACACCTTCGGTCTGTCCGCAAGCATGAACCAGACCTCCCTGTTGCTTGCCATTTCAACACTCCACCCTGCTCTCATGCCCACATGTCCGTCCTTGGCTTGCTGCATTGTTCCAGTGAAGCTCAACGCAAACTGGATGAACAGCACCTCACCTTCCGACTAGGCACTTTATCGCCTTCCGGACTAAATATTGAGTTCAACAATTTTAGATCATGAACTCTCTCGTCCATCCCCACCCCCTTTCCGTTTTTCCCCCTCCTTTTTGTTTTTTCCAATAATTTATATAGATTTTTCTTTTCCCACCTATTTCCATTATTTTTAAATGTATTTCCATCCATTGTTTTATCTCTACCTTTTAGCCTTTTTAGATTCCTTCACCCCACCCCACCCCCACTAGGGCTATCTGTACCTTGTTTGTCCTGCTTTCTACCCTTAATTAGCACATTCCTTTAGATAATATCACCACCTTCAACACCTCTTTGTCCTTTTTGTCTGTGACATCTTTTGGTTATCTCCACCTATCACTGGCCCTTTACCTAGCTCTTCTTGTCCCAACACCACCACCCCCCTCCACCCCCCCCCCCCCCCCCCCCCCCCCCCGCCCACTTAAACCAGCTTATATTTCACCCCTTTCCTATTTTTACTGAGTTCTGTTGAAGGGTCATGAGTACTCGAAAGGTCAACTGTACTCTTCTCCACCGATGCTGCCAGACCTGCTGAGTTTTTCCAGGTATTTTTGTTTTTGTTTTTGACCAGAGGATGAGGTTGCATATAGGTTCTGGTGGAGAAGACTCAGATAAGGACTTTGTTCGGGAAGATTACACATAAAGGTTATTATAGAATCATAGAATGGTTACAGCACAGAAGGAGGCTTTCAGCCTATCTAGTCTATGCTGGCTCTATGTACAATGGAATTCTTGGTGCATTTGGAGGCCTGTAAGAGAGTCTGCATGCAATGTCAAGGACTATGGAGGAGACCAGCACCAACTTAATACAGGGCTTGGAGCCATTTTTTCCAGTGTGGGAGTGGTAGCAAAGCCATGATGTAGTGTCTGATGGACCAGCTTCCTCTGCAGCAAAAACCACCCAACATCTGAGTACTGCCATGGAACATCAACCTGCTCTCACGGGAGCTCAGGGCGCTGCCACGGGAGCTCAGCGCACTGCCACAGGAGCTCAGAGCACTGCCACAGGAGCTCAGAGCACTGCCACGGGAGCTCAGGGCACTGCCACAGGAGCTCAGAGCACTGCCACGGGAGCTCAGAGCACTGCCACGGGAGCTCAGAGCACTGCCACGGGAGCTCAGAGCACTGCCACGGGAGCTCAGGGCACTGCCACGGGAGCTCAGGGCACTGCCACGGGAGCTCAGAGCACTGCCACGGGAGCTCAGAGCACTGCCACGGGAGCTCAGAGCACTGCCACGGGAGCTCAGCGCACTGCCACAGGCACTCAGAGCGCTGCCACGGGAGCTCAGAGCACTGCCACGGGAGCTCAGAGCACTGCCACGGGAGCTCAGGCTGCCACGGGAGCTCAGGGCGCTGTCACGGGAGCTCAGGCTGCCACGGGAGCTCAGGGCGCTGTCACGGGAGCTCAGCGCGCTGTCACGGGAGCTCAGGCTGCCACGGGAGCTCAGGGCGCTGCCACGGGAGCTCAGGGCACTGTCACGGGAGCTCAGGGCGCTGCCACGGGAGCTCAGGGCGCTGTCACGGGAGCTCAGAGCACTGTCACGGGAGCTCAGAGCACTGTCATGGGAGCTCAGAGCACTGTCACGGGAGCTCAGCGTGCTGTCACGGGAGCTCAGGGCGCTGTCATGGGAGCTCAGGGCGCTGTCATGGGAGCTCAGCGCACTGCCCTATGGCTGAAGATGCCAGTGTTCAGAGGCTGTCACAGCTGTGCCCTGACAGATTACCAGGACTGCTGAGGCACCACTCTGGGGGAGTGGCAGGGATTTTATGAAGCAGCATTTTGCCCTCGCACCGCCACCCTTGCTGTTACCTTTCAGGCAGCTAGCCCAGGCTGCTGCCTCCCGGACTGAGATAGCACCTTCCAATGCCATGCCTTCTAGCTGTTGCTGTTGTCCTGCCAGACCCACTTGGGTAGCTCTCTGCAGGGGCAGCTAGGACAGGCAAAGGCACATGGAAGAGAGGCAGTAAGGTGAATTCCCAAGGTCAATAATTTGACAATTGTATGCAATATGACATGGTTTGATTTATAAATTTGGTTTGGAATATTTATTTTGTGTTGGTCTTATTTTTGCATTGTGGCCTAGTGATGGCCAGTGACAGAGAGGAGGTGAAATGTGGGTGAATGGAGGGTCTGGGTGTTGTGTTTACTGGTATCACAGTTAAATGAGGTGATCACAGATAGCCCAGTCAGGTAAGAGCTGTATTTGTTGCCTCCTGCTCTTTCTCCTCCTCCTGCTCATTGGCTGGTTGCTATATAACTGGTGATAAGGGCTGTGTCCTAATGATGGCAAGGCTGTGCAGTATGCAGAAGACCACCTTGAATCTGGGCACCTGCTCACTCGAGTATGACAGGTGTCTTCCAGAGTCATTGTTTCAGCACGTCACTTGCCTGTCACATTTCAGGTGGCTGCATGGTTTTTACTTTGTGCATGGATAGTCCAAAATTAAAGAAAATGAACTTCACAAACCCTGCAGGTGAGGTGCGAGACCTGTTGGAGGAATAGAGTGGACTTCAGAAGCTTTATTAAAGGGGGTTCAAAAGGGAAAAGGAAGAATCTGAAAATTAACATCCCGGAAGGTGCTAAAAGCAACAGCAAGAAATTCCTCCAGCACTATAAAGAACTTGCATTTATATAGCACCTTTATCACCTCAGAGCCTCTCTCAGCTTTACAGCCATGGCAATACCTTTGAAAGTGTAATCACTGTTGTGTGTTACGCTTGTTGAAGGGTAACTGTTGGGGAAGAAATACTAACATTAAAGGATGTTTAGCCACTTGGTGGATTTTCAACCCGATTATTAGTTCCTTTATACATTAAGTAGGGAACCCTGTAGTATTATTGATGGAGGTAATGTAAATAGACTTCAAGACCATTTACATAAAGGCTCTGGGGAATCACAACAATTGAATGAGTGGCGATAGGTGGTGTTTCTAGCAGCGTACTAAGAAAGACTAGGGATGAGAATTGTAAAATAATAATGATCATCGAAAGGGAGTTCTTGAAAATGAATTTATGTTGGATTGCAAACAAGCTTAATTAGAAAATAGGTTAATCTAATTCAGACACTGTAGAATCATTAGTCTTGCATCTATAATTAAAGGAACTGATTATATCAAGCAAACTGGAAAATTGTCTGTATGTTAATAATCTCATAAACAGCAGCTTATTCAGGAATGCACCTTACCTGATCAACACCTTCGAGGAAGTGACTTTCCAAGTATACTGTGGAAAAGCAATTAACCAGCTGTATCTCGATTTTTAAAATAAAATTCTTCAATAAAGTTCCTGGGCAAAGATCAGTACTGAGTTCAAATTAGTGGGAAATGAAGACAAATAAAAAAAAAACCCACAAGAAACTGCCTGAAGAAAAGGACACAGTCAAAAGGAGGTGGGGAAGTACCAAGACTTGTGCTCCAGTCAAGTCCCAACTATTTCCAATCCACATCAATAATTTCAGAAATCCAACTGGTTAAATTTACAGGTAACTGAAGAAATATCCAGGACGATAAAACAGAGAGAAGAAAAGGTGCAGAACTTGAGTTTTACTCCAGCCTCTTTAAGGCTGACGGGCTCCACCATGCAGCATGGACCCACTCTATAGCAGCACGATGTTTGAGCTTAACTTTGTACATTGTCAAGGTAATTGTGCTATCTCCTGACTGCATTTTTTTTTTCCCCAGGCTACTTCTCTGTGAGCTGTCCAGCTCTCCACTGATATAGACCCATGTTTACAGGAGCTAAAGATAGTTTCATGCATTTCTGAAACCTCATTAATGAGAAGCGTGGTTTGTGCGTTCCTTTCTTCCCTGCAGAGATAGGCATTGCCCTGACTAATTTAAATTAATTAAAAAAGAACAATTGCACTGCGGCAGATAATTTGTCTTCAAAAACAAAAGCTCGATGAGGGATTTCAGTTATGCGAAGAGACTAGAGGAACTGCTATTGTTCTCCTTAGAATGCAGAAAGTTACAGGGAGAGTCAATAGAGGTGTCGAAAATTATGAATGTGATAGAATAAATGAGGAGAACTGCTGTAAGTGGTAGAAGGGTTGGGAACCACAGGTAACTGACATAAGAGCCAGAGATGAGATGAGGAGAGTATTTTTACTCTGCAAGCTGTTGTGATCTGGAACACGCTGTCCAAAAGGGCACTGGAAGCAAACTTAATCACCACTCTCAAAAGAGAGTTGGATAAATACTAAAAAGGGAGAAACATTGCAGGCTTTGAGGAAAGAGCAGAGCTTTGATAACTAACTGGATAACACTTTCAAAGATCTAGCACAGGCATGATGGGCTCAATGGTCTTGTACACAGTATCGTTCTATGAAAACCTTCCCTGGGTAGCCAACTGGCGTTGGCAATTAGCATAGTGTATGGAGCTGGTGACTGCTGGCTGTTCCTGGAGCGTCACATACTTGGAAACATACCAGTAGTGTAACACTGTAATCCAAGGTAGGCTAATGTCAGCGTTGATGAATTAATTCAATATCAGTGTTCTTCAGTCAAAGCCGTAAGCTTGAGTAGAATGTCTTCATTGTTTCACAGGATTACAGCTCTCAAGGTGCACATCCAGTAGAATGGAAACTCAAAAACAGGCAGCTTCTGATTAACTCACTGAAATGTAGAAAGCCTGATGAAGTACAGCATTGGGCAAGGTTATTAGGCACAACAGGAAAACAAAGAAATTGTAAAATTAACATATGTGCGTGACAATACAGAGATCAGTCACGTAACTATTTCTGGGATTGATTAAGGAAAAGCAAAGTAAAAGATAACACAGCCTGCAACTGCCAAATTCTCCAAAGGAATTGCAGAGATAATTGATCAGTAAGGATGACACACCAGCCTCCTTTCGTCACCTTCCCCTTAATGGCTGTATGTTTGCTGCTCGGAGCTGAAATTGCTTGTTACAGAGCTAATTTGGCAATTTCTGCAGTGAAATGCAATTATACTTAAAATTAAGCATAAGCATGCAGAAGCGTAAATGATTTGCAGAAAGTAGGAATTTAAAACACATTTGAGAGTACAGAAGATTTTAAATTCAATTGCAAAAATATTCCTGTAATATCAAAACTCCCCAGAAACAAGGCCTGGGTCATCCTGCATGGCATTGCTGATTATGTTGAGTTAGTACTAGCAGCAATGCAAGCTGATATTGTAATCAATATTTCACATGGATTTGATGCAATGGAACACATGAACTAAAGCAAAAAAATAGGGCAACTATTATAAGTAAATCTCAACTGGGTAACACTAATTTTTCTTAAGGCACTGAAATTGTTTTAAGTTAATTAAGAAGGAATGTGCCATGTCTCACTATATTAAACTGATACACCTCAAAGGTACCTCAGAATTTAAAAAAACTCTTGCCACAGGATCTTTTAAGCCCACCTGAGATAACAATTGGAGACTCAGCTTAACAACTCATCCAAAAGATGGGACCTCTGACTGTGTGACACTCCGATGACAAGATTATATGAAGTCTCTGGAGTGGAACTTGAGCCCATAACCTTCCGACTAGGAAGTTAGAGGATTAACACTGCACCACAGCTATCCATATTAGTATAGGTCTTCTGTGAGTCTTACTAGTAGACTAGTAACCCATGAACACTTGATGTGATGTAATAATAAAGGGTGTTTAGGTTTGGAGAGCAGTGGATTATGTGTAAACATGCACTGTACAATAGCATTGCCTCATCTCTTAAGCGTCTATTGGAGATTTAAGGCAGTTCACCTGCAGGTCTTTTCTTGAGTCTGCATAAGTCACCTTCTCAAGCGGCCACAGAAACCAATGGAAATAAAAATAGAAAATGCTGGAAATAGTCAACAATTATGGGGAGAGAAACATAGTTAACCTTCCAGGTTTGTAACTTTTCATCTGAGATTTTTTAACATGCACAAATAGATATAGAGACCAGTCAATCTCCCGGGAGTTTTCAGTGCAGAATTCAGAGGAAAAATTGTGGGCCCTTTTTTTCTCATCAGTCTTTGTTTGGGGCCTTGATCTCTCTATTCTCTTTGTGTGGGGCCATGTTATCTCTACTGTCTTTGTGTTGGGCCTTGTTATCTCCATTCACTTTGTGTGGGGCCTGGTTATCTCACTTCTTTTTGTGTGGGGCCTTGTTATCTCTACTCTCTTTGTGTCGGGCCTTGTTATCTCTACTCTCTTTGTTTAGGGCCATATTATCTCCATTGTTGTTGTGTGGGGCCTTGTTATTTTTGCTCTTTTTGTGTAGGGCATTGTTGCCTCCATTCCCTTTGTGTGGGGTCTTGTTATCTCCATTCCCTTTGTGTGGGGCCTTGTTATCTCCATTCTCTTTGTTTTGGGCCTTGTTACCTCTAATCCCTTTGTGTGTGGCCTTGTTATCTCTATTCTCTTAGTGAGAGGCCTTCTTATCTCTACTCTGTTTGGGGCCTTGATCTCTCTATTCTCTTTGTGTGGGGTCTTTTTATGTCTACACTCTTTGTGTAGTGCCTTGTTATCTCTATTCTCTTAGTGAGAGGCCTTGTTATCCCTACCCACCTTGTTTGGGGTCTTGTTTTCCCTACTCTCTTTGTGTGGGGCCTTGTTATCTCCATTCTCCTTGTGTGGGGCCTTGTTACCTCAATTCTCTTTGTGTAGGGCCTTAATCTCTCTATTCTCTCTGTGTGGGGCCCTGTTATCTCTATACTCTTAGTAAGAGGCCTTGTTATCTTTACTCTACATGTCCGGGGTCATGTTCTCCCTACTCTCTTTGTGTGGGATGTTGTTATCTCTAATCTCATTGTGTAGGGCTTTGATCTCTTTATTCAATACGTGTGGGGCGCTGTTATCTCTATTCTCTTTACTTTGGGCCTTGTTATTTCTATTCTCTTAGTGAGAGGCCTTGTTATCTCTATTCTCTTTGTTTAGGGCCTTGTTATCTCCATTCTCTTTGTGTGGGGCCTTGTTTTCTCCATTCTCGTTGTTTTGGGCCTTGTTACCTCTAATCCCTTTGTGTGTGGCCTTGTTATCTCTATTCTCTTAGTGAGAGGCCTTGTTATCTCTACTCTGTTTGGGGCCTTGATCTCTCTACTCTCTTTGTGTGGGGTGCTGTTATCTCTATTCTCTTTGTTTTGGGCCTTGTTATCTCTATTCTCTTAGTGAGAGGCCTTGTTATCTCTACCCACCTTGTTTGGGGTCTTGTTCTCCCCACTCTCTTTGTGTGGGGCCATGTTATCTCTACTGTCTTTGTGTTGGGACTTGTTATCTCCATTCACTTTGTGTGGGGCCTTGTTATCTCACTTCTTTTTGTGTGGGGCCTTGATATCTCTACTCTCTTTGTTTAGGGCCATATTATCTCCCTTGTCTTTGTATGGGGCCTTGTTATTTTTGCTCTCTTTGTGTGGGGCCTTGTTGCCTCCATTCTCTTTGTGTGGGGCCTTGTTATCTCCATTCTCTTTCTTTTGGGCCTTGTTACCTCTAATCCCTTTGTGTGGGGTCTTTTTAATCTCTACTCTATTTGTGTGGTGCTTTGTTATCTCTATTCTCTTAGTGAGAGGCCTTGTTATCTCTACACACCTTGTTTGGGGTCTTGTTCTCCCTACTCTCTTTGTGTGGGGCCTTGTTATCTCCATTCTCCTTGTGTGGGGCCTTGTTACCGCTAATTCCTTTGTGTGTGGCCTTGTTATCTCTATTCTCTTAGTGAGAGGCCTTGTTATCTCTACTCTCTTTGTTTGGTGCCTTGATCTCTCTATTCTCTTTGTGTGGGGCCCTGTTATCTCTATTCTCTTTGTTTTGGGCCTTGTTATCTCTATTCTCTTAGTGAGAGGCCTTGTTATCTCTACCCACCTTTTTTGGGGTCTTGTTCTCCCTACTCTCTTTGTGTGGTGCCTTGTTATCTCTAATCTCTTAGTGAGAGGCCTTGTTATCTCTACCCACCTTGTTTGGGGCCTTGTTCTCCCTACTCTCTTTGTATGGGGCCTTTCTTTCTCTACTCTCTTTGTTTCGGGCCTAGTTATCTCTATTCTCTTTGTGTGGGGCCTTGTTATCTCTATTCTCTTTGTTTTAGGCCTTGTTACCTCTAATCTCTTTGTGTGTGGCCTTGTTATCTCTATTCTCTTACTGAGAGGCCTTGTTATCTCTACTCTGTTTGGGGCCTTGATCTCCCTATTCTCTTTGTGTGGGACCTTGTTATCTCTATTCCCACCCTGTGGGGCTTTTCTATCTCTACTTTCTTTGTGTGGGGCCTTGGTATCTCTACTGTCTTTGTGTTGAGCCTTCTTATCTCTCTTCTCTTTGTGTGGGGCCTTGTTATCTCTACCGTCTTTGTGTTGCGCCTTGTTATCTCCATTCACTTTGTGTGGGGCCTTGTTATCACACTTCTCTTTGTGTTGAGCCTTGTTATCTCTACTCTCTTTGTGTGGGGCCTTGTTATTTTTGCTCTCTTTGTGTGGGGCCTTGCCTACTCCATTCTCTTTGTGTGGGGCCTTGCCTACTCCATTCTCTTTGTGTGGGGCCTTATTATCTCCATTCTCTTTGTTTTGGGCCTTGTTACCTCTAATCCCTTTGTGTGGGGCCTTGTTATCTCCATTCTCTTTGTTTTGGGCCTTGTTACCTCTAATCCCTTTGTGTGGGGCCTTGTTATCTCCATTCTCTTTGTTTTGGGCCTTGTTACCTCTAATCCCTTTGTGTGTGGCCTTGTTACCTCTATTCTCTTAGTGAGAGGCCTTGTTCTCTCTACTCACCTTGTTTGGGTTCTTGTTCTCCCTACTGTCTTTGTGTGCAGCCTTGTTATCTCTATTCTCTTTGTTTTGGGCCTTGTTATCTCTATTCTCTTTGTGTGGGCCCTTGTTATCTCTATTCTTGTTGTGTGGTGCCTTTTTATCTCTACTCTCTTTGTTTAGGGCCATATAATCTCCATTGTCTTTGTGTGGGGCCTTGTGATATCTATTCTCTTTGTGTGGTGCCTTGTTATCTCTACTATCTTTCTTTGGGGCCTTGCTATCTCTATCCTCTTTCCATAGTCCACACAATTTCAGTTGCGGCTTGGACATGGATCACTTGTGTGCGGGCATTGTTATCTAAATTTACTCCAATGAGCCAACAGTTGCAACATTCCATTTCTTGTGCTTCGTGTAGGCTGCATGTAATGGGAACATAACCCCAGTATAAACCCTAGCTGTAACAGGACTATGCTGTGCACAGGAGCTTCCAACTCCTGCTGGCATGTTTATGGCATGAACCCTGTGCACTTGGCTTGGTGAGCACCTCATTTGGCCTTCTGTTATATATGAGCTTCTTTGAGGAGAGAAGGAGGACAAGAACACACATTTGGATTCAAGACAATTCAGACATCGCCATTAGAGAAGGGCACCTACCCACAGTTACCCTGTCACCCATATATAATAGACTTGGACAAACCTCCTGCATCTCACATGGGGCCAATTACCTTTGGAGACTCTTGCCAGTACTTTCCTTAGATATGGATCCATGCAGATGCTATAACTTTCTTTAAATTTCTCCTAATTTCTCCCCTGGATTTATTACCAATTATCATAAAGCTATGTCCTCCGGTTCCTGACCTTTGCTGCTGGAGGGACCCACTGGATATCTGCAGATGATTTTCTTCATGCCTAGTTCATGCTATAATATGAGACAGTAGGTGGGCAAAACCAACCTACCATTCACTAGTTGTTGAGGCACTTCCCATCGATTTCCAAATGAGCTTCAATGGGCCAGCCAGCGCTCCCACCTGAAACTACCAGGAACATCACTGAGATTTGGAACTTGGGGTCTTATACCATTTGGTCTTCCACTAGGTAGAGCACTGGCTCAGCACTCTTCCTCCCAAATTCAATCAGCGCATTGAGTAGATGATCCAGTGGTCCTTTAAGAGGCCAACACAAATCAAACTGAAAATGCTTAAGTAAAGCCCGAGCCTTGACTATTGTGAGTCCTGGAGAAACAACAATCTTTGCCCCTCTAGGCCCTCTGTGCACCCCACACTTGGTTTGTCTGCTCCCCTCCTTCAAAGCCCAATTCTGGTTTAGTTCAGCACTCCACCACCCTATTCATCCCAACCAGCGCTAGCAGCTCGCCAATTCAATTGCATTTTAATGAGATCTGACCATGAATATGATTTGTGTTGTAATATTCCTTTAAGGGATAGCAGCATGACATACTAGAAGAGAAGTGTGTCAAGCAATCCAGTCTTAGTTTCACTTTTGCTATTGAGCATAGCACACAGCTCTGTTGCTGATGTCTCCAAGCTTTATACCCATGTACATCTGTTCTCTTGTGCCTAGCTTTAATAAGTGAACCCACATAGTGTTTATCCAATCCCTTATGAGTGATTGGTGCCTTTATATCATTATAACAACATGCCAGTTTGTGTCTCTCATTACTGCCATCGGCCAGATAGCACCATCCCTCTGCCTACTGTCAATCTGATGTGCACATAACCCAAAAATTAGCCTCTTGCCAGATACAATATGTAATAAAAATAATTAAAACTGATTCCAATATCAAGACTATGAAGACATTTGAAACATCAACTCTGTTTCTCTTAGCACAGATGTTGCCAGACCTGCTGAGTATTTCCAGCACTTTCTGTGTTTATTCAAGAAATGTTAGACTGCAAGCTGACATGAAAAAAAAACAAATGTGCATTAAGTTATAGGTTGAAGTGAAATTATCTTGTGCTAATGCCCACAAAATTGATTCATAGTGTGTCACCTAGTGCTGCAGAACATATTTTGAAGAGTTAAAAACAGTTGTTTCTTCAGATCAATGTCAATAGCATTCTGCTTATTGCTGTAAACAATATCCTAAATAATATTTTGATTCAGAATTTGACGATGGAAGTGGTTTAATCTTTTTGCTGACACTGGCAAGGCAATTGTAGTAATTATGGTTACTTGTTAGGCAAGATCACATGATCTGTGGTAACCAATAGGAGAGTAGCACGAGCTACCTCAGCAATCAGTGTAGAGATGGAGTTGGAGTTGAAAGATCACGTGTAGCTGCTGCTGAGTATGTTGTAAATAAACTTAACGTTTCCACCCAAGAAGCATCTACAGATCAACTCTATCATTAATAGTACAATCTGGCCACCCTATAACAGCAATAATGTTTCCTATATTTCTAATTACCCGGAGAAGGTGTTGGTGGGCCATTTTCTTAAACCACTGAGGTACATATAGTGAAGTTGCTCCCACAATGTGAGAACGTGTGACAATACCATATATTTACAAGCCAGGATGGTAGTTTTTTAGTTTATCCTTTCAAGTGATGTTGCTGGCAAGGTTACCGTTTGTTGCTCATCCCTAATTGCCCTTTGAACTGAGTGGCTGGTGAGGGCAGTTAAGAGTTAACCACATTGCTGTGGGTCTACTGTCACATGTACACCAGACCAGGTAAGGACGGCAGATTTCCTTTGCTAAAGGACATTAGTGAACCAGATGGGTTTTTACGACAAGCAATGATAGTTTCAAGGTCACCATTACTGAGACGAGGGCTGGGATTTTCCGTGCCTGTTGTTGTTGGGCATGTTCGATGGCATCAGTGGACAAAATGGTAAGAATGCCAAAAACCAGTTTCACGATGTTGTGAAACCAATTTGCGATTGATTGTTCTGCCCGCTTATGGTGGGCAGCGTTCCCTGCCATCGGACATCAGGAACCTCATTGTAGTACATCAGCATATCATTACAAGGCCAGCCCACTGGACTTATCCCCCTCCCACTGGATCATCAGCCTATATCGGCGGGAGTACACACCGACGTATTTCACAACAGCATATAAAAGGCGTGCACTTGGCAGGCGGCATTTCTCTCGGGACTTCGAGGTTTGTTTGTCTACCTTGCTTTGGGCAGCACTCGCGGTCATCAGCACCAGGCTTCACAGGCAGCAACACATCACTTTTAGGGGGGGGCGCATGGGCAGGTCTCTACCTACCGGATCAGCCACATGTGGGTGGCTTTTCAATGGCTGCAGGGCTAGTTCTTGCTTGGGGAAGGGGAAGAAGTGGCCTCAGGCAAGGGAAGAGGCTGCAGGGCGAGGGCTGTACTGGGTGTGTGTGTGGGGCACATGTTGATCTGTGCAAGTGGCCTCAAGACAGTAAGGGTTGAGGAGGCAGTCTCCAGAGGAGATGAGGCCAGATGGACATGTGATGATATGTGTGTGAGAATGGGTGGTGATGTCCCTTGAGCTGGCAGTGAGTGAGATGCCAGTGAATGTGTGATGGGCTTGAGCGTGTGAGATTAGAGTGATGAGATGGTTGCCATATCCCGGTGGCATGGATGAGATCATCCATCCTCTATCTGCATTGGATGGTCAACCTCTCCTGTGCAGCATTGGCACTGATCACTACTACCATTGCTTACCAAGCCAGAGTGGTAATATTGCTGTCCCTCCTGCGGCCAGAGCGGGGTAGAGGACATCACAGCGGCCTCCACAGCATCCAAAGGCACTTGAGGGCTGCAGTCTTCTTGCCTTTCAGGGCCATGTCTTCTTTGCTGCAGTCCTGGGCTGGAAACACTGAGCACGGCTGTACTTTAAATATGGCGCCGAGCGTGATGAAGCGGTGAGGTGGTATTGTGGCGGGCGAATGAGAGCCCACCCACCATGGAAATGGTTTGTTTCCCAGGAATGCATTCTAATGCGGTGGGTTTGGGATGACACGGCGTGAAAATCTGCAAAATGTTGTTTTATCCACCCGCTACCACATTTAGTGCGAATCTGGGACAATTCCACCCTAGCTTTCAATTCCAGATTTTATTAATTGAATTTAAATTCCACCACCTGCTGTGGTGGGTTTTGAACCTGTGCCCCCCAGAACATTAGCCTGGACTCTGGATGACTATCCCGGTAAAATTACCATGACACCCCTGTCTCCCCTCAAGTGTAACTTGGAGATATCTGTAGATGTCAGGGGAGGTGATGATGTAGTGGTATTCTCGCTGGATTAATAATCTAGAGTAATGGTCTGGGGACCTGGATTCAAATCCTGCCATGGAATTTGAATCCAATAAAAACTCTAATGATGACCATGAAACCATTGATTGTTCTAAAAAAAAACCCATCTGGATCACTGATGCCCTTTAGGGAAGGTGTGACTCCAGACCCACAGCAATGTGGTTGACTCTTAAATGGCCTGGCAAGCTACTTAGTTCTATCAAACTGCTACAAAGCCCCCAAAAAGGAATGAAAGTGGACGGACCACCTGGCATTGACCTAGGCACTGGATTTTCACTGTCGCTGGGTCAAAATCCTGGAACTCCCTTCCTATCAGCACTGTGGGTATACCTACACCACATGGACTGCAGTGGTTCAAGAAGGCATCTCACCACCCTTCTTAAGGGCAATTAGGGATGGGCAATAAATGCTGGCCCAGCCAGTGAAGCCCACATCCCATGAATGAATAAAAGAAAATCCCCCATTTGTCAGTTGCTCACTGAAGTATCACATCAGCCACACAGCTGTGTAGATCTCCTTTCTTCAATCTCAGCATGTAAGCTGGGTCCTGCCTACTTGCATGTTCTGAGGCACAGATGTTTAACTGTTGCGCTGAGTAAGGCAGAAATTCCAGCATCTGCAATATGTTTTTTGTTACAACCTGCCCTCTCCAAAAAGCTGCTCTGCTCCTTGGGGGCACTGTAACACTAGGTTGATGCAAGCCCCTTTTCCATCTCCCTGTCCCAAAATTCAATTTATTATATGGCCTCTGGGTGGGGGACATATCAGATATTAAACTAATGAGAACAGAATTATTTTTCAAAAATATACTTTATTCATAAAATTTGTAAAACTACATTGCATGATAATTCAAATGTGTCATTACATAAAGTGCAATACAATTCAATTTTTTTCACCCCAGTACATGGGACTCTGTGGTGGCCTGCCACGCTTACATTTGCAGGCTATATTTACAATATCCATTTACATTTCATGTCAAATATTCTCTGGTGCAGATAGTTCGAGGGATTTTGCATGGGATCCCTCAGTGTACCATGACATGTTTAGACTGGCTTTCCCCCACTGACCCTCTGCAGTGGCTGCCCCATGCTTTAACACATCCTCAGCAAGTAGTCCTGGACCTTAGAAGTGTCAGTCATATTCAGTAATGGTCAGCTCTTTGCAGGGGGAGTCCAGCAGGTTTTGGACAGAGCAAGAAAGAGTTGATCATCTTCACAGAGTTGATGGTCCTCCAGCAGCAGTTGATATTTATCTCAGTGTGTGTCTCTAAGAACAGCACAAAAAGCACAGAGTCTTGCATTACAGAGTTACCCAAGATGAACATCGACAAAAATCACTGCATCCCGTTCCAGACCTTCTTTGAAAAGGCACATCCCACATGGAGGTGTGCGACAGTCTCTTCCTCACTGTAGCCACCTCGAGGGCAACAAGAGGAGGCGGTGAGACTCCTGGTGTGCAGGAAGGGTCTAATGGGGAGGGCCCTTCTCACCACCAGCCAGGCTACGTCTTAGTGCCTGTTTGAAAGTTCTGGCGATCAGCCACTCTGTCAAAGGACTTTGACAGGTTCCACCATCTCCTTTTCCCATAGGGTCTCAAAGATGTCACATATGAACCACTGCCTAATGGACTAATGATCAAAGGTGTTTTCCTGTATACATTTTTTCACGAAGAACAGATGGTGCAGCTGACTGGAGCATTTTGTTAAAAAGGGGCCAGATTGATCCTTCACAACATGAGGGACAGACAGAACTTCAATGCTTGGTGACACTTATTGTTTGCAGACCAAGAGTCTACATGCAGTTTGACGCAGCCACACATAGATGTGGCCATTAAGATAAGGGAGACACTGGGTACATTTTTCTCCCCTTTATCTAGAGGTTTATACATCGTGCCCCTACAAACACGGTCTATTTTCAATGCCAGTGTGATGCTAGGTATGTAGGTGTACGTCCCAAAGACTGCGGATCATATCATACAGCATGTCCCAGTCGCTGTTCACAATGGGCAGGATACAGGCCGCACCCAACCAGCTCGGGCTTGCAAAACTCAAAACACAGTGTCCAACATTAGATGTGATTCTGCAATTGGACAACATTTGCTAAATAATCCTCAGTGCGCTAAGAATCACGCTGACAACCAATTTAAAATTGTCATCTGGGCTTGCAGTGTGGCACATTTGTGTGTACTGGAAGCTACATGTATTAATACACAGGGCCCTGTTCTTTACAGACAGAAAGAACATGTACACACATTGTGCCTGTTTCAGCTAAACAAAATAAGTGACAGCTATTTGCTGGTTCATTCCCCATGGCAATGTCTTGACCAATCAGAGTCAAGCTGCCTAGTTTAAATTTCAAAAAATGCTCGGCAGTTAATTGTCAGTCACCATCACTTGTGCATTCTCCATGGCAACACCACTTGCCAACCAATCAGCATTCTCTTCACATACAGTATAAATTGTTGTTTTCCCCATATATTGGTATTCTTGTGAAGTGTCCTGATGAGTATAAGATGAAAAGCTTTGACATGTCTCTTTTTGCAGCAATAGTCAAGTTCTGTACTACCAAATGACAGTTAGAGTTAACAGCTGCAACATATTCTGTACCAAAGGTTATTGAAGTTATGGCTCTGATGGCTCTCACTGCTGGGTAAATGGGGCCCTCAGCCTGATGTCCTCCTTTGAGATCAATGTGTTCCTTTGTACATTTTGGTGTTTTCTTGGACGATGGCTGTCTTTCATCCTGTGTAGGATCCTCTGTCCATTGTGATGTTCTACTTCAATGGTGTCTCCAATGGATTCATTATTCTTCTTTTCTCTGAATCACTTCATTTTCTTTCACCACCATTGCCATAACATTTTGCAATTGTTCTCTGAAAACTATTCCAGCTGAATATTTCATTAAAAAAACAAGTTTTTTAATGAAAGTTATTAGCTCTATTTGTTCATAAAACATTTAGGAATGTAGGCATAAATTAAAAATAAATTCATTACACATGTAGATATGCAGATGTAGTATGAGGGTCTGGCACATACAGGATTAATGTGGGACTGAGTACAGTACTTCCCACACAGTGATGTAAGAGAGTGCATGACCCACACCCAGGGTCAGTTGAGTGTTGGACAGAGCCATTTGTATCAGCAAGTATGGAGACATCTCCTAGCTTGTACTCCTTACTGTAAATTTGTAAATAGCTCTAAGAGTCAATGAAGACATACAGTTAACCTACGTGTGACTAAGAAGACTTCTTCAGGCCTACTGAACTGTAACCAGCACCCTACAATAGCAGACAGGTTAATAGATGATTAGGTCAACAATTCAATGGATAAACAGATAAATAGATAATTAACAGTATTATATGTATTGCTGAAAAAAGAAACATTTTTTTGTCGAAGCTTTTCGTCTTGCACTCATCAGGACAATTCGCAAGACCGCCAAATGTAAAGGGAACAACAATTTATACTGTATGAGAAGATAGTGCTGATTGGTTGGAAAGTAGACTCTGATTGGCAGAGGCGTTTCCATGGAGAATGCACCAGTTGATGATGACTGACAGTTAACTGCCAAACATTGTTTGAAATTTAAACCAGGCAGCTTGACTCTGATTAGGAATGGATTTTTAAGTTGCTTATCTCTCACAAGGGTAATTCTTTGGTTTTCTGGGAATACATTTTCTTTCTACAGATAAGACCAGCTAGTCGAAGCTCAAAACAAAAGGCTCAGATTCAAATGAACCTTTCTATCAAACTCGGCCAAATCAATGGAATGAATAGGAGTAAATTAATTGGAAATATGAAAGGAAGCCTTTTACAATCAGTTTGTGTTCTGGAGAATTGTAGGTGCCTGTTAACTGGTGATGCTATTTTGCTCAGGTTGCTGGGCATTTAATTCGTTGAAAAAGTCAACATAGAAATGTTTAGGTCAGGAAACTCACAAAGGCCCCCAAAGGCCAAGAATGTGAAAGCTTTAATAAAATCCAATTGCCAGACTGTCATCCTGAGTAAGTTTAACTGCGGTCATGATGCATTATATTTATATACAAGTTTCACCCTATATCTAGAGGGCATAAAAGGGCAGCATAATAGTCACTAATACTTAACATTTTATGGTAATGTTGTTCCTTATCCTTGGTTCAGCCACTTTTCTCCAAGATTCACCTCCAGAGTCAGCCCATGTGTTCATTGTGATGTAGCAGAGTCCCATCAGACCTTAAATAGAAATATCTCTGACTTACATTTTTTTAATATGGTGGCATTGCACAGATCAGATATTGATTTAAAGATTGGCTTCTGAGAGCTGTATCCTAAAGGACCTCATGACTTGGTATCAATACGCAACACTGCCTGGATTCACCCATTTATTTCGTTGGGAGGTAGCCAAGCTTTGTTGGTTATTCTGCCAGATACTGAGCAAGTCATGTTTTATTGTCCAGCCCTTCATATTTTTGAAATGTTGACATAATTTCAGACTGAGGGATAAAAAATAAACTCATTAATATAGATTTTCCAGTTGTGCTGTAGTTGGATGGTGTTACAAGCACCTGTTCTACTATTAGTTTACAACTGTGTCTGACTTTGTATTGACAGTTTCAGGTATGCAACCTGGCACAGCTTTGGATGGTTGGGCATCAGATGCTTGGAGCTGTGACTTGGCGTTTTCCAGGTAGGCAACTACTTTGCCATGCCAGTAGATTATATTATGCCATTGATCATGCATGTTGAAACTGGACTTTGGAATACTGAAAAGGAATTGTGAAGTTTTCAGTTCCTGCTTCATGTTGTCTAAATAATCTTGTTTTTGAGTTCTCTGACCAAAGGCAGGTCTGACCCACAGCACCACAGCCTCCACCATGGGTAGGGCAAGAAAGCAGGTCCCAAATGCACCTGAGCCAGAATGGCGATTGCGCCTGCTGCCCGCCCCCCACCCCCCGCACCCCCCCCAACCCCCACCATACTGTTGGCACCAATCTGACCCACATCAGTCGTCCAGCCTACTAGCCTCCCAGAGGGGTCTGAGTTGCTGTGGCAACATACAACCATACACTGCTACATGGTGGTGTGGACAATGTATATAAGGTAATACACAAAGCATGACAATGACGTGGAACAGGGGGATCAATCAGGGGGTCTTTATCTTTACCTCATCGTTCATATGGTTCATGAACATCCTTAAGAATAGACAAGAAATCTCTGGACAAGGAGGCAGGGTATAATTGTGGCAGTAATTGCAAACACTTTTTCAGCGATTGTCAGAAGTCAAGAGCCCATTAATGACAATGAAGGGCAATTAAAAGATGTTTAGGAAGATCCATATCATGACGACAGATCTCCTGGTAGGAGTAGATACAAGCAACAGCAGCAGCAGGGGAATTCAAGCTGATTCTCTGGTTATGGAAAAACTGCAGAGTGGCTATTTTGTACATTTTGGTAGATGATGCTCATGTTCAGATGAGGGATGTTCAGCATTGAATAGCATTGTCAGTAAAATAAATAGTAATTCACCTTGGATAATACAGAAATCTCACATTTTGTTGGCTCCATGTCTGGATAATAGTCAACCAAAGGTGATTATAGAGATAGAACAGGAGCTCTGTGAACCTCTTGTCTGTACTTCTAATAATTTAATAGAGTTTGGAATAGTTCCCTTAGACTGGAAGCTAGCTCCTTTCGTTCTTACTTTCAAAAAAGGGGTCGAATCAGAGCCAGGAAGTGGCAGGCCTATCAGCCTAACATCCATCATTTGGAAGATGCTTTAAGGAATTAGACAGATGCCCTTTATGATCTCTATGTAAGGAAAGGGGCCATTAGAAATACACAACACAGCTTCTGAAAAAAACGGGTCATGCCTTACAAATTTGGTTGTGTTTTTAAGTAGGTCACTAGGGCAGTAAATTCTTTTCAATCAGCAGCCTATGAAGGTAGAACAGCTGGAGGCTGGTTTCCAGCAGTGTTCTTATTAATAACCTGGACAATGCTGTTGTGAATGTGGTCAGTAGATCTGTAGACGATACTAAAATTGGTGCAAGAGCTAAGACAATAGAGGAGTACAATCAAATGCAACGAGGTGTGGATGTGGCTCACACAATGATGAATGGCATTTAACTTAGATAAGTAGTGTCCTGCGTGAGGGTGGGACTAACACAGATTACATGCACCATCTGCTGGGAGCAGGAGGCTGAGAGGGAAAAAGATGTTGGTGTTATTGTGCATACAGCACTAAAGGTTCATGAGGGATGTTGAGAACCGCAGCTAAAGCTAACAAGGTATTTAGTTAATTTACAAAGGACAACCTTCTGTCATTAAACAGGTTATTGACTGCATACTGTTCCTAGTTTGGGTCACTCACATGGTGGATGATATATATGGCGGCTTTGGAAAGGTACAGAGATGAGCTACAACAGTGATTCCCAGCTGAACGGCCTCAGTCACTCGGAGAGGTTTAGGAGCTGGGTTTTTGTTGGTTGGTATGATGTGAGCTGAATCTCTGTAGCCCTATAGGGAATGGCATCAGTTCTTGGCTGAGGCAGAGATCGCACCATCTGGTACAGCATTGGTTCTACAGATACCATTTTGACCTTGTGATCTCCTGGACTGGTTTTGGTCACCTAAAGGGATCAGAGAAGAATTGTTTGGAATGGTTTTACTCTGATTGGCCCTGGATCTTTTCTCTCAATTTCTGTTCCACCCAGGAGATGTAATGGGGACTGGAAGTGTCCAGTCAGGGTGCTCCCAGAGTCATGGAGCATGGAGCAGTTGATAATCTGCTTGTGATTTTTTTTGTTTGTACGAAATTTATTTATTAGTTTTTAGCCAGAATAAAATAGCCTGAGAGGTGTAATATTTACTGCCTCTTGAATTCGGTAGTGTAATATAGTGATAGCCTATCTCATTTCTGGTGTTAAACACTGTAATCAAGAGTTGGTCCTATATCCCATTCACATAAAGTAGAATGTTGCCCAGTTCACAGGGATGTGTCTGGAGAGATTACCATTTTGTCGTGACTGAGTGCTGGAAGGAAGCTTGAATTGTAATGGCCAAAATTAACCTTTCTCTGACCAAAAAGTGACGACTTAAAAGAGCTGATCTGTATCAGCCATTCCTCCTTTCCCCTAATGGGAAAGCAATCGTTTCCATCCAGTCTTCCTTGTCCAGCTGTCGACCTTTATAAGTTACACACCTCCCACACCCAAAGCACAATGTAGATTTTCAAAGATTTGGGTTATGTTTTTGTTTGACATTTTTCTCTGTGTTGTGACCTGCACTAAAAGATGGTAGAAAGTGGCTCTGCACCCCTGAGGATCATCGTGCTGTAAAGTGGTCAAAAGCACAGGTTTCTCTTTATAGGACAGAAAAGAACAACCAGAGAATGAACCGCCTCACATCCAATACAAAACTAATCCAGTGTTGGACCAAGCCCAGGATTGGCATTGGCCCAAAAACAAAAGATGAACAAGCACAATATAACAGTCAGTTAACTCATATGTTTACAATAAACATCCTTCCACACAACTGCTCGAGTGTACAAAATAATAGAGAAAACAAAATACAACTTCCTGAACTAAGTTCACCCTTTGAAATTCTAAATAATGTCATGTTTCTTTTTGCCAGAATCTCTTACCACTGAGGGAACCCCAGCTAATTTAACCCTTTTCTGTCAATTTCAAATCAAGTTTTCCATCTAAACTGATCACTTCCTCCCCTGGGATTTTCAAACAGTCTCGACCATTTATTTGAAATTATGGAAAAGAGGACACTTTAGATTTTAGAGGCCTAATCATTCAAGCAGATAGAGCCATGTAGAAACTGAACCAATCCAAACTTGTTCCAGTTTGAATTAGTCATCGCTCCAACTTGTAGCCAACAAAAATTGCAACAGTGCCTTCAAGTACCGTATACGCTCGAGTAATAGTCGATCTTGTGTAAACACGAACTTTGTATTCAGAATAACAGAGCAGTGCCCAGGATTTGCATGACCCAGAACTTCTGGTGGAGTGGCAATTGAGTCGGACTCCCACTCCACTCATAGTTTCTTGGCTTGAAATCCAGGTGACCCTTTCTTGCCCGACCTTCCAACTCAGGCCGGGTGAGATCTGTGTAGCACAGCAGGTTCCCGGGGCCTACAGACAAGGGCATGTCAGTCGAAGGTAAGTAAGCCGTGCGTCCTTTTTTATGGCACTAGCTGACGTAAACCCGGTAAGTTTAAAGGCCCAGGCAAATTTAAAGGTCTTTGACAAGCCGGGGAGGAGGTAAGTGTATAAGGTAAGTGTATAAGGTAAGTGGATAGGATTTGGGGGTTGGGTCAGGTTCGATCTGGTCTGGGGGTGGTAAGGGGGGAAGTGCCTGTAGGGGGTGAGGGAATTGAGTGTCAGATTGGGCCTGAGGGATGGAGTGTCAGGAGTCGGGCCAGGGGTGGGGGTGGGGGTGGATGCAGATGTCGAGTCAGGAGGGGGCGGGAGTCAGTTCAGGGGGGACAGGAGTTGGGTTGAGCGTTGGGACTCGGGGGCACGGGAGTCGGGTCAGTGGGGGAGAAGTTGGGATTAGGGTCGGGCCTGACCGCTCTGGAGGGAGGGAAGTCGGGAGCCGGGCCTGGGTGGTGGGGGGATTCAGGAGTCGAATCGGGCTTGGGGCTGGGGTGGGTAATCGGGTCCAGCCGGGTGGAGGGGGGCAGTGAGGGTACTTTGAGGGGATATTGTGGGGTGGGGAGTCACGTGGGAGGTCGGAGGAGGTATTCTCATGGTGGTGGTGACGGGGGTGTGGGTGGAGTCCCACGGGAGGGTTATGGGGTGTGGGGAGAATCCCATGGAATGGTCAGGAGGGTGTGGGTCCAGTGGAGGATTGGGATGTGTCAGTGCTGCAGCCACCCAGAAGCTAGAAGTGGTTCTAATTCCTCTAAATTTCTCTGCGTAACTATTGCTGTAAGACTGTTGGAATCACCCGAAGTTTGCAACTTAAATCACGTCTGCAAATGGTACCCAGTGCAGGGCAATTGGCCAAAGGAAGTTTGAACTTCCCAAACAATTGCCATGCAATCCTCACCTGGGAATTTCTGATGGCGGGGGGTGGGGGGGTGGTGGGGGTTGCTTCCCAAGAGCATCTTTGGGGTACCGCCCAGATACACTGCCCTGGAGCTCGGAAGCTATGGCCCTTGCGCACTGAGATATTAGGAGGCTTTAGTGAAAGTTTAATTTCCCATCGAAATGAGAGGGGTAAGGTTGGAACAAACTGGAGAGTCACTGTGCACAGCATGTGAGGCGCCAGCATCAGTAGTTGAAAGTAAGCTCCTCAATAACAGTACCCTATATAAATTCAAATTCTTGATGTTGTTACATGTATATCACAGATAGGCTTGAGGCAACAGCAAGCTTAAGAAATGAGACTGACTATTGGTGCATCAAATGGCTTAACTGTGGCTGATGGTTCATTAAATTCAGTGAATTATAAGGACTGAATCAGTGTAATGTGTTCAATGGATGCCATATTGCTAATTAGATCAGTATATATGAACCTAATATAATCAGAGCAGCATGTTTTACCATGGCATGGATGGTTCCTTTAGCAGGAAATCAGATTCTTCAGAGATAGATGGTGAATGCTTGAATGAGGCAAAGTTCAATCCTACTCTGATTCTGCAGGGTTTAGCTCAGAGCTGGAGTTTTAAACAGGTCTGCACATGTTTGAAGTGCATGGATACGGGAACCTGACTCAGCTCCAGCACTTGAGTTTAATTGGTATTTTACCTTATATCTCCACAGTCCGCTGCAGGCATTGGGAATAAATGTTAAAAAACTAGAACTAATTCAAAATTCATAACACTGGGGAGGAGGGAAACATGGAGAATCTGGTACAGAGGAGTGGGTTGCCATGGCTTGGGAATGTCGGTGAGAAATGTGGGTAAAGCCCAAGCAGGAAACCACACCTCCTCCGCTCCCAGTGTCTCTGGTGCAACATCCTCCACAACAGTACCTGCTCCCTGAGAAAATGGGAGCACTGGCTATACAGCTAAGGCTTAGAAAATAGTAACCTCCACTCCCAAAAGAGCAGCCCGTTGCAAGCGAAGGATCTGGTACCTAAAGTGTTAACATGAGACTGAGTACAGTACCGCCCACACGGTGATGTAAGAAGGCACATGACCTAGAGCTAGGGCCAGCCTAGAGATGAGTAGCAATGTATAAGGACCTTGTATGGTGTAGTAACTGAAGGTATAGCCTCTCCTACTGTCTATCAGGGGTCACGTGATGTTCTTGGAGGCTCCGACCAATGAGTCCGAAGCGCGGGCAATCCAGAGGGGCAGGGCTTCTGGCCCAGGATCCTGATCGAGCATGTAGCATCTGAAAAGCTCTTTGTAATAAAGCTTATCTGTTTCTTGTTGAAACCTGTCTGGTTCGTCAAGTCATTGCACACAGAGTCCTCTCCATACCTACTGTAAATACGTACATCATTCAGCACTGTTAATAAAGACTCCCTTGTAACATATACAAGACTACTTTATGGTGTCGAAACAGTATACTTCAAGCATAGTGACAACAGAATATATAATGGTAACTGCAGTAGGATCTATCATGGTGGCTGCAAGGAATGAAAAATCCATATCCTCACTACAATGCTGAAGAAAAGGACACCTTCAACACCTTCTGCACTGAAGCAATCTCACTCCAGAAGCTAAGATGCTGAGAAAACTCACCAGAGAAGCTCCATAGACACGAGAGCCTGGAAGCAGGAAAAAGGAGAAGATTAAACTCAGGCAGAAGACTCCACTGAATCCCCTGTAGAAGTTCAGCTTCAACCAAGCAGAGCCAGCAGCCCGCAGGGTGAGAGAAAATTCTTTTACATTTGCAGGCTAGTCAGTCCTGTGAACCCTTTCTTTAATCACATCAGGCAGAAACACTGTTGCTAATTTCAGTCACCAGCCCAAATCCCAATTTGACGTTCTCCCCTCGTGACACCTGAGCTCAGAACGGAACGAGAAAAGAACAAGAAGACGGAAAAAAAATTTCCACAAAGTTGAGTACCTCACAATTCTTTGGTTTGCTGGTCAGTGAGAATTCTGTCCTCCCAACCCGTCCCTGACTTGCAGCACACCATTGCGGAGCGAGAAGTCCCTCAGCAGCCCTCCGATTCCTCAGCCATTTTGAGTTCTCCTTTCTTCATTGGAGCACCGCCACCATTTTGAAATTCACATCAAAATCTGGGAAACGTGCGAAAATCCCTTCTTCATCGAAAACCGGTGATGCCATCTTGAAATCCTCCTCTCTTAAAGCTACACCTACAATTTAAGAATTTTAAAGATGGATCACAAATCTTCACTCCCACCCTCAATGGTCTTCATCTATGACCCTGATCAGTCCCAGAACTGGACTTACTGAAGAAAAAGGTTTTTGAGGTACAGCACTGCTGGAAGATTAAATAAAGAATTGGAGGCAGAACAAGTTAGCACACTACTTTATTCCTTTGGGCCAGTTGCAGCCAACATCATTCTAGGGCAAGCCATAGATAAACCATCTGCTAAATTTGAATGAGTGGATATTTCCATGCCTGCTGGTGCCAGGCGTGTTTGGCAGTCTGAGCGTACACTGAATGCCAGAAATTGGTTTCATGACGTCATGAAATCGGTCTGTAATCGTCCGCTCTGCCTATCATTGTAATACATCTACCTCACTGTAATACATCTGCATATCATTATAAGCTCAGTCCGTCGGAATCATCCCCCCATGCTGGATCATCCGAGTGTGTCGGTGTGGTTGCATGCCAACATGTTTCATGACAGCATATATAAGGTGTGCACTTGGCGGGCTGCACTTTGAGGGGAACTTGGAGGTGAGTGCACAGTAACGTTGTGCAGCGCTCACAGTGGTCGGCTGTTGGATTTCAAGGTTGAGGCGCGTGGAGGGGGCAAGGGCTGGCCTGCAGTAGAGGTGAGTTGGGGGTGGAGGGGGGTAGATGGGGCTGGAAGCAAAAGTTGATGCAGTTGCATCAACTGCAGTTGATGCTGGTGGACAAGCATGTGGCGGGGGACGGCGGGGGTGGGGAGTGGCCACTCATTAGAGAAACCTTGTATAAAGTTACCGTTCATCCGTAGCCGAGACAGTTCAGACACAGCCACATTGACATGTGTGGAGTTGGGCCTCTAGCATCTCTGCCCACTCAAGCAACACAGAAGCATGAAAGTGCCACTAAATGCTCCAGAGCTTTTCACCCTTTGGGCACAGGCTGCAAACTAATGTGCGTTTCAGTGGACTGCAGAACAGTTGGATGACTGGGCACGTTGTACAATCTCCTTGCTAAAGTTGGCTGTGGAGCAGTCACTGGTGGAGGCATTCACAGCCCCTTGCAATATCAGCATTCTGGTTTGGATCATTCTCCTCCATGGTTCAAGCTAACAGTGCAGCCTTGCAGTGTGGGTTAGGAGAATGCCTGTGCCTGAGCTGAGAGCACAGCATGCAGTCCAATGGGCAAAGCTGCCACCAATTGGTCAGGTGGAGTGGGGCGGAGGTGGATGGGGTTTCGGGAAATCATGCAGTGCACTAAGCCCTGGCCATCCAAGTATTGACAAGCACTCTTCAGGGTGCATTAGGAAGCCTTCAGGCTTAACCAAGAGAGGTTCTTAGAATGCCCAAGCTAACCCACATGTCTCTCTCTTTCATCCTGCAGGAGGAGTACATCAGGAATACGGAGCCTGATGAACTAGCTGTACACCTCACGGCATGCAGAGAGCAGAGATGAGGGGGAAGAGACCGACAGAGGTGCCTGGTAGTGCAGAGGGAGGAGTAGCACCCTCAGGAAGAAGGGGCGGCTGGGGCTCCCGCACATTCTGCTGAAGAGCCACAGTTGGTTGGTGTATAGCTAGACTCAGGGTCCATAGAGGCCATCTTTCACTCCTGCAGATAACCGAGAACCAGTGTCGCTGAAGACTGAGCTTGTTCAGGGAACCGGTCGGGTAAGAAAAAGTCCAAGGGATGGACTTTTAGGGCTTCCTAATGCACCCTGAAGAGTGCTTGCCAATACTTGGATGGACACACCATCCGTGGTTAACTAGAAAGGTTAAAGATAGTATCAAAATTAAAGAAAAAGCATGTAATTGTGCAAAGATAGGTGGAAGTCCAGAAGATTGTACAGAATAGAAGGAACAGCAAAGAATGACTAAAAGACTTATAAGGAGGGAAAAAGGAGAGTATGAGAGAAAGCTGGCCAGAAATATAAAAAATAGATAGTAAGAGTTTTTATAAATTTAAAAAAAGAAAAGAGTTAACAAAGTGAGCGTTGGCCCTATAGAAAGTGAGTCTGAGGAATTGATAATGGAAAACAGGAAGATGGCAGATGAATTGAACAGGTATTTTACATAAGTTTTCACTATAGAGAACACAAGTGACATCCCAGAAGCAACTATAAACCAAGAAATGGAAGTGGGGAAGGAAATCAGGAAAATTACAGTCACCAGAGAAGTGGTACTGAGTAAATTGTTGGAGCTGCGGGCTGACCAAGTCTCCGCGTCCTGATGGACTTCATCCTAGGGTCTTGAAAGAAGTGTCTAGTGAGATGGTTGATGCATTGGTTTAACTTTCCAAAATTCCCTAGATTCGGGGAAGGTCCCCTTAGATTGGAAGATAGCAAATGTAACTCCATTATTCAAAAAGGGAGAGAGGCAGAAAGTGGGAAACAACAAGCCAGTTAGCTTAGCATCTGTCGAAGGGAAAATTATTAAAGAAGTCATAACAGGGCACTTGGATAAGTTCAAGATTATCAGGCAGAGTCAACATGGTTTTGTGAAAGGGAAATCGTGTTTAATCAACTTATTGGAGTTCTTTGAGGAAGTTAACATATGCTTTGGTTAAAGGGTAACCAGTGGATGTACTGTACTTAGATTTCCAGGGGGCATTTGATAACGTGCCACATCAAAGGTTATTACAGAAAATAAAAGCTCATGGTATAGGGGATAACATATTGGCATAGGTAGAAGATTGGCTGGTTAACAGGAAGGAGAGAGTTGGCATAAATGGTTTTATTCCAGTTTGGCGAGAGGTAATAAGTGGCATGACACAGGGATCAGTGATTGGACCTCAAATGTTTACAATTTATATAAATGACTTGGATGAAGGGAGTGAAGGGATGATGTCAAATTTGCTGATGACACAAAGATAGGTAGGAAAGTAAGTTGTGAAGAGGGCATAAGGAGGCTACAAGCATATATAGATAGGTTAAGTGATTGGGCAAAGATCTGACAAAAGGAGTATAACGTGGGAAAATGTGGGATTGTCCATTTTGGCAGAAAGTCTAAGAGAGGAGCATATTATCTAAATGGTGAGAGATTGCAGAGCTCTGATGTGCAGAGGGATCTGGGTGTCCTAGTGCATCAATCACAAAAGGCTAGTATGCAGGTACAGCAAGTAATTAGGAAAGCTAATAGAATGTTATCATTTATTGTGAGTGGCATTGAATACAAAAGTAGGGAGGTTATGCTTCAGTTGTACAGGACATTGGTGAGACTGCACCTGGAGTGTTGTGTACAGTACTGGTCACTTCATTTAAGGAAGGATGTAAATGCATTGGAAGCAGTTCAAAGAAGGTTTACCAGACTAATACCAGGAATGGGTGGGTTGTCTTATGAGGAAAGGTTGGATAGGCTAGGCTTATACCTACTGGAGTTTAGAAGAGTAAGGGGTGACTTGACTAAAACTTTTAAGATCCTGAGGGGTCTTGACAGGGTGGGTGTGGGGAGGATGTTTCCTCTTGTGGAAGAATATAGAACCAGGGGCCACTGTTTAAAAATAAGGGGTCGCCCTCTTAAAACAGAGATGAGGTGATTTTTTTTTCACTCAAAGGGTTATGAGTCTTTGGAACTCACTTCCTGAAAAGGTGGTGGAAGCAGAGTCTTTGAATATATTTAAGGCAGAGATGGATAGATTCTTGGTAAGCAAGGGGGTGATAGGTTATCGGGGGTAGGTGGGATGCAGATTTCAGGTTACTATCAGATCAGCCATGATCTTATTAAATGGTGGAACAGACTCGAGGGGCTGAATGGCCTACTCCTGCGCCTTGCTTGTATGTTCATATGTCACATCTGCCAGCTGCTGCAGGATTTGGAGCCATAGGGTCAAGGAGGGCATCCACTGCCAGTGGCTGAGAAAGTGACTGTGGCACTCAATTTTTACACCAGTGGCTCCTTTCAGGGCTCCACAGGTGACCTCTGTGGGATCTCACAAGTATCCACCTACAAAAGCATCCATGAGGTCACGGATGCCATCTTTGTGAGTACAGACAACTTTGTGCATTTTGCCCGGGACCAGGAGAGCCAGGATGCAAAAGTGATTGGATTTTCCCAGATCTCAGGTTTCCCACAGGTGCAGGGTGAGATCAACTGCATGTACATGGTGCTCCGATCTCTGTCGCAATACGCAGTCAACTATGTCAACTGTGAGGGATTCCATTCGCTGAATGCTCAGCTGGTGTGTGATCACCACAAATGCATCCTGCAGGTCTGCACACGGTTTCCAGGGAGTGTGCATGACTCCTACATTCTCAGTCGTTCACAGTTCCCTGATGTCTTCCAGGATCCACAGAGGCTGCAGGGATGGCTCCTTGGGGACAAGGGCTACCCGCAGAGGACATGGCTGATGACACTGTGCGGCGGCCTCAGACTGCAGCAGAGCTACAGTATAATGAGGCTCATGCTGCAACTCGCAACTTGGTGGAGCAAACCATCGGGATGCTGAAAATGAGGTTCCGGTGCCTGGACCAGTCTGGTGGAGCCCTGCAATACAGTCCACAGAGGGTGTCACACATCGTCGTCACCTGCTGCACCCTTTACAACCTGGCCCTGCAGCAGGGAGAGGAGCTGGCTGAGGAGGAGATGGAAGAGCTGGAGGTCTCCTCTGATGAGGAGGACATCGACCGGGATGAGGGCGACGGGGTCCTCGAAGGAGATGATGACGGCGATGAAGCCATCGCACTGGTCTGACGAGGCAGGCATGATCGGGAGGTCCTCATAGCTGCTAGATTTGTGGAGGATGTTGACGACATGCAGTGAAGAGACCCCAGAGATCCTCACACTGCATCTATGTGCGTTTGACTACAGCCTGGCTTATGGTAGCGCACATATCTTCTGTGATAATGCTCGTGTCATGCAGATGCAGTGTAGGCCCTCATAATTGCTCAGTTCCAGGAGGATGATGATGACATGCAGTGAGGACACTCCATAGATTTTCACATAGCCCCTGAGAATGTCTGACTCCTGTCTGGCTGAGGGCAGCTCACTGGTGCTCTGTAATCAGGGTCATATCATAGAGACACAGCCATAAAACTTTAAAATGAACCTGATCCTTTGTCCACCTTCAGCACCTGAAGCACCCCTTCGGGAGCACAGCGTCACTGGTCACAGATGCTGAAGAGATGGGGGCCAGCCCCACCTTAAAGATGCTGAGAGCACACAGAGAGAATGACGGAACTCTGTGACACCTGCCCACGACATTCTGGCAGCAATGACCAGCACCATCGAGGTGCAGGCATCAGTAATGTGTCCAGGGCGTGTGAGGCTGGACCATCACTTTGGTCTGAAGGTTGCAGAAAGCACAGGGAAGAGTCCCTGGACTGAGACAGCTGCCTTTATCTTGTGCAGGAACCAAGATTTCACATCTGAGTGACACAAACACTGCTCATCAGAACAAGGAGCCACAGGCAGGGAGACATTCTTGAAAGTTTATTTACAATAGTGAACAGTTTGTACAACTGACTAACACCTATGCCCAGGCTGTGCAACTAAATCTTTTTAACCTTCTTAACTCTGCTGCTTGGTGCTCCCCGGTCATCCACAGCGGAGATGGATGCAACCTGCTGACTGTGATGCCCTGACTGTGATGACCTTGGTGGGCGTCTTCTGGAGGGCCGAGACCTGGAGGGCCTCGGCCTGCTTTCAAGTCCTGCTGTGTGGCAGTGGCACCCTCCTTGGCCTGTGGAGTGGAGCTGTTGGGCTCACGGGAAGAGGGGATTCGGATGGGCCAAACACTTCCGGGATCACCTGCGTAGTTGGCCCTGGGGTGTGCACCTGCTGATCCCCCTCCCTATGGGTGCCCGAAGGTCCCTTCTGACTCCTTGAGGAGAAGGGGTAGCTGGAGTGAGATCGAGCTGTCCCGCACCCTTCTCGTGTTGACATTATTGAAGGCCAACTATGGCATCAGCAATGGAGTTCAGCCGCGCAGGACCAATGTCCTGGACCAAGGTCTCCATGGTGGCAGCCATCCTACCAGCGTTGACCTCGGTGTATTGGAATGCTGGTGCTATCACCTCAGTCTGAAGGCGGACGGACTCCTCCATCGTGCCTTGCAATCTGAGGAGTGCAGCGGACATCCCTTCCTGATGTTCCCAAGCTTGCCTTTGCAGCTCCAGAAACTGAGGTATGACTGAGTCCAGAGGCTCATCATCTGACTCAGACTCAGCAAATTTCTGGCTTCCAGCAGTCCTCCGAGTGCCGGGGACCTGGGAAGTCCCTGCCTCCGCCTGCTGTGGATCAGACAGTGTGATGTGCTCACCAGGTTGTGACCCCTAGGCTACTCTAAAGCTAGGTCCCACTGAGGTGTGTATCTCTGTGCTGGTGGAGGGTGTGGGTGATGCTGTGAAGGGACTTCAATGAGATGCCTTCAGATTCCTCTTCAGAGGTTTCTTCGGGGCTTGATTGGGAGCACTTGGTCGTGGACTCCATCAGCTACTTCCCAGATGTGACTGCGAAAGCAAGAAGAGATAATTAGTGCATGGCAGTGGCCTGTGAAACAGGACACAGCACTCACAGCATGGCTGTCTGATGGATGTTGCACTGCTGGACCTCACTTGGCTGAGCAGCGCTGACCTCACCATCAGCACAGGAACGGTCCAGATCATCGCCGGCCAGCTGGATGGCTCTGTTTTCAAATTCCACGAGGATATTGATTTCAGGGATTCCTCCACCAGTCTGTGACATCTCCCTTTTGTTGTGTGCCAGCTTGACCTGCATGAATAGAGATGGAGAGAGTGTAAGCAGGATACCTGCCAGGCCAAATGAGAAGTATGCCTAACATGTGTGGGTGGTGAGTACCATTGATGGGATGAGGGCAATGAAGGTGTGTGTGAGAGAGTGAATGGTGATGTCCCTTGTACTGGCAGTGAGTGAGGGTCCTGTGGATGTGTGATGGGTTTGTGAGCGTGTGAGTTGAGAGTGATGAGAAGACCGACCTCCCCTGGCAGAACGGAAGAGATCATTCATCCTTTGTTAGCACTATGTGGCTGTCCTCTATTGCAGGGCGTTGGCATTGACCACCACTGCCACTGCCTTCCATGATGGATTGGTGAAGTTGCTGCCCATCCCGCGGCCAGGGCGGGTGTAGAGGACATCATGGCGAGGCTCCACTGCATCCAAAAGGTACTCGAGGGATGCGTCACTAAACCAGGAGACTGCAATCTTCTTGCCTTTTGAGGCCATGTCTTCTGTGCAGCAGTCGTGGTTGGAAGCACTGAGAGGTGTGCATGTGGCTGCGCTTCATATATGGCATGAGGAAACAGCAAGGTGACTGTGTGGCAAGTGAATGAGAGCCCACCCACTGTCAAAATAGCGTGTTTCCTGGGAATGCATAATTAATGATGTGGGATTGGGATGATACGGCGTGAAAATCCACTATTGCAGCTGGTGGGTAAAACGTCCTTTTTCCCACCCGCTACCACACATGATTCCCGTCTGATGTCTTAAAATCTTTCAACCTTTTCTTCAACCTGAGGCCCAATAAAATCCTGGAATGTGCCAAATTTGACAGTAGAGTTCAGAAGCCTGGAGAAGCTGCTGATTCCTTCATCAATGATCTCCACCATATGCCAGAAGGGCATGAATAAGGCAATTTAAAATCCAAAGTCATCCAAAACAAGATTGTGGTGGATGTGGGGGATGATTCATCCCCTGACCTCTTCCAAGCCAAAGGTGATCTTACTCTCGACTAGGTTGTTTAGCTGGTTAGACTGTCTGAGTTGCATGACCAACAATGGAGCATTCTCAGAGCAGAGAACACTTCATGGGGCAGAAGCCACACCTCCATCCACCACATCAAGCCACAGAAGCGTAGGGACCACCGAAGTCAGCGTAAGTCACCCCTGAACCACCCTGCTGAAGAACCATGCCAACACAATGGTGTGAAGCCCCCTCACAGGAAAGACCAATGCCCCGAGTACTGCCCAGTGCTTCCACTGCCACAGACAGGGACATTTGGGTAAGCTTTGCAAGTTGAAACCCCAGCACCACACAGACAACCAGAAGCCATCCACAAGGTCAAGGCCAGCGACCTAGAAGACCACAGCCACTCCTCTTGGGCGACATCAGACAATGTGGCTCTTCATTGTGGAATGTAGACATCATGATGAATGGCCATCTAACCAGCTTCAAGTTAGATTCAGGTGCCAGAGTGACGGTTCTATCTGACGAGGAACTAGGGCTCCAAGGCCTTTGGGTCCGAATGAAGGACACCCCACTTTACAGCTCAGGGGGAGTCCAACTCGCAGTCATTGGCATGATACAGGAACCCGTGAGGTACAGCAATAAACAGATCACGGAGCTGATGTACGTCATGCAAAATCAGTCCTTCTCTCTCCTCAGCAGGGATGCCTGCATAACTCTCGATCTTCTCCAGCCAGCAGAAGGAATGAAGATAACCACAGTCCACATCCAGCCGGAACGGCACCTCCCAAAGACTCAACTATAAAATAACATTCCGTTTGTAACCTCTCTTCTCTTTTCGCAGAGCAGTTTATTAATCTCTATTCCAGGTCTCCAAACCTTCCCAAAGGCCAGACCAACCTACCGCACATGATGCTACCACAGTACCCATGGCAGAAGTGACACCAGAGCCAGAACAACCTTCAGAGAAGCCTCTACCTCCACCAGCGGCAATCAACACGCCAACCACTGCACAAACCTGACAACCTCCAGGCAGCGTGCCGAAACCAGGTAGTAGCCTCTCACAGGCTACGCAACTAAACAAAGGTGAGCTACCTACTTAGTCCTCTTCTATCCACAGAAAGGCTCTCCCTCAGCCACAAAGAGCTTCCAGATGCCCAGACGGTGAAAGAAGAAGAAAAAGTACAGGCAACCTGACGAATACCAGTTTTGTCCGCCCAGAAAGAATTGATCACAGATAACGACAAGCAATCACTGCCAAACCCTCCAGACTGGCCAGGTATGGAGCACCATCTGTCAATGGAAGAAGTGAATGAATCCATGCCCACATTATTGCACAACCTCCAAAACCCTGCCAAGAGCAAGAGCCTACCGCTCTCCCAACTGAAAGACAAACGAGAAGTAGAAGGGGTGTAAGACCTCCACACTGCCTGAATCTCGGATGTCCAGGGCTTGAAGGAGTAGATAAGGTAGTAAGAACATTATTAATGCATGCTGTGAATGTTAATGTTCTTAATGTTTATAATGAAATCACGATGAATTGTTTATAGTTGTAACATTACAGTTGGCACACAAGACATAATAATGTAAGACTTGAGGCAAACTGTAAGTAAACTAAGATAAAAGCAAAATACTGCGGATGCTGGAAATCTGAAACAAAAACAAAAATAGCTGGAAAAACTCAGCAGGCTTGACAGCATCTGTGGAGTGGAAGACAGAGTTAAAGTTTCGAGTCCGTATGACTCTTCATCAGAACTGAAGAGAAATAGAAATGAGGTGAAATATAAGCTGGTTGAGTGGGGTGGGACAGGTGGAGCTGGATTGAGGGCCAGTGATAGGTGGACGCAATGGAGAGATTGCCAAAGATGTCATAGACAAAAGGACAAAGATGTGTTGATGGTGGTGATATTAACTAAAGAATGTGCTAATGGTGACATTAAGGGTAGAAAGCAGGATGAGCAAGTGACAGATAGCCCTATTGGGGGTGGGATGGGGGAAGGGATCGAAATAGGCTAAAACGTGGAGCTAAAACAATAGATGGAAATAAATTTTAAAATAATAGAAATAGGTGGGAAAAGAAAAATATATTTTTTAAAATTATAATAATTATTAGAAAAAAGGGGATCGGAAAGGGGGTGGGGAAGGAGGAGAGGGTTCATGATCTGACGTTGTTGAACTCAATGTTAAGTCCGGAAGGCTATAAAGTGCCTAATAGGAAGATGAGGTGCTGTGCCTCCAGTTTGCGTTGAGCTTCACTGGAACAATGCAGCAAGCCAAGGACGGACATGTGGGCATGAGAGCAGGGTGGTGTTTTGAAATGGCAAGTGACAGGGTCATGCTAGCAGACAGACCAAAGGTGTTCCACATAGCGGTCACCCAGTCTGCGTTTGGTCTCTCCAATGTAGAGGAGACTGCATTGGGAGCAGCGAATGCAGTAGACTAAATGGAGGGAAGTGCAAGCAAAGCGCTGCTTCACTTGAAAGGAGTGTTTGGGCCCTTGGACGGCGAGGAGAGGGGAAGTAAAGGGGCAGGCGTTGCACCTTCTGCGGTTGCATGGGAAGGTGCCGTGGGAGGGGGTTGAGCTGTAGGGGGTGATGGAGGAGTGGACTAGGGTGTCCCGGAGGGAACAGTCCCTATGGAATGCCGACAGGAGGGGTGAACTGAAGATGTGTTTGGTGGCGGCATCATGCTGAAGTTGGCGGAAATGGTGGAGGATGATCCTTTGAACGCGGAGGCTGGTGGGGTGATAAGTGAGGGCAAGGGGGACCCTATCATGGCTCTAGGAAGGTGTGAGGGCGAATGCGTGGGAGATGGGCCAGACACAGTTGAGGGCCCTGTCAACCACCGTGGGTGGAAAACCTCGAGTAAGGAAGAAGGAAGACATGTCAGAAGAACTGTTTTGGAAAGTGGCATCATCAGAACAGATGCGCTGGAGGCGAAGGAACTGAGAGAATGGGATGGAGTCCTTACAGGAAGCAGAGTGTGAGGAATTGTAGTCGAGGTAGCTGTGGGAGTCGGTAGGCTTGTAATGAAGATTGGTGGACAGTCTATCAAAAGAAATTGAGACAGAGAGGCCAAGGAAGGGAAGGGAAGTGTCAATGATGGGCATGTGAAAATGATGGAGGCGTGGAAATTGGAAGCAAAAGTAATAAATTTTTCCAGGTCCAGGCATGAAGCAGCATCGAAGCAGTCATCGATATACCGGAGGTAAGTAAACTAATGTCAGTCTCTATCCAGGGATAAAAACTTCGTGGGGGGTGGGGGGAGGGGGTGTCATAGAAGGATCTGATACACCAAGGGTTAACATGAGACTGAATACAGTACCGCCCACACGGTGATGTAAGAACACATTTGACCTAGAGCTGGGGCCAATCTAGAGATGGGTAGCGATGTGTAATGACCTAGTTTGGAGTTCACCCTACACCTACTGTAAATATGTACACAGTCCAGTATTGTTACTAAAGACTCCCTTGTCACTTATACAAGATTGCTTCATGGTGTCCAAGCAGTATCCTGCAAGTATAGTAGCAGCAGAATATCCCATGGCACCAGTGGTAGGATCCATCACCCATCAAACAGTGTTATTCTACTTTCAGGATCACATGTCCCTCATCATACCTATTCCTACATATCTATTTAATAATGTCCTCATCGAGCTGCATTACACATTGTGCTGGAATATACCGTGAACAAATGTACATTCAGAGCTCTGCAAAGTCATCCCTTGCCAGGTAATATAAATGACAGTTCATTTTTTTTTCACTTAAGGCAGAACACAACTTGAGCCTTTGGCTGAGAATTGGTGAAATTCCTCACAAAGTGTGACTGAAGTATTGGATCATCCAGGGAGCTGTATTCACTGCTTTATTACTTGAGCAGCAGGTTAGCAAGTCATGACTGAGTCACCAACTTTTCAATCCTCCTGTTTACGTGAATCTGCAGTGAATGTCTGACTGAGAAATGAGGTCGCATAAGTGGTGTGACCTCAGCATCAGAACACATTGGCGTGTTCCATTCGAACATTCAACTCTTGACCTTTTAAAAACTTTTATTTTTACAGCTTTTCAGTTATTTTTTCATGCACCGTATACTTGATCCTGGACTCGAGGTTGGCAGGCAACATGCCCATAGGTTCATGTTCCTGCAGTGAAATAAAAACATAACACTGCAGATGCTGGAAATCTGTAATAAAAATGGAAAGTGCTTCGCAGAAGAGTCATATTGGACTCGAAACGTTAACTCTGTTTCTCTCTCCACAGATGCTGCTTGACCTGCTGAGTTTTTCCAGCACTTACAGTTTTTATTCCAGTCCCTACGGTACTAGACTAGCCCACACTCCATCAACACAGATACTAGCACTTTGGAGGGATGTAGTGTGCACTTAGAGTTGGCAGCATTGGGTGAAGCACACCACACCAGAGTGCGGGAGGAAGTGTCTAAGTCAGAGATATCTGTGCACAGTCCTCCTCAGAGAAGTGAAGCCAGTGACGATGAATTGAGGTAAGGCCTCAGGAGTCACCTTATGGATCAAAGTACTTGGAGTACTAGGGAAACAAATGGGGCTGAAGGCTGATAAACCCCCTGGACCTGATGGGTTGCATCCTAGAATGTTAAAGGAAGTAGCTACACAAATAGTGGATGAACTGGTAATCTTCCAAGAATCTGCGGAAAGGAATACAGTTAACATTTCGAGTCCGTATGACTCTTCACCAGAACTAAGGAAAAACAGAAAAGAAGTGAAATATAAGCTGGTTTAAGGGGGGTGGGACAGGTAGAGCTGGATAGAGAGCCAGTGATAGGTGGAGATTGCCAAAAGATGTCATGGACAAAAGGACAGAGAGGTGTTGGCGGTGGTGATATTAGCTAAGAAATCTGCTAATGGTGACATTAAGGGTAGAAAGCAGGACGAGCAAGGTACAGGTAATCCTAGTGGGGGTGGAGTGGGGGAAAGGGATCGAAATAGGCTAAAAGGTAGAGATAAAACAATGGATGGAAATGCATTTAAAAATAATGGAAATAGGTGGGAAAAGAAAAATATACATAAATTATTGGAAAAGGGGGGATCGGAAAGGGGGTGGGGATGGAGGAGAGAGTTCATGATCTAAAGTTGTTGAACTCAATATTCAGTCCGGAAGGCTGTAACGTGCCTAGTCAAAAGATGAGGTGCTGTTCCTCCAGTTTGCGTTGAGTTTCACTGGAATATTGCAACAGGCCAAGGACGGACATGTGGGCATGAGAGCAGGGTGGTGTGTTGAAATGATAAACGACAGGGAGGTCTGGGTCATGCTTGCGGACAGACCAAAGGTGTTCCGCAAAGTGGTCATCCAGTCTGCATTTGGTCTTTCCTGGAAAAATGTATTAATTTTGCTTCCAATTTCCACCCCTCCATCATTTTCACATGGTTCATCTCTAACATTTCCCTTCACTTCCTTGACCGGTCTGTCTCAATTTCTGGTGATAGACTGTCCACCAATATTCATTACAAGCCTACCAACTCCCACAGCTACCTGGACTACAGCTCCTCACACCTCGCTTCCTGTAAGGACTCCATCCCATTCTCTCAGTTCCTTCGCCTCCGTCGCATCTGTTCTGATGATGTCACTTTCCAAAACAGTTCTTCTGACATGTCTTCCTTCTTCCTTAATCGAGGTTTTCCACCCACGGTGGTTGACAGGGCCCTCAACTGTGTCTGGCCCATCTCCCATGCATCCGCCCTCACACCTTCCTCTCCCTCCCAGAAACATGATAGGGTCCCCCTTGCCCTCACTTATCACCCCACCAGCCTCCACATTCAAAGGATCATCCTCCGCCATTTCCGCCAACTCCAGTATGATGCCACCACCAAACACATCTTCCCTTCACCTCCCCCTGGTGGCATTCTGCAGGGATCATTACCTCCGGGACACCCTGGTCCACTCCTCCATCACCCCCTACAGCTCAACCCCCTCCCACAGTACCTTCCCATGCAACCACAGAAGGTGCAACACCTGCCCCTTTACTTCCCCTCCTCCTCACCGTCCAAGGGCCCAATCACTCCTTTCAACTGAAGCAGCACTTCACTTGCACTTCCCTCCATTTAGTCTACTGCATTCGCTGCTCCCAATGCGGTTTCCTCTACATTGGAGAGACCAAATGCAGACTGGGTGACCACTTTGCGGAACACCTTTGGTCTGTCCGCAAGCATGACCCAGACCTCCCTGTCACTTTTCATTTCAACACACCACCCTGCTCTTATGCCCACATGTCCGTCCTTGGCTTGCTGCAATATTCCAGTGAAACTCAACGCAAACTGGAGGAATAGCACCTCATTTTCCTATTAAACACTTTACAGCCTTCCGGACTAAATAATGAGTTCAGCAGCTTTAGATCACAAACTCTCTCCTCCATCCCCACCCCCTTTCCGATTCCCCTTTTTCCAATTATTTATGTATATTTTTCTTTTCCCACCTATTTCCATTGTTTTTAAATGTATTTCCATCCATTGTTTTATCTCTACCTTTTAGTCTATTTCGATCCCTTTCCCCCCACCCCACCCCCACTAGGGTTATCTCTACCTTGCTCATCCTGCTTTCCACCCTTAATATCACCATTAGCACATTTCTTAGCTAATATCACCACCGTCAGCACCCCTTTGTCCTTTTGTCTATGGCATCTTTTGGCAATCTCCACCTATCCCTGGCTCTCTATCCAGCTCTACCTGTCCCACCCCCCCTTAAACCAGCTTATATTTCACTTCTTTTCTATTTTTCCTTAGTTCTGGTGAAGAGTCATATAGACTCGAAATGTTAACTGTATTCCTCTCTGCAGATGCTGGCAGATCTGCTGAGTTTTTCCAGGTATTTTAGTTTTTGTTTTGGATTTCCAGCATCCGCAGTTTTTTGCTTTTATCTTCCAAGAATCCTTAGATTCTGGAAAAATCCCAGAAGATTGGAAAACTGCCGATGTAACACCCTTAGTCAAAAAGGGAAGGAGACAAAAAACAGGTAACTATAGGCCACTTAGCTTAACATCCATCACTGGCAAAATGTTAGAGTCTATTATAAAGGATGTAATAGCAGAGCATTTAGAAATATGTAATATAATCAAGCAGAGTCAGCATGGCTTCATGAAGGGGAAATCATTCCTAACAAATTTATTGAGGAGGTAACAAGCAGGATAGATAAAGGGGAACCAGTAGTTGTAATATATTTGAATTTCCAGAAGGCGTCTGATAAGGCACCGTACATAAGGTTACTTAATAAGATAAGAGCCCATGGTTTTGGGGGTAGCATATTAGCATGAGTAGGGGATTGGCGAACTAATAGAAAACAGAGAGTTGGGATAAGGAGGGGCATTTTCAGGGTGGCAGCCTGTAACTAGTGGAGTGCCACAGGGATCAGTGCTGGGGCCATAATTATTTACAATACATATTAATGATTTAGATGAGGGAAGTGACTATACTGTTGCCAAGTTTGCGAATGACACAAAAATAGATGGGAAGGCAAGTGGTGAGGATGATACTAAGAGTCTACAGAGGGATATAGACAGATTAAGTGAGTAGGCAAAAACTTGGTAGATGGAATATAATGTGGGAAAAAGTCAGGTTATGCATTTTGGCAAGAAGAATAGAGGAGTTGAATATTATTTACATGGAGAAAGGCTGCAGAAAGGGACAGCACAGAGGGATTTGGGAGTTCTCGTGCGTGAATCCCAAAAAGCTAACATACAAGTTCAGCAGGTAATAGGGAAGGCAAATGGAATGTTGGCCTTTATTTCAAAGGGAATGTAGAGAAGCCTTGCTAAAACTATACAAGGCACAAGTTAGACCACAACTAGAATACTGTGAACAGTTTTGATCCCCTTATCTAAGGGGAGATATACTGACATTGGAGGCAGTCCAGAGAAGGTTCACTGGGTTGATTCTGGGTATGGAGGGATTTTCTTATGAGGAGAGGCTGAGTAGGTTGGGACTGGAGTTTAGAAGAATGAGAGGTGAACTTATTGAAACATATAAGATTCTTAGGGGGGCTTGACAGGGTAGATGCTAAGAGGTTGTTTACCCTTGTGGGAGAATCTAGGGCCAGAGGGCATAATCTCTGAGTAAGGGGTCACCCATTTAAGACAGAGATGAGAAGGAATTCTCTCTCTCAGAGGGTAGTGAATCTGTGGAATTCTTTACCACAGAGGGCTGTAGAGGATTGGTCGTTAAGTATGTTCAAGTCTGAGATAGACAGATTTTAATCAATAAGGGAATCAAGGGTTATGGGGAAAAGGCAGGAAAGTGGAGTTGAGCATTATCAGATCAGCCATGATCTCATTGAATGATGGACCAGATTCGATGGGCCAAATGGCCTACTTCTGCTCCTATGTCTTCTGGTCTTATGGAGCAGCAGCAGCAGCAGATATGTGGACATCTGGCAGAGTTCCCTGAGTGGAGGAGTCCATCACAGTGACGAGCTCTACCTTGTTGTAGGGGCCATGATGAGGCTGGCCGCCAAGCTCCTTAATGCCATTTGCCAGGGAGCTAATCATCCTGGCTCCATCTCCCTCAAAGCAACTCAGGGAGCACAATGTACAAGTGTTCACAAACACAGGTCACTGCTTTGCCTCGATCACTAAAGGGTTCACAGTGGTGTCATTTACTCTTACAATGTTAATAGTTACTTTCATGCACCTGGTAAATACACTATACAAAACCAAAATTACCTGGATTCAGCGCTCTGCTGTAGGGTCATAGAAGCATCAAATCCTGGCTTTTGCTGGTCTTTAAAGCTGATTCTTTAGTCACGATTCTTCCAAATTAATTAATTAAGTCTTTGTTTGTTTGCTTTTTGAAATGAGCAAAAATAAATGGCATTTTTAGCCCATCCCTGCTAGGTCTGCTGACTCTGCAGAACAGTTCTGCTGAAGGGTCATGAGGACTCGAAACATCAACTCTTTTCTTCTCCGCTGTCGCTGCCAGACCTGCTGAGTTTTTCCAGGTAATTTTGTTTTTGTTTTGGATTTCCAGCATCCGCAGTAGTTTTTTGTTTTTATAAATACACTATACTTCCTGCAATGAATGTGGTGGTCTGTCATTGTAGAGAGATATCTATAATTAAATATCCGTCAAAGGGTTTTAATGTTCCATTGAAGCTGGTTGATGATTCACCAATACATTGCATTAGGATTACTTCATCAGCAAGTTCATCAAAACAGTATAAACATGTGTTAATCTGGACTTTTTCTGACTTTCTGCTTAGACCTGACCTCCAGTCATTTAATGGAATTTGCAGTCAGCATTGAAAAAGATTTAAACAATGGCTGCTTGGATCAACTAGTTGCAGACTTCTCTGTTTCAGCGCTCTGCTGTAGGGTCATAGAAGCATCAAATCCTGGCTTTTGCTGGTCTTTAAAGCTGATTCTTTAGTCACGATTCTTCCAAATTAATTAATTAAGTCTTTGTTTGTTTGCTTTTTGAAATGAGCTTGTGTTCTGGTGCTGGCTCAGGAATTTGTATTTTTTAAATGGCAATTTCGAACCACTGACCTATTTCAAAGTTTAGCCTGGAATTTTTAGCCCATCCCTGCTAGGTCTGCTGACTCTGCACTCTGGGAATTGAAGCTGGACTTCCAAGAGATCTTATGGAGTTTTCTGCTGCGTTGAGGAATTTTTTAATTTCTGCCTTCAGCTTCCAAGCCTTTCTTTGGACCCTTTCCCTGCCAATTTTCCTCTGTACATCTGTTTTTTGAGCATTTCTCCGGGTCAGAATTCTTCTTTGAATTTTTCTTTGGTCTTGTAGGTTTTTAGTTTTTCTCTGCATTTCTGCAAGGTTTTGAGTTTTTTTCCATTCACTACCACCACATTGTAGGGTGTTGGGTGCCATTCGGTAGGTTTTAATGAAGTCTTAGTAGTCTTAAGTAGGTTAACTGTGTGTATTTATTAACTATAGGAACTATGTACATCTACACAGTAAAGGGTTCAAACTAGGACCTGTCTCCATGCTTGCTTGCGTACACGGCTCTGTCCAACATTAGACTGGCCCCTAGGTGCAGGTCAGGTGTTCTCTTACATCACTGTGTGGGCGGTGCAATACTCAGTTGCCCTATATTTTTTCCCACAGAAGGTTGCGCCACTGTGGAACTCTCTGCCTCAGAAGGTGGTGGAGGCGGGGTCATTGAATATTTTTAAGGCAGAGGTAGGTAGATTCTTGTTAGGGAAGGGAATCAAAGGTTATTGGAGGTAGATGAGAATGTGGAAATTGAAACACAAGATCAACCATGATCTTATTGAATGGCAGAGCAGGTTCAGGGTGCCAAATAGCCTACTCTTGTTCCTATTCCATATGTTCTTATATATGCCAGACCATTATACTACAGAGGCTACACAGGTAAGCAAGTTTGAGGAGCCTGGAGGAAGGACCAGTGGGACAGCAACCAAGCTTCGGGGGCATTGAGATTGGGCCTAGATGTTGGGGATCTTGGAGCTGGTGGGAATGTATGGAAGCAGTGATGATTGGGAGGCTGGCTCCCAGGTCAGCAACTTACCTTTCCTGCAGGCAATCTCGTGGGCCTATTTCCCTTGATGTACTGGCACTGGCTGCCTCAGGGCAAATCAATGTTGTGGCATGTGACCTTAAGCAGATACCCTTTATTGCACATGAAAATGAACCAATACCTGCTTCCAGCATGGGTAAAGGACACCTCATTTTTGTCTTTAACCAATGGGAGGTATGCATGCATTCTCTGCCCACTATTTTGGGACCTGAGGCTGTGCAGTGCCTGAGGGAAGGTGCGATGCAGCCCAATTTCTAGACACTATTTCCTCATCCAAGATCCACCAGAAATATGGTGACTGCTGAAGCCCCAGTGTCGATCACTGCAGAAAACCACTTGTCACATCCTGCCAATCAGAGGGCTTTACCCTTTAAGACATAAGAACCTAAGAAATAGGATTGGCCATTCTTGAGCCCACTCTGCCATGCAATGAGATCGTGGCTGATCTGATGCAGCCTTAACTCCGCTTTCTTGCCTGTTCCCCATAGCCCTTGACTCCCTTGTAGATGAAAAATCTGTCTAATTCAGCCTTGAATACATTCAATGACCCAGCCTCTGCTGCTTGTTGGAGAAGGGAATTCCAAACTCTAACAACCCACTGAGAGAAGAAATTCCTCCTAACCTCTGTCTTAAATGGGTGGTCCCTTATTTTGAAACAGTGTCTCCTAGTCTAGATTCTCCCATGAGGGGAAACATCCTCTCAGCATCTACCCTGTCAAGCCCCTTCAGAATCTTATACATTAGGTTTCAATAAGATCACCTCTCATTCTTCCAAACTCCAATGAGTATAGGCCCAACCTACTCAACCTTTCCTCATAAGACAGCCACTTTATCCCAGGACACAGCCCAGTGATTCTTTTCTGAAATGCTTCCAATAAGATTATGGGCCTTCTTAAGTAAGGTGACCAAAACTCTACACAGTACTCTATGAGTGGTCTTACTAATGCCTTGTACAGTTGTAGCAAGACTTCCCTACTTTAATACTCCACCCCCCTTGCAATAAGGACAACATTCTGTTTGCCTTCTTAATTACTTGCTGTACCTTCATGCTAAGGTTTTGTGATTCAAAGACACCCAGATTCCTCTGTATCGCAGCATTTTTAGTCGCTCCCCATTTAAATAAAACTCAGCTTTACTATTCTTCCTGCCAAAGTGGACAACCTCACATTATAGCCCACCTGCCAAATTGTTGCCCATTCACTTAACCTATCTATATCCCTTTGCTAACTCTCCTGACAATTTGCTTTCCTACCTATCTTTGTATTGTCAGCAAATTTGGCTATATTACACTCAGTCCCTTCAGCTAAGTCATTAACATAGATCTTAAAGAGTTGAGGCCCCGGCACTGACCCTTGCAGCACTACTCTAGTTATACATTGCCAACCTGAAAATGGTCCATTTATCCCTTAACCTGTCCTATTTCCATGATAACATAGAAACCCCAAAAACATATGCTCTTATCTTATGTAGTAACCTCTTGTGTGGCACCTTGTTGAATGCCTTTTAGAAATCCAAATACATCATATCTATGGGTTCCCCTTTTCCCACTTTGTTTGTTACATCCTGAAAGAACTCTAATAAATTTTTCAAACACAATTTCCCTTTCACAAAACCACGTTGATTAATGTTATTATTTTCTAAATGTCCTGTTCTTTAATAACAGATTCTAGCATTTTCCCCATGACAGATGTTAGGCTAACTGGTCTATAGTTTCTATCTTGCTGTCTCCCTCTTTTCTTGAACAGAGGTATTGCATTTGTGGTTTTCCAATCCAATGGAGCCCTTTCAAAATCTAGGGAATTTGAAAGGTTACAATCAATCACTATCTCTGCAGCCACTTCTTTTAAGACTCTAGGTACAGGCCATTAGGTCCAAGGGACTTGTCAGCCTTCAGTCCCATTAGTATTCCAATAACTTTTTCTCTGTGATCCTAATTATTTTAAATTCCTCCCTCCCTTTTACCTCTTGATTTTCAACTATTCTTGGGATGCTTTTTGTGTTTTCTTCTGCGAAGAGAAAGAAAATATTCCACATTTCATTTCCCAATATTAATTCACTAGTCCCATTCTCTAAAGGACGAGTGCTCACTTTAGCTCCTCTTTTCCTTTTTATGGGCAGGATTTTACACATCGGTGAGCGGGGGGTGGGGCCTGCTCGCCGACGCGTAAAATGACGTGCAGTGACATCGGGGAGAACTCCCAACGTCACCGCACCCCATTTAAATTTTCAGGTAGGCGGGGGCGCAGCGAAATCAGCTTCATGCCCACCGACCTGTCAATGACCAATTGAGGCCATTACCAGAGGCAATTAAGTAATTAAAGGACCTGCCTGTCCAACCTTAAGGTTGGCGAGCAGGCCAGGAGCCCCAGCGCGAATTAGAAAAAGCATGAAAACTCATCCACGGGCGGGATGAAGTTTCATGTAGGTTGTAAAAAATTTTAATAAATTTTTGTGAAAATTATGGACATGTCCCGACTCATGTGACATTATCGCATGAGGGGACATGTTAGGGAAATTTTATTTTTCTATTTTTAGGTTTTTTACATTTATAGCTGATCTCCCTGAGGCTGCACTTAGCTTATCATTACCTGTATCATTATCCTGCAACATTACCTTGTCCTTTCCCTTTAACTTTCTAAATCTCCCCTCACGTGAAACCTCACCCCTTCACTATTTAGTTTAAATCCCTCCCTACAGTCCAGTTGTGCAATTCCCCAGGACACTGTTCCCAGCGTGGTTCAGGTGAAGGTCACCCCAGAAATATAGCTCCCTCTTTCCCCAGTACTGGTGCCAGTGCCTCATAAATCAAAACTCATTTCTCCCACACCAATCTTTGAGTGACACCTTCAACTCTTTGATCTTACTTACCCTATGCCAATTTGCTTGCGGTTCAGGTAGCAAACCAGAGATTATTACCTTTGTGGTTCTGCTTTTTAATTTAGCCCCTAGCTGCTCATACTCCCTTAGCAGAACCTCTTGCTTAGTCCTATCTATGTTGTTGGTGCCTACTTGGACCACAACTGGATCCTTCCCGTCCCACGCCAAGTTCTAGCTAGCTACCTAACTAACTAGCTGTAGCTGTCTCTCCAGTAGGGAGTTCATCACTCTGTAGAACTGAAAGAAACTTAACCTTAACAGTAAATTGTAGTTACATGCTAAATGCAAACAAGACCAGGTTTTAGAAAGGGATTAGCCTTTAAAATTAAGCATTAAAATTCCCTCTCACCAAGTTCCCAAGTTCAGGTTCTGTATTGAGCTGCATTCAGTGATAAATTGCTATCTCTGAGCTTGTTTTACTTTATTCCTACTCTGTCTCCTGCCTTCCAACCAATTTTGAAACCAAGTCATGAAGTTGGGTCCAATTCCATACACCTTCATTTTTGCTAAAGAAAAAATCTTCTGTATGGACCCTTCTTGAGTGTTTTTTTGGAAGTCCATTTAGATAACATGCATAGGTACTCCCTAATCTGTGAGCGCCAAAGCTTCAACCAGAATAGAGAGCCATGCTGTACCCTTGATATGATCTATCCTTAAAACCCTTAATGCTCTGTATTTTCCTCTCCCAACTCTCTTAATAAAATAGTAACATTATCAAATTTCTAATCGACTGTCTCAATCTCCAAATCAAGAACATTTTTTTTGCAAGATGCTAATGTTCCTGTAATTTCCTCACCTACTCTTTTTTTAAATATCCTCGTGGGTGGAAACAATCTGGTCCTGCAGATTGTGGAATGTGGAACTCTGGCGTGACGCAGGAAAGCAGCAGCAGATCGGCAATCAGATGGCGATTGTCACTCTGCGGAAGATGCGGGCCCCAGAAAATCATAAACTTCATGGTGTGAGACAGCCCCCATAAGCCTACAACCTCACTAAAGTGGATTTCCCTCTGACCCTCTGCCTCCTGAATTTTTATTTGTTTTATTTAAACTTACTGAAGAATCCTGCTTTGGACACCATGAAGTAGGCTTCATAGCCTTGAGTATATTAACAGAAAGTCTTTATTAACCTTTCATAACTATGCACATATTTACAGTAGAGGGTACAGTTATGGAGCTGACTCCATTCTAGATCTTTGCACATCTCTGTCCATCTCGAGACTGACCCTGCCTCTGGGTCATGTGCCTTCTTACATCACTGTGTGGGCAGTGCTGCATACAGTTCCACATTAATCCTGGGTGTGCCACACCCTAATACTACATCTCCCCCCAAGTCTTTAATTCATGGATATAGAGTTACTTTAGTTTCCTTCAACTTTTACATTGTTATAAGTTTTGGGCATTAACCTTATTGTTACAAATTAATGTTATTCCAACATTATTGCTATTACAGAATTAACATTTACAATACTCTCGCTACCCCATCTCACCCCTTCAAGCCCTTGAAGTTAGAGGTTCAGGCCTGATAACCCTTCCACATCTTGTTCACCGTTCTATCGGGAAAGTGGCAGGCTCTGGTGGTTCTGGCTTTTGTTGTTGACTTGGGGATTGGACTGGCATCTGGCATGGTTTCATCCATTTCTTCCATTGCTTGATGTTAAACCATGTCTGGTTGGTCTGGCTGGTTTGGCGGTGTATGGTTGCTGTTACTCTTGATCGTTTCTTGCGGGATGGACGAAAATGGTATTTATCTGCTTGGCAGTGCCTTTTCTTCTTCTTTTACTGTTTCAACCATCAGGAAGATCTCTGAGGCTGAGGAAGGGCATCCCTGAGGCAAGAAGAAGATTGAGTAACATGCTTACCTCTGTTTTTTGTTGTTGATGGTGCGAGTCTGCCAAGAGGTTCCAAGATCCCTTGTGGTTCTGGCACACTGGCTGGACGTTGCTGTGTGTGCACTGTGGTTGGTGTGTCTACCAACTGTACCATCATTGTAGTTGGAGGTAGAGGCACCTCAGACTGTTGCTCCTTTTCTGGTGCCACTCCCACTGGAGGTGCTATGGTAATCTCATGTGCGATGGGTTGGTCTGACCATTGGGGACTTTCCAGGACCTGGAATGATGATGGACAAACCTGCTCCACAAAAAGAGGAGAGAGACCACGGGTAAAATCAGAGTCTGAATACCCATTAGTATTTGAGGACTCAGGGCCATGCTGTTCTGACTGTGGTAGTCTTGACACCTTCTGCCATCTGGAGGAGATTGAGAGCTATGAAGGCATCCCTACTCGGAAGCGAGGACTGCTGATTCCGGATAATGAACATCAGCTCAAAGTGCTGTTTGTTGTCATACCTCAGTGGTTCCAGGATCATGCCAATGACCGGGAGTCGGACTCCCCGTGCACCATACAATGGAGGATCCGTCATTCGAATCCAGAGGCCTTGGAGCTATGGTTCCTCATCTGACAGGATTGTCACACTTTTACCTGAATCTATTTTAGAATTTGTTAGATGAGCATTTACCAGGACCTCAGCATTCCAGAATAAAGAGCCACAATCTCTGATGTCACCAAGAAGCATGGCTGTATGTCTTCAGGGTTTTTGATCTTGACCTCGTGGATGACCTTTGGGCTTTCTGTGCGGTGCTGGGGTTTTGACTTACGCAGTTTACCAGAGTGTCAGTTTCAGTGGAAGCATTGGACAATGCTCAGAGGACACTGATCTCTCCTGTGAGGGCACACCACACCGCAGCGCTGACATGGACACTCTGCTGGGCATTTCAGGAATTACTTTCTGTGACTTGGATGGTTCCTGCTTCTCTGTGACTGATATGGTGGACTTAGGGTTGGTTTCTTCCCCATGTTGTATTTTCTTCCTGTAGGATTGTCCGTTGTTTTTCCTGTGGCTCAGACAGTATAACCAGCTGGATTGGCTTGTCCAGGGTAAGATCAGCTTTAGCTTGTAGGAGGTCAGAGAGTGAATCATCTGCAATACCCACCATGATTCTATCTTGGGTGAGCTCAGGCTTTAAATTGCTATATTCACACCCCCTGCCAGCCTGTAGAGATCATTTATGAAGGAATCGACAAGGTCCCCGGACTCTCTTATTAAATTTGACTCTTTCTAATATTTTACTGGGTCTCGGATTGAAATAAATGTTGCAGCATTTTAAAACATCATCAAATTTGACAGATGACTCATTGATAGCTCGTGGTGCAATGTCATCTGCATTTGGTCCAATCGAGTAAAGACGTGTATTGACTTGTTCTGCTTCTGATTTTTTTAAATTTAAGCCTGTAGGAATGCTATATCTTAAAAATCTTTTTCTCCAAAGACTCCAATTCTGTGACTGCTCTGGGTCATGGGAGCTGGGAGGGTGGAATTATGATCCATTTTGAAGGTTTTCAGATGTGTGTGTACAGATTTAGGGGATTACAGACTTCCAACATGGCATCACCGTTCACTGCTGAATAATGGATCTTCTTGTGCTTGCCGGTTTTTGGTGGGCTTTTCAAATTGGCGGTGTTGGGCTCCTGCCTAAAAAAGGAGTGGCAATGGTTGTATGGGTTGGCTGACTGCCGACTTAATTTAATCAGCAGTACAGTATAGTGTTATGCATAGAAAGGAATGCAGGCTTACTGTTTAGGAAATCGGACAGTTGCGAGGTACTCTAAGTAGACAAAATTATTTATTTAATTATTTTCTTTGCCGAACTTGGGAGCCACGCGCTGAGACTTGGACCTACATCTTCTGGTCGGTGTCTGGGGACGGGCCCCGCTCGCCGATGCATAAAATGATGCATGGTGACATCGGGCGTGCGTCCTGATGTCACCGCACGTCATTCAGATCTTCTGCTCGGTGGGCTCGGACCGGAGTCAGCTGCGCGCCTAGCGAACTGTCAAAGGCCTATTAAGGCCATTTAAACATCAATTAAAACAATTAACAGGGCTGCCCATCCAACCTTAAGGCTGCCACCATGGAGAATTTTGCTTGGGACACTATGAAGCAGGCTTCATAGTCTTGAGTGAATTCACAGTAAGTCTTTATTAACAACTCGTTACTGTGTACATATGTATAGTAGAGGGTGCAGATATGGAGCTGACTCCTATCCCAGGTCTTTATACATCTCTGTCCATCTCTAGATTGACCCTGACTCTGGATCATGTGGTTTCCTACATTACTGTGTTGGTGGTACTCCATCCCACAATAACCCTGTATGTACCAGATCCCACTACTACATTACCAGGTCCATCTCCCAAGGTCTCCAGCAGTGACCACCTCTCCCGGTAACGGTGCTGAGGCTTCAGAGCTGCTGGTCCTCTGATTGAGCCAGCAGTATGGAGAGCCCACCCACTCTCCTTAACTGGACAGCAGGCCTGCAAGCAGCCAATTTGGACACCACCTGTGGTAAAATTGCCGAGCAGGTCCTGCTGCGCGCACATGCAGGCCGAGAACCGACTTTTTGGGCAGGGTTTTGCCCTTGGCGGGGGTGCTCAGTGGAGGTGGGTGGGGGGTGGTTGGCTCCACACCGACGTTTCATGCAGCCAGGCCAATTAAGGCCCGCCCTGCGTGGATCACCATGGCAGCGCTGAGCGCTGCCTGAGCGGGGTGGGGGAGGAGGGCGAGTCGGGTCTAACGCCCAGTTCGCACATGCGCAAGAAAGAGCGCTTCAGCCTCCCTGAGGCACGGAGCTGGCCTCTGTGTCTGCAGAATATTGTAATCGACTCACCTGCTGACAGGTAAACGTGATAGATCGGCTCTGTTTCACCCATTTTTTAAGTTGTGTAGCGACTAAGTAGCTGACTCTGTTTCTTTTGGTTCTTCCATTATATAAATTTCACAACCTTTGCCTTTTGGTTTGAAATTTTGCCTCAATCTTTCTTTGCAATATCGTATAATGTGCCCATTGCAATGGCCGTAGAAACACTTGGTTCTTTTCAGTTGTCACAAAAACAGAAAATGCTGGAAAAAACTCATCAGGTCTGACAGCATCTGTGGAGAGAAAGACAGAGTTAACGTTTCAAGTCCGCATGACTCTTCTTCAGGACTTGGAACGTTAACCCTGTTTCTCTCTCCACAGATGCTGTCAGACCTGCTGAGCTTTTCCAGCATTTTCTGTTTTTGTTTCAGATTTCCAGCATCCACAGTATTTTGATTTTATCTTTTAAATTGTCTTTTGTCTGTAGGCTGTCAGGTTTCAATTCTGCTGTTTATGAATATGGTTTTAAGCCGTTGCTTTTTGCTGGTCTGCTAATGGCGGCTGTTTCCTGCTTTTCCGGGGAGCCCAGCTCTTCCGCGCCATTTCCAGCCAGTGCCTCCCTCCCAACGTGAAGAAAGGCACCATTTTGTGCTCCCTTGATTTCTTCTGAACCCCTGACTGTGTCTTCATTGCGAGTGCCAACTCCAGCGCTTGCTGAAATCTAAATCTGTTTCTGACCTTTTTTGAATGGCGCCTTCGTTAATCCCATACACTAATCAGTCTCTTAACCTGTCATTAATCGACGTTTCGAACTCACAGTGCTCTGTCAGTTGTTTTAAGGCTGCTACATAGCAAGCAACTGTCTCCCCAGGGGCGCAACACCTCAAATTAAATTTAAAATTCTGTGTTGTTACCGAGGGTTTCGGCTGAAAGTGGTTTTTCACTAGATTCAGCAACTCATCAACGCTCTTGGAATCTGGGGTGTTGGGTGCCATTAGACTACAAATTAGGCTGTACATTTTACTGCCACATGTCAATAAGAGGATCACCCACCTCTTCTCCTCCCCCGATATGTCATTGGCCAAAAAGAAAAACACAAGACGTTCAATATGATGTGACCTGTCATCAGTGGTCTGATCAAACAGTTCAGTGCGGCCAAATTGTGGCATACTGGAGGGAGTTAACTTCAACGACTATGGTGAGGGCTGTACTTACAGTCAGCCTGCAAGTTAATTCACTACAGTTAAGTTTTCGCGACTTCCCTTGGTTTCATCGACTGGTCATGTTTTGCCTCGTCGCGAGTTGTTATGCTCTGCTATGGGGTCGCTTTGCTCATGAACCGGTTGCACGCTTCTCTGTCGGCAGGTGAGTCGATTACAATATACGGCAGACACAGAGACCAATATGAAATGAAGCACATACTATTTATTTATACAGACAACAGAGCACTAACATGATGTGTGGTTCTCCAACTAGACCCTACTCTAGACTATCATTAACATGGTAGCCCACGCTACAAAGCTATTAGGTCTTACACTCACGTGGTCAATCTGCTCACATTCTCTTAAAGGTATATTACACCTCAGATTACCACAGTTTCTCTCTCCACAGATGCTGCCCGGCCTCCTGACTATTTCCAGCATTTTCCATTTTAATTTTTTAAAAAGCAACTGGACTACATTTCGTACGGATGGATTGAAGAGGTAAGCAAAGGATTGAAAAGGAGAACAGGCTGGTACCAGTTGAATGCCATTGAGTATCTCTGTTCTTCAACTTACAGCGATGAAAACTAATTCATCTTGTAAGTCGACAATTGGAATTTTCCATCTCTGCAACAAAGCTACAACATTTCATTTTCTCCTAAACATATTGAAATAAATTCTATTTGGTTTGGAACTCACACTTCACCAGTGTTTGGGAATGTGCCATAAAATGACATTCCCTTCAGTATAATCGACATATTTTAACACTGAACCTATTGTGGCTGATATCAAAACCGTTGTACAGTCTCCCTTTCTGTCTTCATAGGAATGCACCAATTCTTATTGTCTAGTTCCAGCTTACAGCAAAGCTTTTTGTACTTTCAGATCAGCAAATAATTGGTCAGATTATATTTCAAGAGCTCTCTCTACAAGTGTGGTTATTAGTGATTGGCTTGATGTTGGAGTGGTGTGAGTGCTAGCCATGCAATGAGAGCTCTGTGAATTTGACCACATTAAAGGCTTAGGATCTGAATGGATATTTCCCTCAGTAGTAAAGCATCAAAGAACAATCTGCCTTTGAGACACAACAATGTGTCCACAGGTGTGTTCATGTTACCGTTCTGCCTGTTTATAAATTTATAACCTGCATTGTCCATTATCATCCTCAAAGAGACAATAATCCTCTCATCAATACACAAGCTACATCTTCCAAATTAAAGGAAAAACCTCAATTAGAATCAATACCTTGGGGGCACCTTAAGACCGTTACAGATTTAATTGATGAAAATTATTACATTTAGAACATTGTAATTGACAAGAAATAAACACCCAAACCACGAGGGCTGAGGCTATGCCTTTGATGGATTTTATTAACTCATTCTTTACGGGTCTTTCTTTTTCCACCCAGAGGTACAAGCACCATGTAACTGAGAAGTTTGTCCACATCTGGTCTGGTATGTCTCACGTGTCACTCCTGTACCTATGTGCTGTAAACTGAAGAACAGATATTTGAGCACAAAGCAAGCTGTCGGCATCAGAGTAACTAATACTCATTTGGCTGTCGATCCAGGTAGTTACAGTAGTGATATATAAATGACACAGTTCTCCTTTACAAAGGACATACAATGTGCACAATATTGGGATGACAATTCAACCTGGGGTGATTGCCAAGCTGCAGAGTGTGCCCTTCCCCCACTCTCTCAGGTCCCATTTTTGGTTCTCAATGAGCTTTGTTGCTTCCTCTTCTATGTCACTCTCCGGTCCCTCCCTGGCAGAATGATGGCGAATGACACAACACACCTAACTCTACAGATCTGGCCCTGCTGTTCAACAACCAACAGACACGAGTAACTCGTTCTGGCCCACACAAGACATACATGCTGCCTATAGATAGCAATACAAACAGCAAAGACACTGCTGTTCGAATGAGTCAGAATGAGGGAAACTTTCTGCAGGCAAGTGGAGATACACAACTTTGCCTGTTTTTTTTTTCAGTTCCAGAGGTTGCAGATGCTGGAATTGCAAAACAAAAGTAGTAAATGTTGGAAACACTGAAATCCTGTTCTTGAGCTTTCCATTGGATTTTGTGTGAGCTTCTCTTGGGGGAGGAGTGGCAATGGGTTGGTGCGTACCCAGCTGAAGGGCTTGGAACATGTGGGGGGTGCAGAGCAGCCCATTGTGCACGTTGAGAGGGAGAAGCTGCAGCTCTGATCCAGGATGGAAGTAGCTGTGCGGTCAGTAGCATCTCCTGAGTGTCCAGTCCAAACAGAAAGATACAGAAATTTCCCATTGTAATTGGAGGACAGGCGTGGGAAGTGAGGGATAGAAGAATTGCTAGTGTAAGGGGCTAAAATATGGTGGTGCGGGGTGAGAGAGTAGGAGAGATGAAAGAGAGCCTTGCCTTGTGAGTCCTGGTGAGATCATTAAATTGCTTCTTGGTCCATAGCAATACGGCTGACAATAATCTGCTCTGCCACTTCTCTTGAGGGAAGTTGAGAAATTTGACTGTACACCTGCTGTTCATTAGTGAGAAACAGATTGCGTTTCTGTTCACTTACTACATGGTCACGGCACCATCAGAAAGCTGGGGTTAGTGGGCCAAGGCTTTGTCAAAGTCATTTTACCTGTGGATTCAGACAACTGCTGCTGCTAACCAGCATTGAAATATGCACATTCCCTTTAATAGGTGATTGGTGTCCAGCTGCCTCGTGTCCTCCCAATCGACAAGCTCTGTTTTCTTTACTCTTACATGAGATGTGGGCATCACTGGCAAGACCACTGTTTGTTGCCCATCCTCAATTGCCCTTGAACTGAATGGCTTTCCAGGCCATTTCAGGGGTACTAAAAACTCAATCACATTGCAGAAGACCTAGAGTCACATACAGGCCAGACCAGGTAAGGACGATAGATTTGCTTTACTAAAGGGCATTAGTGAACCAGATGGGTTTTTACAACAATCAATGATAGCTTCATGGTCACCATTATTGAGACTAGGTTTACATTCCAGATTTATTAATTGAATTTAAATTCCACCAGCTGCTGACGTGGTATTTGAACTCGTGTCCCCAGAGCATTAGCCTGGGCCTCTGGATTACTAGTCCTGTGACATTACCACTACCCTGAAGCTGTTGAAAGCTCTGACAGTTCATTAATCACATTGTTCCAATTCTATTTCTTATGCAGTTCCTCAGGATCGAAGATGACTTGCTTCCAATCTGGTTCGATGGGTTCTGATAAGCCATAGGTTGAACAGTTTCCCGTCAGTTCTGTAAATTATCTCCATGCCTGTGGGCAATTTGCTGGAGGTGAGTTTCAGTATTACTGTGAGGAAAATGAAGAGGAGAGTTGGTGCAAAGGCACAGCCTTGTTTAACCCCAGTTTTCTCACTTAGAGCAACAATGTTGATGTCAAGGTGCTGGAGCTCCCAAGCTATGATGGTTTTGCGACTCTCAGGTCGGTCACTGTTGGGATTGTCCATGAGGGTCCTGACATTCTAGGTCCCGAGCTTCATTTTGACGAGTTGAAGTTGCTGTGTGCGTTAGTTTTTTTACTGGGGGGTGGTCGTTACACCCCGAGTACCACACAGTCTTGGCAGAGTGGGGCCTTGGTCCAATGGCAAAGAGGTTCCAAAATGATTGGAGGCGGGCTCTGCTGTGAGACATTAGCATGGTCTGTTCATGATCATACGCAGGTACATATGTGACTTGTGGCTAGGAATAGTGACATTACCCAGACACACAGGCACACAGCTCTCACTAGACCGTGATTGAGTTACTGGATGAGACACGGTTTGACTCCACTCTCCTGGCTCCTTCCTTCCTCCCTCAGTTCTACTGAGGGTTCCTTAAGTTGGTGACCTCTGGGACGGAAGGTATACCGCCTGCTCTCAAACATAGCAATTGGTTATAAACATACATGCCACATAGTTTCAATATAATGCATAGTATGGTTAACTTAGGAGTGACAGGGAATAATTGTCTGAAATTTCAGGAAACTCATTCTCTCCATTTGATTCTTTGCTATTGAAAGTAGCTCGGCCACTTGTTACCCACAATCCCCAGTAATCTCATACCTCACCAGGGCAAAGTCCCAGCTCAAAATAAACTGCAGGTGTGGGAGGTGCCGAGATAGATTATGTAAATACCTCATCTAGTGTGGTACTTGTTCATGCAAAACCAACTTACCTTCAAATAGCCCCTCGCTCCTCCTCCGGCCCATCACCCTGTGCCTCTCCCATCAGTCCCATTCCATCTCCTTTTACCTGTCCAAATTTTTAGTTTAAAATATTTGTCCATTTTTAAAAGCAGTTATGAAATCTGCTTCACCTGCCTATGTAAAATAATTCTCCTAACCCTTTCCTCTTCTGGTGATGGTCTTTAATTAATGCTCACAAGTTATGTGGAAATACCGTTGTGTGTTGACTCCTATCTGGTTTCAAACAATTTATTGTTCCCATTAGTTGATGGTACAAGGGAGAGGGCACAGAGACTTAAGGTTTCAGGCAATAGATGTGGGGGGGATGTGAGGAAGAACTTTTCTTTAAAAGTGAGTCATATTGACCTGGAGCTCACTACGGATGAGGGGGGTGGCAGCAGAGGCTATGAAAGACTTCAAAAGGAAATTAGATGGGCACTTGAGGGAAATAAACTCATATGTCTATGAGGATAGAGTGGGGGAATGGGGCTGATTGGATTACTGTTGAGAGAGCCAACATGGATTTGATACACAGAATGTGCATACTCTATGGGTGGAATTTTATGCCCCCCCACCCCCCAAGAGTAAGCTGGCAGGTAGGAGGCCAATAAATTTGTGTGCCACCTCAGTGGTGCTGTGCCCATTGCTGACCTGCCACTACTGGCATTTTACCAGAGGCAGAGGTGTCCATGTCACATGGCGAGGCCACCAGATAAAATTTGGGGGCCTTTTGCAGACTGGGGGTGGGGTGGGTTGGGGGTCCCTCTTCTTTCAGCACCCTGTGCCCAACGGAGGCCCCCCATTCTTCTTAGCTCCCCGCCTCCCCCCCCTTCAAACCTGGTCCTCCGCCCGCCTTGCTGGGGCGTTCTAGACTGGCCCTGGTGGAAAACCACAATTTACGTTGTAACCTTGTTCCATCGATCACTGTTATTGGAAACTGCCTGAATTCCCAGCAGTGGCCACCACTCCTGGTGGCGCTGTTATGACTAGAGAGCTGCCTGCCATCTCTTTTTTTTTTATTCATTCACAAGATGTGGGCTAGGCCAGCATTTATTGCTCATCCCCAATTCCCCTTGTTCAGAGGGCATTTAAGAGCCAATCACATTGATGTGGGTCTGGAGTCACGTGTAGGCCAGGCCAGGTAGATTTCCTTCCCTAAAAGGCATTAGTGAACCAGATGGGTTTTTTCAACAATAGGTAATGTTTTCATGGTCATCCATCAGACATTTTTCATTGAATTCAAATTTCACCATCTGTCATGGTGGGATTTGAAACTGGATCCTCAGAGCATTACCCTGGGCCTCTGGGATACTCATCTAGTGATGATACCACTACGCCACCACCTCCCCCTAAAATAAAGCAAGTAACCTGCACTAAGGGCAATTTTATGAGGGGGCACTTGGATTTGAACTCAGGACCTCTTGACCTGCAGTCAAATGCCCTACCACTGAGCTACACCAACTTGGCCAGCAATTCATAGAGGCATGAGTTCCTCCCAGACGGGGATGGTAGTCTCTCTCTGAGACAATTAACAGCCTGTGGCCATAACATCAGCTCTGGGTTTTCCAGTCAAGAGGCCTACGCTATAAATAAGACTTGACTATAAAAATGTATCTTGGCTATGTCATCGGTCAGAGTGCCACTGCTCGGGCCTGCGCTACACATGGAAATCGAGCTCCCGATATGTACTATCGTCTGAGGGTAACTCCTGCAGAAGCCAATGTGCAATGTGCATGGCAGCTGGTGGGGTAGGGTGATGGCAGTCTCAATGATCACATTCCCAGGCTGAGAGATTTCAGAAAACAAAGCTCATTTCTTAATATTATAACAAATCAGCTGTTCTGAAAATTACTAAATTACCCATAATTTATTTTCAGTTATAAGTAATCACTCTTTTTAAATTGCCTTTAGTCTCAGTTTGTCTTCCCTCTCAGCAGTGTACAAGTCAGTTTGTGACTACTCTTGTGTGGAGTTATAGGTCCCTTGCCATTGTAACTGTAGCAATATTGTTTTAATAATCCACTTGCATTATAACTTCCATTAAATGCCTCTATCCACAACAAGAAACTGTTACATAAAATGAAATAAGAAATGCCCAGTTGCACTTGTAACTTTATCGGTGGACAGAGACTGAATCTTTATTTTAACCTAATACTGTGAAATATATATATACATATATTTGCATCATTTTGAAGATGAATGCTTCTGCATTCCAATTTAACCTCCCCATTGAGCTATTGGAACAGTTTCATGTACAGAATTCCCACCTGCAGATTTTACCGTCTGGCCAAGTTCTTCCTTGCAGGAAGGGAGGGTAATTTAGAAAATGAGTCACATTGTGCTGGTGTGACTCCCTGTGGCTGGTTACAGACTCTGAACACTGAGTGGACATTTTTGGGAAGGGTAAAAAGGTAGAATTACAAAAACATTGAAAAGTCAGGTGAGAAATGAATAAATAAAGCTGAATAAGGTATTGATAATATTTAACATAAGAGGGGTTTCATTTCTTGTTCTCATTATGTACCTTGATTCTGAAATGCATGCGAAGCAGAACCCAGTTTTAAGGTGCGCATGAATGGGAATTGCATTGGGAAATGTCTGTGCACTTATCAAGAAATTGGTCAGCCCTAGCACATTTCCTGACTATTAATTTTAATGGATGAAAAATTACCATCTGGAGTGCCCATTGTTACAATCCCTGTAGAGACTGCTAACTTTTAAAAAAGAGTTGAAAAGATCTAACTGAAAAGATCACATGGCAAGATTTCAAGTTTTAAGACTTTTACTGTAACAAGCAAACTAAACAAAACTTCAACTGAACATTATTTTCGTAGTTTATACTCTAAACTATGGAAAAGAAACTCCCTGTTTCACTTTTAGAACAATCAAAAATCCCCTACTATGGTTATAATTTACACTGTCCATTAAATAGACACTTCTTTCTCCAGGAACCAGTCTAAAACTATTCTCAGCTCCTGAGGCTTGCTTCCTTTACCCATCCCCAGCTGGGTAACTTTTAATCCCAGAACTGACATCCACTGTGCAGATTACACTGGAGGTTCCTTCCCTCTAGCTCAAGCTAGGCAAATCTTCCAGCCTCCTTTAAATCCTCACAAACTCGGTCTCTTCAAAGTGAGTGCAGCTCCCACCCATGTTCTGCATGGTATATGATAGGGCAGCATTTTCTCTGCTTTAGGTGCAGTACTAGTTGTCTCTAACTCCTGCACTCAGCCTCTTGGATGGCTGCAAATTGACTTATGCCTGTGAGTTTCAGGGATATCTTAGAATCCCTGTAACCCAATACTATAATGGTTTGCTATGGACTCTTTCCATCCTAAAGCCCCTCTCCATGGCAACGTGAGTTAGATATGTCATGTATTCAGGTAGACATAATTAGCTACCCTTTAAACCCCAACTCCATTCTATCTTGGAGTTACACAGACAGTCCAAAGTATAATCATTTATAAAACCTGACATACCTAACAGCTCCTGTGAGACTTGGAGACCAACGGTCCACCCACAGTCAACACAACTGCTCTTGCTATTGTCTACATGTGTGAATACCTTGCAGCTTTTTCCCAGTAAGACAACCTGGGCCCCTCTTTAACAGCCAAACCCCCCAGGTTTGTTGCTCAGCAGAATTCAGAGCAGGTCACATTCATTCCTCCATTTTACCTTCAATTAACGAGGCAGGAGAAACAAAGCTGAAAGCCTCCTTTCTGAGGTTGTCTCAGGGATAGCCTAGAATACCATGAATTAAAAAGGGTTTAAATATTTTACATAGAATGTACAGTACAAAAATAGGCCATTTGGCCCAATTGGTCTATGCTCCACAAAGCATTATCTCACCCCTCTTTAGCTCTCAGTGTTAATATATTCTTCAATTTCTTTCTCCCACATGTTTTCTTTGCTTCTCCTTAAATGTTACTTACCCCAACTACTCCTTGTGGTTGCAAGTTCCACATTCTCACCACTCTCTGGTAAAGATGTTTCCCTGAATTCCCTATTGTTTTTGTTATATTTTATTGTGTTATAGTATATATTCAGCCATAATTTCCCCAGAGTGGCAATCCGATGCTGATTGCCACTCCGTGCTCAATTACTTACAAGAAATTTCCACCATGCCTGTCTCCCCCGACCTTCTGACTCAGGCCGGGCAAGATCCAGGCAATGCAGCTGTCTCTGAAGCCCAGCGTTGCAGTCTAGCAGAGTTGGATAGAAGAAGGACATGCCAGCTTTTTACTTCACTAGCTGCTGTAAACCAGGTAAGTTTAAAGGTCAAATTGAAATTGACAGGCCAAGGTGAAGGTAAGTGGTGTGGTTGGACCTTGGGGGGCGGGGAGGTGGTGGGGGGGGTGGAGTTCGGAGGTCGTAAGGGGAGGGTTGGGAGGGGAAGGGGCCTGCCGGGTGGGGCGAGGGTGGGGATTTGGGTCGGGTCAGGGGAGTCCCATGGTGGGTGCCAGTTTGTGTCTTTACAATAGTTACCCAGAAGTTAGAAGAGGTCTTAATTCTTCTAACTTCCTAAGAAGCTATTTGTGTAGCACAGCCAGAACCACCTGAAGTTTGCAATTTAAACCGTATTGTCAGATGGTTCCCAGAGCAGGGCAATTGCCCAGGGGAATGACCGCGCAAACCCTGGCCTTTGAACTTCTGAGAGGGGCTTCCCAGCGCATCTTTGAGGTACCCCAAAATCCGACACTGGGTATCTCAGAAGTTACGACCTTATTTATTGCCCATGGGGGTTCTGGTGAAATGGAAACATCTTCTCTATGCTTACCCCATTAAAGCCTTTTATAATTTGTTATGATCCCCATGGGGCAACCATAATCTAAAATAATCAATGTTAATGAATGACCCCCACCGCTCCCACACCTACACCCCCGCCCCCCACACCTACACCCCCGCACCCCACACCTACACCCCCGCACTCAAAAGAAGAAATTACCAACAAGATTCCACTTTTTGTAACTTTTATTTTAACATGAATCAGAACCAATAGAAATTAAACCTGAATTAACAGGCGAATGATACTTCAAATAAAAAAAGTGAATGGTTTGTTAAATAATCAATGAGAACAAAGATTCATCTTACACAACCACAAGCACCCCCATTACTCCCCATACATATTTGGCACCGCGTGCCATTCCCAAGTTCTCTAACCTGGCCTCCAGCACGTAGGATCATTCATTTTCCCACTCAATCATTTTGGCTCGAGTTATGTTCAGCAGCAGCTGTATCCCATTCAAGTTGCATGTCTATGAACCCTCCCTCACTTGGGTCATATCAGTCCTGGTGGTGTAGCTTTCCAGAGATCCTTTTCAAGCAGTCAATCTATAATACCTGGTTCAAGGTCTGGTCCTTTGATGCATGCTCTCAGCTCTTTCACGGGCCTGAGGCACTTGTATCAGTTTTAGGAATCAGTCACTTTTAGCTCGCTCATACATCACTTCCCCAAATGTTTCTGAGATCCTGTTTCTCTTCTCATTGCCGAACAGAAAACTGACCTTTGCGTAGGGAGTTTTGCTGTCTTCTCAAATGAATTCTGTGTTTTTGTTTCTGTCACTGTATGATTTGTGTGTGTGTGTGTGTCTGTGTCTGTGTCTGTGTGCTGACCACCTTCTGCCTCCAGCTCTCCTTCATGTCTGCCACTCTTCCTTTTGTCTTCTGTGTGCCCTGTTATAGAACCTCTGTACCTTTACAGCAGAGGCTTATCTGCCTGTCTTCTATGTGTCCTCTGCTGCAGAACCTTTTGTCTCCACCAACACGGCTTTAGTACCTAAACTTCCTGTTGGTAGTGCTTCCAGGTAAAAGGCTATGAGATCACATAGGCTAGCGTTTATTATTATTCAAGAAAATTAAACTGATCCCTTTACAATTGATGTAAACTCTTAAAAATCCTTTTCAAACTTTCTTAAAAACAATTATAGATTCCACAGACATATTAAAGAAATTACAATTTTTTCTCACAGTACTACTTCCGAGTCAAAGGTTGTCACACATTTGAAAGATCTTTATTGACCTTTGATTTTCTAGAAAAAAGAGCTCCAGTATGTTCAGCCTTTTCAGTTTTGGAATCATCCTTATACACTTATCTTTTGACTGGATTTCCACAAAACCTCAGCAAAAAACTTTTCCGAAATGTCACCAATAATCAGATCAATGTTCATTTACTGAAGGTTCATGGTGTGGGATCTGCAAAGGCTTTGGTTGCAAATAAAAGCTATATTGTGCCCTATTTGCAGTATGCTTGAACCTGAATACAGCTTTTAATTTCTGAATTACTGTCTTACCTTATTCTCTTTGAGTGTTGATAAAACTATGGTCTGATTCCAGAATTTACAATTCTATTTTATTTGTTCATAATCTGTTCCACTTCATGAGTGTTTGTTCCCATTAGTTTCTATGGAATCCTTGAAGATTAAATAGATAAATGGATGTAAGTATTGCGAACATTACATGTGCATGGGTGTTCTTTTTCAATTTATACAAGGGAATGACTTATCCACAGATGTGACTTATCTGACGCTTGGGGCTTGGCCTCGATCTGTGTCTGGTACTGAAATAAATTACTACAAAATGTAGTGATTTTAAAGAGCTTTTGACCTCAAGCAATGAGTGAAGAACATGCAGTAGCAAAATGTAAATTCTGCTTGGATTGCATCCATTCCCTGTCATAACAGAATGACAAGCTTGAACAGGGCCCTTCAATCTCATCCTACAAGAATTTGGCTCTTATTGGGCTGAATTTTCCCAGGGTCATTGGGAATCAGCATTGGGGCCAGTTGCAAGTCCTGAGTCCATGCTTCTGGATAGAGTGTCTGCTAACTTAATTTTACATTAGGCAGACAATTAGTCCAAATAGGGAAAGTGGGGCGGCCAAATGGAAAGGCCGAAGGAAGGATGGGCTGCCAGTCCCACTGAGAAAGGTGAGCACTGCCTAGGCATTTGGGAGAGTGAAAGGGCACCACAAGATGGAGACACTTGCTTGAAGGCCCAAACGGCATCCTATAAATAGCGATCAGAACCATCATGGTGATCGATCTGCAGGGAATAAATGGCTTCAAATGCTTGCAGATTTGCTCATTACATTCTTTTTACTTGAATCTGCATTCTGTCACTCTGTCATCTTGCCATGAAGCTGCCTCCGATGCATTGCTGAGCTCCTGCTACACTGGGGCCACCAGTGCTGCTGGGAACTTGCCTTCCTATCAGAAAATCACTGGTAATGGGGATTTTAACAACCTTAATTGGGCTCCTGCCATGGACAAGTGGGCTGCCAGTAGCGGCCCCACTTGGGAAAATCAGCTGGAGGTGGGAACGCATTTGGGAGCCAGCTTGACGCATTTCTCCCAGGATTTTGCCACCCCATCCTGCTCTGAACCTATACCTCCAGGGGAAAAGGAAGCAGAAGAGGGAGAGAAGATGGAAGATTAAGGGAGGAAGCAACCAGCACATCCCCTTTCTGGCTTGGTCGTTGATCGACTCATTTGAATTCAGTACCAGTAAACACAAACCAATTCCCTATTCAACAACAGTCCCGCATCTTATCTTCCTCCTGTTACTGACCATCGTGGAGTCCTCTTGGCCACAAGGCTGAAATAAAAGCCCCCCACCCCCAAAAAAAAACAGGTATTACAATGTTCCAAACCAAATTTGTAAATCAAATTATCCAATATGCAACACAAAAGTCAACTAATTGTCCTTGTACCTACCCTGTCTTCCATGTACCTTTGCCTGTACTTGTGCTCCTGCACAGCATGGACCCGAGTGGCTGCAGCAAGGCTGGTGAAAGGCTGCTGACTCTCACTGGGGGAGGCTGCAGGTGTCCTTGCAGGACAACCTCAAGCTGCTCTGGCACTAGAAGGTCCAGCTTCAGACAAAAGGCGGCAGCAGTTTGCACCGACTAGGAGACAGGCAACAGCCTGGGTACTGGTGGAGTAGCAGTGGAGGATGAATGATGTTACCCTGTGAAGGGGCACCAGGCTCATGCCACATGGAGCGACTGCCACTCCCGAGGGTTCCTGCCAATGTGTTGGAGGGCAGACTCCTGGACCGCTGTGATACCCTGCAATCTGCTTTACACACTGGTATCTGCAGCTATAACGGCGGCAGTCTGAACCTGGATGGCAGCAAGTTGAGCTTCCGCTGCGGTAGCCAGGCTTTCGATGGCTTGTGGTACAATGAAGATGAAACATGGCAAACAGTGACTGTCTCATGCATGGGTCAACTAGTGTGCTAATGGTGTTCACCACCACTTCCATTGCTGGAAAGGATGGACCCCAAGCTTAGCACAAAGTCCTGTGCCAGATTGATGCTGACACTTCCATGTTCTTTTACAGTGACTGCAGCCTTCCCAATAGTTTCAGAGTGCATACCATCAGTTCCTTTCTGCATTAGATTGCTCTTGTGAGTGTTTTCCAGAGGAGCTTGTGCTCAGTCTCTCCCTCCAGTGAGCTGGCACTTGCGCTACCGACATGCCCTGCCCTGACTGCAAGGCCTTGTGCCCAATGACCCACCATATGCAGACCCTGCCTCTCTGTTACCCTCTAAAGTATCCATAGCATCAGTACCTGAACTGGTGGCTTGTGAGCATGAAGCAGAATGATGAGTGACGTGAGATCCCAACACCAGGGTCAATTCCAGGTCGTATGCACACAGTTCTGTAAGCGTGTTGCACAATGCAGCCAAATAGCAGTAGGTCTGCAGGACAGCTGACCTAGAACAGGTGGTTCCAGCAGCGAGCTTGAGGGCCCCATCTTTACCGGGCTCTATGCAACCTTCATACTGGCTGCACACAGAGAAAACTGGAGAAGGCAGTGAGTGGGTGATGGCTGAAGTGAAAGGAAGGGTCACTTTACAGTTCAGTGACAGTTCCCTGGAGGTGCTCCTGAAGGCAGTGTTGGAAAGAAGAGAGCCATTATTCTCAGAGGATGGGAGAAGGAGGCCAGGCAGCCTCATGAAGAAGAGCTGTCTGCAGATGGAAGTGGAAGTTGAAGGGTTGGAGAATAAACGTGGGTGCAGTGTCGGAAGAACTTCAATGACCTCGTGAAGGCTGGCAAGGTAAATGCTATGCATGATAGCAAGGTGGCAGGTTGGATATAGAATTTGGCAGCCATAACGTGCGCAGTAATGTGGACAACCCATGCACAAGGATTGAACAAGGACCAATGTGTGCATCCAAGACAGAGGACAGCATCATTCCAGAGCACCATGGCCAATCATTAGCACTCACTACAATACCAAACATGGGTGAAGACATGCAACAGCCCTCTCAGTTCCAGCAGCTAAGTGGATCCTGTCATTTTCAATGGTTTCAGCCCCATCACTGGCCACAGCTTCAATCCTCATTGCTGGCTGCTCCAGTGATGCTGAGCACTGGTGCCTGTCCCCTCTAGTTAGTTACTGCTGTCTTTGACTGTGTGCTACCTTCTCCTATGAGAGATAGCGGATTGTGTTAGCGAGCATGGTGTAATGTTTAGTTTGATGTGGCTCTCATGGTTGAATAGCTGGTAGTGTGTGCAAACTGTGAGATGTGGGTGTGAAGCTTGCAGCAGTGGTGAGTGTGTGAGGGTGAGGTGGAGCCATGAACGTTAAGTTGGGTCCTCATTGAAAGAGATTGTTGCTAAATGAATGCAGTACATTGAGCACTTAGTAGGAAATGTGTAAGGTCACTGAATTTGTTTTGACTTCATCGAGGTCGTTGCGGCTACATCCTGACAATGACCTCCACAGCTATCTGCCCCCCCCCCATCTTTGCCGAGTTTGTCTGGAGGGCCTCTTGCCTCCTGTGGGTCGATGACATCTCTCCCACTCTCTACCTCCTGCACCAAGGCCCGTAGTGCAGTGTTGGAAATTCTCAGGGCCTGCACTCTGCTCTGTTGTGTCATCACTCAGTGACCCTCTTGCTCAAACTCACTTCGGCAACCAGTTAGGGAACCTGCTGCAGCCAGAGTTCCTTTTAAGCAGTGTGCATGATAGTTTTGGATGATGCTAGCCTTGCACGAACCTGGGCCCCTTGTTGAGGTGTGCAGCCACTTAATAGCATGCGCACTGGCTGCATGCAGCAATTATTTAAATAAGAAGGCAACATAAAGTTTGCCTGTATTAGAAGCCACAGGTGCAAGTTAATCATGTGTTGTAATCCTTGCTCCCATTTTTGGGTCTTGATTGAATTTTGTGGCCATTTTCTCTTGTTCTGTCACTGCATCTGATAGCACTATTCCTATTACTATTAAGTGGATTCTAGATCACTCTGAGGTCCCCTACGGCCCCAGTGCAGTGTTCCTTATCAGCTCCGAAGTTCCCCAGCCCATCCAGTCATTCCCAAAAGTTAATCCTATAATCACTGGACTCCACATGGCTCCTTCCACTTCACTGCCAGAGGAGACTGCTTCCTTTCTGAGGCAGAGACCAGATTATGCGGAGTATTGTGCACTAGAGCATGACTAAGGTTGCCAACTGTGATTAAAAGTATTCCTGGAGGTTCCATCACATGACTTTCCTCCACGTTCTAGCCGTTAGTTGGCCAACAGACCCAGCCTTGTGACGCACTGCCTTCCTGCGCTAATTGGAAAGCAAAAATACTCTTTACCCAATTGAACAATGCTTGACTGTCAGCCAAACAGCCTTTTCTCCCCCATTTTCAGTATTTCAATATCCAGTAAAGAGAAATGTTCAAAGAAAATTAAAAAAGAAACAAATCTTTTTTAATGCCCCTATGATTTTTCTCCAGTGTTGCACACAACACTGTCCTGGAGATTGATTTTCAATTCCTGGAGACTCCACGGCAGTCCTGGAGGGTTGGCAACCCTAAGCATGACATATCTTTAGCATGGTTTCTGGGGAGTTGAACTCAACTCCTTTTGGCAACATAACCCAGTCTGCATAAACATAATCCTGTTTACTTTCCCAATTGCTGCCTTGCTAATTGAGTGGCTAGTCTGTTTAGAGTTGAAAGTGAGCATATTTATGTCTGTTTCACAATGTCTGACAGTTATTTGCTGGAGGAAACTACAGGGTCTCCAAATTTCAATACATTTTGCAACAATTATTTTAAATCCTTAAAACAGTGGAACATTTTCTCACCAGTCCCACTTTTCCCAAGCAGCGATACAGATTGCTGCAGAACAAATGACTTAATTGGCCCACAGGCTGCAATTTAGAATGGACACAGTCAGGATCGGGAATGGGTTAAGTCACATTGAAAGTAAATACGTTCTCCAGAACCAGCTTAGTACCAAAAGCCGTAAAAGACTATTGTCACCCAGATGTCCTGATCTTTATAAACAAACCTTTCAATGTTCCTCCTGTCAGTAGAAAGGGTCAGATGTACACACAGGGTGTGCTTAACAAAGAAAAAATAATTGTTCAGAGCGCACAAGGGTTCACTTTGAAAACCAGAATGAAAATGCACACAACAGCTCAGAAACATCCTCAGGTAAAACAGTGCCACCTACCTATTGGGGAAAAAATACCGTGTTTGAAATTTGTCCTTTGGTGAAATGAAACAGTGACTGCTTTTCTTAAAAGTTCATTCCAAATTATTTTACTGTTGTCATTTATGGTTCAAGGAAACAATTTCAATCTAAAACCTTTTGTATTCATTAACAGGGCATATTGTATACATTACAGCAAGCAAACAACTCTACCAATTATATTGCTGAAATCAGTGGCAACATATATAATATCTGACAACATTCTAGATGAATGGATCAATAGTACAGCGCTTAAGGAATTATTTTGAGAATTAATTGTGGCAGAGACAGAGTTTTTTGCTGGGCAGCGATGGAATGTGTTTCTAAGATAGACTACAATACAAATGCCTTTCTTTTTGAAGATTGAGCTATGTATTGACATACACTATATACACCATGAAAAAGCTGACATTATAAATGTGCCAAAGGGACATTGTGCGCAAGAGCATGCAGCATTGGAGATGGACACTGCTGGAAAGGGAGCTAAATTAGCTTGATCGTCTAGACAAACGCCATGTAATCATAGAACCACTGCTGTAGTACAATATTTAATAGAATTGTTAACGCCATCGCTTCTACCCTCGCCTAATGTTCCCTGCTCTCGAATGTCTGTTTCTGTGCTGCAGTGTGAGAACTGTGTGCAGCACACATCCACAGAGCTCATAAGTGAGATGTATGCTGCCAGGCAAAATTAATTGTCAGTTTTCATCCAGTGCACACTGTCAATGTTCAACTTCCTTTTCAGATCTTCCTACCCTTATAAAGTGATGATTCTCTCTGGTGTTTCCAGTCTGTGCATGTTCAAGTGAAGGAGACTTTTAACTGACACCATGTCAGACTTCTCCAGCACAGGATTAACATCCCTGCACATACAGTACTTATGCCTTTAACAATTCTATTAAAGATTGTACTACAGCAGTGGTTCTATGATTACATTTCATTGCCCATAAATATTGCCATTACAATGTGGTAAATCCTACAACTACAACCAGTCACACACAGTGGATTCTGTTTAATGTCATATATAATTTATATGAAAGTATCCTGACATTATATGGACTATGAAAGTATCTAGGTGATACATCAGCAGTTTTAAAAAGAGTTTAACCCACGAGTGCTAAAAAAAAATCCCCTTTGAGCTAGAAAGAATTGCACTTGTTCCCATTTACACAAGAACAATATTTCTTGAAATTTCCAAACTGGTTTTAAAATGGAATGAAATAAATATTAATACCCATGTTTATAAAGTGCCTTACACTTTATCTCAAATCACTTCACTCAATTAACCACTAAACATACGGAAATGTCAGACAGGACAAAACCATCTAGCTTGCTCTCTACAGTCCTGATGTCAAATTCTCAAAATAAGACATTTCCAATCCTTCCATGTCCACGGGAGAGGTAAAAAGCCAGTTACACAGGGCCGGTTAGGAGAAAATAATCTGAAAAATTTCCCTCCCACTCCCCCTGCAGATGCTACACTGGTCATGACCTATGTTGCTTGGTATCTATCTTTTGCAAGGCTCAGCCAAGAATTGATCTAGCTCTCCTTTGGAGGTTCATGGTGAATCAGAACACATATGACCAGAGCTCTACACCAACCATCCATGTTACACACAGAGTTTCTCAGTCCATCTCAATGACACTCACATGCCTTGCAAACAGCCTCACTCCTGCCTCCTTCCTCAGCACCACTCTCTGATTGCCCTCCCATCGTTGTTCCAGCGGATGAGTTGTCACTGTGCTCTATGGCTGGGAATTTTTACAAGTCAGCAATTCTCAGCCACAGTGAGCAGAGGGAAACAACTGGAGGGAGGATTGTTGAGGAGCAGAATATCCGTGGGGTGGGGGGGAGGGTGGGGTGTGCTGCGGGGAGAGGAGAAGGATGAGGGGGAGAATATGAGGGGGAGGGGAGGAGTGAAAATTACACTTAATTATTTTCATTTTCATTTATATTGTTGAAATGTGAAGTTTCCTCAAATGTGGGGTTAAGGTCTCAGTGAAGGTCTATTTTTTGGGATGAAACTTCACTTATTGTTTTAGGGGTCAGGACTTGCTGCTGTCTAAAAGTTTCTCATGCGCACATCAGTCCCAATGTCTCTTCACCCGCCCACTCCAAATCTAGGTCCCTATGGAATCTGACAATCACTACTGCACTTTTATTCATGTCCCATTGAAGTGAGTCTATTTGGTCATTATTCAGATTGAAACAATCTTTGTTTGATTTACTCTGAAGCTGCTATTAGTTCAAGGACAATGTCACTTTCACTTGAGCTGGGATCTGACTGGGGGCGTTTTTGAGGGTTGAACACCAGACTTCAGTTGGTCCGCAGATCACAATGGGAAGAGGTGAAAATTGTGTTTTTCCTTTCTCTGTGGGGCTTGGAAGAGTAGGATCCAAAAGCACTGACCCCTGAACAGGGTTGAGGCCTCACCTGCAATGGAAAGGCCTCTTTCCAAACGCAAGACTCTCATGCACACCCCTGGACCCCAACCCGCCACTTTATTCCACAATTCTATAATCTTCCACCTCCTGCACTATACTTCCAAGTCAACAACCTCACACACAGTGGGGTCAGACTCCACACATCAGCTAATAATACCCAGCCAGACCTCTCCCACACCTCTCTTGCCACTCTCGCAGTGCTGTGAGGCTGTTTTAACCGAAAACCAGTCTTGAATCAGTCATTAGCTCCTCCCCAGTTAAACACTGGGAAGATTAAAGCACTCATCTTCTGCCCAGTCACATAACGTCACTGGTTCTGAATACCCCTGATCCTTTTAAGACCCTTCATAAAAGCCATCACTTGAGCAAACCGTTGCTCTCTTCTAATATCTCCTTCTTCATCAGAGCTTGAGATTTTCCTCAGCCTCCATGAAGTGGCTTTCAACATTTTATTTTGCTAAAGATGCTGAGTAAATGCATGCTACTGTGATGTTAAAGAATATTTCAGTTTGTGTATTTTTGGGAACGACTGGGGGAAGTTAAGAAAGGTTTGAACTAAAGTTTCACATACAGCTATTAATTTGAATGTTTTATGTTTGAAAATAATTTATCCTGAAGCGGACACATATGTTTCCATTCACAATTTCAAAATAAACCCTTGTTTCCATAACATTTGTTTACACAGATACAGTGGGAAACACAAATTACTTATTTTCCAAGAATTTGATTCACTGCTTCTGGTTAGAGAGCTTCAGGGAAGATAGTCCAGAATTGTGAGGGCTTTTATCTAAATATAAAATGAGCTTTAGAAATGTTAATAATGCATGTAACACTGACCACGATTAGAGAAATAGTTCTTATACCAGCTGGAAGAAAATGGACAATGCGAGAAAACCGAGGCACAATTGATATCAATAATATTGTAAACTACTACTACTAAACTACAGAAAATGTTGGAAACTCTCAACAGCATCTGTGGAGAGAAATAAAACAGAGTTTACGTTTCAGGTCAATAAAAAAAAACAAAGGCTTGCATTTATATAGCGCATTTCACAATCACTGCACATCTCATAGCGCTTTACAGCCAATGAAGTGCTTTTTAGAGTGTAGTCCCGGTTGTAATGTGGGACACATGGCAGCCAATTTGCACACAGCAAGCTCCCACCAGCAGGAATGTGATCGTGATCAGATAATCTGCTTTGTAATGTCAATGATAAATATTGGCCAGGAAACTGGGGATAACTCCCCTGCTCTTCTTCGAAATGGTTCCATGGGATCTTTTGCATTCGCCTGGATCCTCAATTTAACAATTTATCCGAAAGACAGCAAGCACTCCTTCAGTACTGCACTTGAGTGTCAGCCTTGATTTTTTTGTTCAAGCCCTGCCCCTTGTGACTCTACAGGTGAAAGTTCTACCAGCTGAGCCACAGCTGACAGTCATCCAATTGGGGAGCAGAATTTCCAGCATTCATTTAAAGAATGATTGCATCTCTTAAAGCCAGGCGCCCTATCCTGAGGCTGTTGACACGCTGAGATTTGGGCTGATGTCCGTCACACAAACGAGTGCCATGGATCCAGGTCACAGTCATGGAGAATCCTTGTGAAACCATAGAGAGCAAGAAGGAAAGTCTTTATTCCCCTCTGATTGTGAAGGGCGGGGAGGGGATAGGCAAGGTTCACAGGAAATCTGGAAGGAGGTGGGGTAGACTGACCAACTCCGGTTAAATTTATTCCTGGATGTTTTAGCAGCGCAACCTCCTGCTTCAACAAGCCCAGCCCCTACATTCACACCATTGGTCACCTGTCATTGAGCATCAGCATCTTATGCTGAACTGGAAAGTAAAAATTGTCATCATTACCTCATTGGATGACTCTTGACTGACAGTCAAACAACATTTTTACCCATCTCGAATATAATGAATAAACAAGGTGGTCAAAGAAAATAATGAAGTGCAATTCTTTTTTTAATGCTCCTCTGATTTTTCTGCCTGTTTTCTCACAGCAATCCCTTGGGAGATTAAACTTCAATTCCTCGGCATTCCAGATTTTTCCTGGAGGGTGGGAAAGACTAATATGGCAGGAAAGGTAAATTTGGACCATCACCTGCAGGACATGGGTTCAGTGCTACAAATCTCTTCAATGGCTTTACTCAGGCAGGAGAGGTGAGGATGAGGTCTGCCTATCTCTATTCCTCAGGGTTAGATCAATGGCTACAGCACATTTTAAGGGATGTTGCCAATCTGTGATAGTCTGCTCTCCCACCCTCCACCTCAGGATTTAACTGACAGCTGACGCTCACAAAATCCTGGCCCAAATTATTTCTGAAGTGACTGCTGAGCAGGCTCTGGACATGTGGCTAGGCACTGACACCAGCAACAACCATTAAGAGGGCCAACTGTAGACAGTCCCGGCCTTGCAGCCGCTGGCACATACTCGGTGCACACCAGCTAGATCTGAAACCAACCTCTAGCCCACTGACTCTAAGTCTGGCCTGCTAAAGGACAGAATTGTGTTCATTGAGCCGGTTTCATGATCTCAGGATATCCCAAAGTGCTTCGCAGCCAACCGAAGTACTTTTGAAGTGTAGTCACTGTTGTAATGTCAGGCACACAGCTGCCAATTTGCACAAAGCAAGATCCCATGAACAGTAATGTGATAATTATCAGATAATCTGTGTTTGTAATGTTGGTTGAGGAACAAATAACTGCCAGGGTGCTGGGGAGAACTCCCCTGCTCATCTTCAAACACTGCCACAGGATCTTAAAATAGGGCCTCAGTTTAACATCTCATCTTAAAGATGTTACTCTTCCTCAGTACTGCAGTAGGAGTGTTATCTGGCTTAGGAGCTCAAGTCTCCGGTGTGGAACTTGAATCTGCAACCTATTGACCCAAGGGCAAACGTGTTACCCACAAAGGAACGATTGAATCATGACCCTGATGTAATACTCTCATGTCTCGATTTGAATCCACAGCTGTCAACATTCCAAGGTGACTTTAATATAGGGGACCAGATAAAAATCATCTCCCTTTGTCACATTTTGATAACATTATTTGATCCATTTTCGAAGCTGTGTGAATCCTCAGCTCAGCACTAAAACCGGAGGAATAGTCCTATTGTGTTTTCAACCAGTCTTCCGCAGGTTTTTATTCAGATCCACATTTACTTCTCAAATCAGTATGAGCTGGATTATGGTGCACAAAAGTTCACAGCTCAGAAAGCATGGTGCTCACCCTTTCCTGTGTGAGCTGTCCCACTGGATAGTGATGTGTCAGGCAGGGGTGAGATTCCAGTATCATCAGGTCGTACAATGTATTGTGAATGAGAGAAGTGATCTGAGTTTCACAATGCACTTGAAGGTGATAGTCAGATATTGTAAAAGGTTCGGACTTCATCATTTTGAAATGGAATGTATTAGTGTCAGCTTTTATAATGCTTTCCATAAATACTTTAGTTTTGGAATTTAAAGAGCTTGTTATGACACTTGTGGTGCTAATTCTCTGGTTTCAATCTTTGTGAGCTCGGCAGAGTACAAGTTAAAAAAAACTGTATATTTTCTGAATTAAGATGCTTTGGCAAAGAATGATATTGCAGGAAGCTCCAGTCTAGCTATGAAACTGCAGCATTAATTAGGTTATATTTCCCAAACCACTGGAAATCCGATCTGCACACCATCATAATTAATGAATCATGGCCTTTTCCCTAAAGGAACACATCATTTGCAGAAACGCATTGTCTGAAGAAAATTACTATTTCACCAAGCCAGCTAAAAGTGTTGTAAATACACAGCAGGTTATGCAGCATCTGTGGAGAGAGAAACAGAGTTAATATTTCAATTCAATGATCAAACTGTAATGTTAACTCTTGTTTTTTTCCTCTCCACAGGTGCTGCCTGGCCTGCTGGATATTTCCAGCATTTTTGGATTTTATTCCCAACATCCATAGCATTTTGCTTTTCCTGGGAATTTTGTTTTGTTTTATTTTGAGGCAGGGTGTCCATATGACAAATGACATATGACAGGGCTGAAATGTTGAAGAAACACTCAAGCAGCTCAACCCCATCCACGACAAAGCAGCCCGCTTGATTGGCACCCCATCCACAAAAATTCATCCCCTCTACCACCGACACACAATAAGCAGCAGTCTGTACTATCTACAAAATGCACTGCAGAAACTCACCAAGGGTCCTTTCGCAGCACGTTTAAACCCACAACAACTACCATCTAGAAGGACAGGGGCAGCAGACACATGGGAACAGCACCACCTGGAAGCTCCCCTCCAAGCCACTCACCACCCTGACTTGGAAATATATCACCGTTCCTTCACTGTGTTATGATATGGCAAGCAGTATTTGCCAGTCTGACCAAACTTAAACACACACAAGTTCGCAGTTACACAGTTGTAATAGTTCCCAAAATTTCTACGTAACCAGACTCACAACTACACACCCCCTTTAAGGCAACAGTCCACATAGATTCCAAATTTATAAAGTCATCCAGCAATATTACCACGACCAAGTCGTGTGGACTTCCAAAAGCTTTTAATACAACTTTGGTTACTGGAACAGCAAACATCTTCAGGGTGGCTAGAGGCTTTTCCTCCCAAGTCTGTGCACCTTTCAAGATCTCACATGACCACATCTCACACAGCCTTCCATTCTTTTTAAATATATTTCTCCCTTTTTGATCTGTTAATCCCATTATTTCAACTTGTCTTTAGAAATTAATTTTCATAGAATATAAGAATCTTTCATGTTATCATTATGGCAAATGCTTTTGGGAAAAATAAACATAATCACTTTGCTTTATTTATCTTGCCAGTTGTAAATATCTTCCATGTCCCTTTGAAAAATCAAACGTCTTTCCCACTTATCTAAAATTACAAATTTTATTCATACCGTCCCTGCTGAGATTTCACCCTAGTTCACTCATCTCCATTTCAAATGCTTGTTTTACACCTCATTCCTTTGATAATTTAAACCTTGCAGTCTAATCATCTCTAGTTTAATTAAATTAGCCGCACACATAGAACCACACACACACATAAGCCTGCTTTAAAGTATCCCACAACAATATTAGGAAAAATATGATAGTTTCTTGACAACTGTCACTGGGTCAAAATCCTGGAACTCCCTCTCTAACAGCACCGTGGGTGTACCTACACCACATGGACTGCAGTGGTTCAAGAAGCTCACCAGCACCTTCTCAAGGGCAATTATGGATGGGCAATAAGTGCTGGCCTAGACAGCGATACCCACACCCCATGAACAAATTTTAAAAATATGGTTCCGCTCCAGTGTAGTGCACTGTTCAGTTGCAAGGGGTTAAAAAAGTGCCCGAGTGCACTGATGGTATTCATTAATTTAAAGTCATATGCTCTTTCCATTGTTTTATATTTCTAAGAAACCTGAAGAAATTTCGGAAGCTGAGACGTACAGTTGATTTCAGCACAGGAGCATTTCTGCAGGACAGGTCGAGGAGCTGGGAAATGCAAAACTGTGGTGCTACAGTGTCACCACTGGCAGGAGGATGTAATTACAGCCCAACAAGTTCACAACAGCAATTCCAATTTATGGGGGGCCATTCACATAGTAAAATGTCCCAAGCACTTCACAAGAGGATTATCAAACAAGATTTTTACACCAAATGGTAGAATGAGATATTAGAGCAGGTGAACACAAACTAGCTTACATAAGGAATGAAAGGAAGAATCCAGACAGACCACCCAGCATCGGCCTAGGCACCAGAAATGACAACGGCAATCGCAGTCCTGTTGACCTTGCAAAGTCCTCCTTACTAACATCTGGGGGCCAATGCCAAAATTGGGAGAGCTGTCTCACAGCCTAGTCAAGCCTGACATAGTCATCCTCACGGAATCATACCTTACAGATAATGTCCCAGACACCACCATCACCATCACTGGGTATGTCCTGTCCCACCAGCAGGACAGACCCAGCAGAGGTGGCGGCACAGTGGTATACAGTCGGGAGGGAGTTGCCCTGAGAGTCCTCAACATCAACTCCGGGGTCCATGAAGTCTCATGGCATCAGGTCAAACATGGGCAAGGAAAACTCTAGCTGATTACCATATACTGCCCTCCCTCAGCTGGTGAATCAGTGCTCCACCATGTTGAACACCACTTTGAGGAAGTACTGAGGGTGGTAAGGGCACAGAATGTACTCTGGGTGGGGGACTTCAACGTCCATCACCAAGAGTGGCTCGGTAGCACCACTACTGACCGAGTACTAAATGACATGGCTGCTAGACTGAGGCTGCGGCAGGTGGTGAATGAACCAACAAGAGGGAAAAACATACTTGACCTCATCTTCACCAACCTGCCTGCCGCAGATGCACCTGTCCATGACAGTATCAGTAGGAGTGACCACCGCACAGTCGTTGTGGAGACAAAGTCCCGCCTTCACATTGAGGATACCCTCCATCGTGTTGCGTGGCACTACCACCATGCTAAATGGGATAGATTTCGAACAGATCTAGCAACACAAGACTGGGCATCCATGAGGCACTGTGGGCCATCCGCAGCAGCAGAATTGTACTCAAACACAATCTGTAACCTCATGGCCCAGCATATCCCCCACTCTACCACTACCATCAAGCCAGGGGATCAACTCTGGCTCAATGAAGAGTATAGGAGGGCACGCCAGGAGCAGCACCAGGTATGACTAAAAATCAGGTGTTAACCTGGTGAAGCTATAACACAGGACTACTTGCTTGCCGAGCAGCATAAGCAGCAAGTAATAGACAGAGCTAAGCGATCACACAACCGACGGATCAGATCTAAGCTTTGCAGTCCTGCCACATCCAGTCATGAATGGTGGTAGACAATTAAACAACTCACTGGAGGAGGAGGCTCCACAACTATCCCCATCCTCAATGATGGATGAGCCCAGCACAGCAGTGCAAAATATAAGGCTAAAGCATTTGCAACAATCTTCAGCCAGAAGTGCCGAGAGGGTGATCCATCTCTGCCTCCTCCGGAAGTCCCCAGCATCACAGATGCCAGTTTTCAGCCAATTCGATTCACTCCACGTGATATCAAGAAACAGCTGAAGGCACTGGATACTGCAAAGGCTATGGGCCCTGACAACATTCTCGCAATAGTGCTGAAGAATTGTGTTCCAGAACTTGCTGCACCCCTGGTCAAGCTGTTCCAGTACAGCTACAACGCTGGCATCTACACGGCTATGTGGAAAATTGCCCAGGTATGTCCTGTACACAAAAAGCAGGATAAATCCAACCTGGCCAATTACCGCCCCATCAATCCACTCTCCATCATCAGTAAAGTAATGGAAGGGGTCATCAACAGTGTTATCAAGCGGCACTTTGCTTAGCAATAACCTGCTCACTGACGCGCAGTTTGGGTTCCGCCAGGGCCACCCTCAGCTCCTGGCCTCGTTACAACCTTGGTTCAAATATGGACAAAAGAGCTGAATTCCTGAGGTGAGGTGTGAGTGACTGCCCTTGACACCAAGGCAGCAATGGACAGAGTGTAGCATCAAGCAGCCCTTGCAAAATTGGAGTCAATGGGAATCAGGGGGAAAACTCTCCGCCCATTGGAGTAATACCGAGCACAAAGGAAGATGGTTGTGGTTGTTGGAGGTCAATCATCTCAGCTCCAGGACATCACTGCAGGAGTTCCTCAGGGTAGTATCCTTGGCTTAACCATCTTCAGCTGCTTCATCAATGACCTTCCTTCCATCATAAGGTCAGTAGTGGGGATGTTCGCTGATGATTGCACTATGTTCAGCACCATTTGTGACTCCTCAGATACTGAAGCAGTCCATGTCCAAATGCAGCAAGACCTGGACAATATCCAGGCTTGGACTTACAAGTGGCAAGTAACATTTGTGCCACACAAGTGTCAGGCAATGATTATCTCCAACTAGGGAGAATCTAACCATCACCCCTTGATGTTCAATGGCATTACCATCTCTCAATCCCCCACTATCAACATCCTGGGGGTTACCATTGACCAGAAACTGAACTGGATTAGCCATACAAGTACTGTGGCTACAAGAACAGGTCAGAGGTTTAGGAATCATGCAACAAATAACTCACCTTCTGACTCCCCAAAATCTGCCCAACATCTACAAGGCACAGGTCTGAAGTAGGATGGAATACTCCACACTTGCCTGGATGAGTGCAGCTTCCACATCACTCAAGAAGCTTTACACCATCCAGGACAAAGCAGCCCGCTTAATTGGCACCACATCCACAAACAATCACTCACCCCACCACCGACGCACAGTAGCAGCAGTGTGTACCATCTACAAGATGCACTGCAGGAATTCACCAAGCCTCCTTCGACAGCACCTTCCAAACCCATGAGTACTACTATCTAGAAGGACAAGGGCAGCAGATGCATGGAAATATTACCACCTGGAAGTTCCCCTCCAAGTCACTCACCACCCAGACTTGGAAATATATTGCCATTCCTTCACTGTTGCTGGGTCAAATAACTGGAAATCCCTTCCTAACAAGCACTGTGGATGTACCTACACCACATGGACTGCAGTGGTTCAAGCAGGCAGCTCACCACCATCTTCTCAAAGGCAACTAGGGATGGGCAATATATGCTGGCCCAGCCAGTGAAGCCCACATCCTGTGAATGAATAAAAAAATGAACTGCCCCAATTGTAACTACACAGTAGGACAGAGTTTCAAATAAGGGATAATGGGAGCTTGCCAGAAAGGTACAGCAATAATCATGGGGGATTTCATGGGGAAAAATCAGATGGGCAAGGGTAGCATCAATAAGGAAATCATAGAATGTTTTCAGGATAGTTTTTTAGAACAGCACATTTTGTAGCCGACCAGACAGCAGACTTTTCTAGACCTGGTATTGAGCAATGAGGTAGGTTTAATTGATAAACTCCTAGTGGAGGCACCTCTAGGTAGCAGCGATTATAATATGATTGAATTTTACATTCATTTTGAGGGAGAAACAAGTTGATCCAAGACTAGTATTTTAAACTTAAACAAGGGCAATTATGAGGGCATGAAAGCAGAGCTAGTTAAAGTGAACTGGCAAATGTGGTTAAGGGATAGGTCAATAGAGGTTCAGTGGCAAACATTTAAAGGGATATTTCAGAATACACAGAATACATACATTCCAATGAGAAAGAAAAATTCCAAGGGAAGGGCCCACCATCCAGGGTAGCTAAAAATGTTAAAGATAGTATCAAACTTAAAGAAAAAGCATATAATTTTGCAAAGACAGGTGGCAGGTTAGAAGATTGGAAAGAATATAAAGAACAGCAAAGAATGACAAAAAGATTAATAAGGAAGGAAAAATTAGAGCATGAGTGAAAGCTAGCAAGTAATATAAAGATGGAAAGTAAGAGTTTCTATAGATATTTAAATAAGAAAAGAGTTGACAAAGTGAGCGTTGGTCCTATAGAGAGTGTGTCTGGGGAATTGATAATGGAAAGTAGGGAGATGGCAGGTATTTTGCTTCAGTCTTCACTATAGAGGACACAAGTAACATCCAGGAAATAGTTGTAAATCAGGAAATGGAAGGGAGGGAGGAACTCAGGAAAATTACAATCACCAGGGAAGTGGGAAGTGGTATTGAGCCAATTGTTGGGGCTGTGGGATGACAAATCCCCCAGGTCCAGATGGACTTCACCCTAAGATCTCAAAAGAAGTGGCTAGTGAGATAGTTGATACACTGATTTTAATTTTCCAAAATTCCCTAGATTCAGGGAAGGTTCCATTAGATTGGAAAATAGCAAATGCAATTCCTTTATTCAAAAAGGGAGTGAAACAGAGAGCAGGAAACTATGGCCAAAAGTTTTCGCTCAGCGGGCACGCACCCGAACTGCACGACATGAAATGACGCACGTTGACGTAGGCTGAGCATGCTAACATCAATGCGCAGTGCACAATAGTTCAGTTGGCAGGCACATGCCGGAGCCAGCAGCATCCCGGCTAACAATTAAAAGGCCTGTTAGGACCCTTGAGTAATTAATTAAATTACATTTTTCGCTGCTTGTCCAACCTTATGGTTGCAGGCAAGTGAAAAGGCCATGCGGCCTTTGTATTTTTTTGGAAACCTCATCCACAGGCGGGTTAGCCTAAAACCTGTCAGAGGGAAACTGGTAGAGGCTATTATTAAAGAAGTTATAGCAGAACACTTGGAAAAATCCAAGGCAATCAAGCAGAGTCAACATGATTTTGTGAAAGGGAAATCATGTTTAAACAATATTGGAGTTCTTCGAAGGAGTCACATGTGCTGTGGATAAAGGGGAACCAGTGGATGTATTATGCATAGATTTCCAGAAGGCATTTGATCAAGTGCCACATTATTGTGGAAAATAAAAGCCCATGGTGTAGGCTGTAACATTTTGGCTAACAGAAAGCAGAGAGTAGGCATAAATGGGTCTTTTTCTGGTTGGCAGGATGTGACGAGTGGTGTGTCACAGGGATTAGTGATGGGGCCTCAACATTTTACAATTTTTATAAATGACTTGGATGAAGGGACCAAAGGAATGATCGCTAAATTTGCTGACGATGCAAAGATAGGTAGGAAAGTAAATTGTGAAGAAGAGATAAGGAGGCTACAAAGTGACATAGATAGGTTAAGGGAGTAGGCAAAGATCTGGCAAATGGAGTGTAATCTGGGAAAATGTGAAATTGTTCATTTTGACAGGAAGAATAAAAAAGAAGCTTATTATCTAAATGGTGAGAGATAGCAGAGCTCTGAGATTCAGAGGGACCTGGGTGTCCTAGTGCATGAATCACAACAGTATGCAGGTACAGCAGGTAATTAGGAAAGCTAATAGAATGTTATCATTTATTTTGAGAGGAATTGATTACAAAAGTAGGAAGGTTATGCTTCAATTGTACAGGACATTGGTGAGACCACATCTGGAGTATTGTGTGCAGTACTGGTCTGCTTATTTAAAGAAAGATGTAAATGCATTAGAAGCAGTTCAGAGAAGGTTTACTAGACTAATACCAGGAATGGGCAGGTTGTCCTTTGAGGAAAGGCTAGACAGTTTAGGCTTTTATCCACTGGAATTTAGAAGAATAAGAGGCCACTTAATTGAAACCTTTAAGATCCGGGCGGGTCTTGACAGGGTGGATGTGGGGAGGATGTTTCCTCTTGTGGGAGAATTTAGAACTAAGGGTCACTGTTTAAAAATAAGGGGTCACTCATTTAAGACAGAGATGAGGAGAAATGTTTTTCTCTCAGAGGATAACGAGTCTTTTGAACTCCCTTCCTCAAAAGGTGGTGGAACAAGGTCTTCAAATATTCTTAAGGCAGAGCTATTGAATGGCGGAGCAGGCTCGAGGGGCCGAGTGGCCTACTCCTGCTCCTAATTCGTATGTATGCCACCTGCTCAGCCACAGTACGCATAGGAGAAAGAGAGGAAGGCAAAGGGAGAAAGGTTCCATTACTTGAGCGGACAAACAGTGATCGGGTCAAATGTTGGCCCTGCACATACCTTGGAGGCTCGTGTTTGAGTCAACACAGGATGAGTTATCACATGAGTGGACTGCAGCCTTGCCAAGGATGAATGATGGTAAATGTGCCAGCTCACTGGAGGTCAAGGTCGCAGGTCAGGGATGGGCAATAAATGCTGGCCCAGCCAGCAAAGCCCACATCCCACAAATGAATTTTAAAAAAGGCTTCTTTTGCCACAGCTGGGGGTTCAGATCAGCACAAGAACACAAGAAATAGGAGCAGGGGTAGGCCACACAGCCCATCGAGCCTGCTCCACCATTCAATACAATCATGGCTGATCTTGGGCTCAAACTCCATTTTCCCACCTGTCCCCCCATATTCCTTAATTCCCTGAGAGACCAAAAATCTATCTATCCCAACCTCGAACGTATTCAATGTTGAAGCGTGCACAACCCTCTTGGGTAGAGAATTCCAAAGAGTCACAACCCTTTGAGTGAAGTAATTTCTCCTCATCTCAGTCTTAAATCATCAGCCCCTTATCTTGAGACTGTGCCCCTGTGTTTAAGATTCCCCAACAAGTGTAAACAATCTACCATCAAGCCCCTTCAGAATTTTGTAGATTTCAATGCTGTCATCTCTCATTCTTCTAAACTCCACAGAATATAGGCCCAAGCTACTCAACCTCTTATCGTAGGACAGCCCCCTCATCCCAGGGATCAATTTAGTGAACCTTTGTTGTACCACCTCCAATGCAAGTCTATCCTTTCTCAAATGTGGAGACCAAAACTGCTCACAGCATTCCAGATGTGGTCTCACCAAAACCCTGTACAATTATATCAAGACTCCTTTATTCTTGTACTCAATCCCCTTGCAATAAAGGCCAACATGCCACTTACCTTCCTAATTGCTTGCTGAACCTGCATGCTAACTTTCTGCATTCCTTGTACCAGCGCACCCAAGTCTCTTTGAACGTAAACACTTACAAATTGCACACCTTTTTAAAAAAATATTCTACTTTTCTATTCTTATGACCAAAGTGAATAACTTCACACTTCCCTATGTTATACTTCATCTACCATATTGTTGCCCACTCACTTAATCTGTCTATATCTCTTTGCAGCCTCTCTGTGTCCTCCCCACAGCTTACCTTCACATCTAGCTTGGTATCATCAACAAAGTTAGACGCATCACTTTCTGTCTCTTCATCTAAATCATTATATAGATTGTAAATAGCTGAGGTCCCAGCACTGATCCTTGCAGCACTCCAATATTCACTGCCTGCCAACATGAAAAAGTCCCATTTATACCCATTCTCTGCTTTCCATCTATTAACCAATCCTCTATCAAAGCCAATATATTACCCCCAATTCTATGAGCCCTTTCCTTGCCTATTAACCTTTTGGGGAGAATTTTCTCCCCATCGGGGGGTGCTGAGTGGGAGCGGGTGTGGGCGGGCGTGCAGCTGATCTCCGCCCGCGATCGGCTGCGTGCTGCCATTTTACGTGGGCAGGCCAATTAAGGCCCGCCCAGCTTGATGCGCACCCAGGAGTGCTGAGTGCTCCCTGTGCGGTTGGGGGAAGGAGGGAGATTTGGGGCCTGCATTCTTTTGCATTTGAACGCGAAAGACGACAGAAATCTCCCTGAGGCACAGAGCTGCCTCAGGGAGATTACTTTGATATTGAAGAATTCAAATAAAGAAAAAAAAATATTCAGGCTTCACATAAGCTGGGACATGTCAATGAATTTTAATAAAATTTTTTATTCAATTTATAATCCCATGGACGAGGTTTCATGATAAATGTGAAGGCTGCCTGGGCTCTTCGCCTGCCCGCCAACCTTAAGATTGGACGGGCAGCCCAGACAACCAGCGTAATTAGATTATTAATGGCCTTAATAGGCCTTTGACAGTTCAGCGGGCGCACAGACGACTCTGGTGCCCGCCCGCTGAACTAAAGGTCGGAATGACACGCAGTGACTTTGGGACACACGCCCGACGTCACTGCGCATCATTTTATGCATCAGCGAGCGGGGCCCGCCCCCACATGCCAACCAAAACATTCAGGCCTTTGTGTGTCACCTTATCGAATGCCTTTTGAAAATCCAGGTATGCTCCTGGTTCCCCTTTATCTGTCCTCTTGGTTACATCTTCAAAAATCTCTAATAACTTTGTCAAACAGGATTTCCCTTTAGTAAAACCATGCTGACTTGTTCTAATCACACTTTGCTTTCTTAAGTGCATCATTAAAACTTTCTTAATAATAGATTCAAGTATTTCCCAACAACTGATATTAGGCAAACTGGCCTGCAGCTCACTGTTTCCTCTCCCTCTCCTTTCTTAAAAAGTGTTGTAACATTTTCCAACTTCCAGTCTAATGGGACCATTCCTGAATCTAAGGAATTTTGGAAAATCATACCTAGCACATCCACTATCCCTGCAGCTATTTCTTTTAGAGCCCTAGGGTGTAGGCCATCAGGTCCTGGGGATTTGTAAAGTTTTAGTCCCTTAAGTTTCTCCAACACTTTTTCTCTGCTGATATTAATTTCTTTAATTTCCTCACTCTTTTTGGCCCCTGGCTAACTCTCTATTTCTTGTATGAAACTTGTGTCTTCTACTGTAAGGACAGACACAAAATATTTGTCTAATGCCTCTGTCATTTCCTCAATCCCCATGATTATTTCTCCTGTCTCTGCTTCTAAGGGACGAACATTTACTTTACCTACTTTCTCCCTTTTCATATACTTATAAATGCTCTTCTCATCTCTTTTTATATTTCTGGCTAGTTTACCCTCATTTTTTTTTCCTTTTTTATCAACTTTTTGGTGGCCCCTTGCTGGTTTCTAAAAGACTCCCAATCCTCGGACCTGCTACTTGTTTTTTGCAACATTGTAAGCCTCTTATTTTAATCTAATACTATCCTTAACTTTCTAAATGAGCCACGGATGGGTCCTTTCGCTATGTTTTTGTTTATCAATGGAATGTATTTTGTTGAACATTTTGAATTGTTTCTTTAAATGTTCCCCACTGTTCATTTACCTCCATACCTTTTAGTTTATTTACCCAATTAACCATAGCCAGTTTTTCCCATATAAATATATATAACCATAGCCAGTTTTTCCCATATACATATATATATGTGTGTGTGTGTGTGTGTGTGTAACTGGCTTTGTGTAAAGTTTAAGTTGTTTAAGTTTAAGATTCTTGTTTGTGATTGGATTATGTCACTTTCAAACTTAACATGAAATTGAATGGTATTATGATCACTATTTCCCAGTGGATCTTTTACTAAGGCACTGCTAATTAACCCCACTTCATTACACAATTCTAGATCTAAGATAGGTTTATCCCTAGTTGGTTCCACAATATGTTGCTCCAAGAAACTGCCAAGAAAACATTCTACTAACTCATCTTCTAGGCCACTCTTGCCAATTTGATTCTACTAATCTATATGAATATCAAAGTCCCCTATAATTACTACATTTCCTGTGTTACAAGCTCCAATGATTTCTTGTTTAATGCTTTGCTCATCAGTATAACTAGTGCTAGGGGGCATATAAACTACTCCGACCAGTGTTTACATTCTCCATGGCCTTGCCTCAACAAGAGTCTACTTGTCATTCAATGAACACCCTTTTCTCATGCAGTTGCTCCTTTTGAAATTTGGCACTTCTTGCATCTGTCCTGATGAGTGCAAGACAAACAGCTTCAGCAGCATGTCTCTTTTTTCAACAATAACCCAAATCATGTCAATGTCATGATCTTGATTGTACACATACAGACACAAACATACATATGTCTACACTCACACGAACTGTGTTGTTACACGTGGAGTCAAGAATAATCTTTATGTCAACTGTGAGTTACAAACTGAGGGATTTTTGTACCAGGGTTTATATACACAATAAGCACTAATTTTGTTAAGGTGATATTTTGAATGGAAGCCTACTATGTCAATCGTGCTGTAATTACAAGCTCCTACCGGTAGAGTTCTGTCACATTGACTGGTTGGAGAGTGTAACTATAGCATGACAAGTTTACATCAGCAGTTGACATTATAAGTGCTGACAAACCAATTTGAAGTCCTTCCTGAGATATCTCCACACTCCCAGATGGTCTGGGGGACTACAATCATTTTGACCCAAGTGATTGAGTTAGCTGGAAGTGGTTAATGTTTTAGTCAAAGAGATATTGCAACTATAGAATTGAGATGAATAACCTCTTTAATACCTCAAATTAATCACCCAAATTAAAAATATAAAGTTCCCCTTTAATATTTGAAATGGAGACAGGAAAAAGAATTTCAAAGATAAACAAAATGTCTGTTCTGATATTACCAGCCAAAAGGATAGTACCCCAGGTTAGATTCAAATAATCTATATTTGTTTAATTTAGCAACTCGAAAGCCAAGCTTTCTGCTTTATAAAAGGGCGATGTTCTCACCCATGCGATGCAATCCCCATGAACTCAGTTACTCTATCTATTTTCATTTCCTTGTGTATTTGTACTGATTAAAATGAAGGAGCAGAGTTGAATGAGCGTGCTGTGAGACTGGCTTTGTTTTCATGTTGTGCCCAATGACTGCATGGAACTGCACTGTGGAATAATGCGCATTATTGAATCCAACACAGGCCACCAGTGATGAGATCTGTGAGGCAGTTGTACAGGAAGGCCTCGCTTAATGTCATCCTGCACAACACTGTTTCACGTTTACATCTATTTCCAATTAATATCCTGTACTCGCACTATGTTGCTGCTGATTCATGTTAACATCGCATATGCCTCGACGTTCCTACATGACGGCCGTGTGGAGGTTGTTAGAACTGGCTCTCGGGTGAAGTGGGGAGCAGTTTGGGAGGCTTGGGGGGAATCAGTTACTGGAATTAGCCCAGATTTTTATTTGTGTTGGGCCCAGGTTGCACTGCCCTGTAGTGGTCATCAGTAGTCCTTTTAGAGACCACTGATTAAACATTCACTGCTTTGTACAGTATAGACTGGCAGAGTGCACATTGTACCATTTTGTGGCCTGGGAAAAACAGCAGTTCCCCCTCCCATCGCATTCTTGGTTATCTTAAATTGTGATGGTATTATTTGTCAATTTTACCCATAAAACAGCTAGGCCCTGAAATTTCACAGTAGCACTTCGGATCTTCTAGTGTCACTCCTAAAGGGAGCCGCAGAAAATTCCAGAACCCCGACATAACCTGCTTTCACTCTCACTATGCAAAGGCTCAGGAGAAAGCTGGTGGGATCTGCAGGTCTTGCAATTTTTGACAGGATTAAAAATAAATTCATGCAGGCAGTGTGGGTTCTGTCGATTTTGATCTTTTTGAGGTTAGATCTTGTGAAACGGAAAGACTTCTCCCTAGCTTCTTGTTGTTTATCAGACATAAAACTTCCGTTAAATGTCCAGAATTTACACATGAGAAGCATGGCCTGATCTCAATTAAAAGTGGTACAAAAGGAAACAGCATTTTCAGTGACTTCAATAAACTTCTGGACTTTGTGACAACATGCAATTATATTACATTGCAAATCTATGATTGTCTTAACCAAATAATATCATAGCTTGTCACAGCCTGTTGTTTACTGCAGCTGAGGAAAATAATATCTATTCTGATATTTGAAAAACATGTTTACTATGTTCTTTAGTTGCTTGAAGTTCTAATTAATTATAGTCCTCAGTTACTAAAGTTCATGTAAAAGGGGAAACATTTTTGGTTACACAGCTCTTTGTGTGTTTCTATCTGCACACCACAAACAAATAGAATCAAAGAAGAAGTTTGGTAAGAGATCAAACGTATCCCCAAAGTGGAAATAACCCCCGGCTGAGTGAGGAAGAACTTTCAGACATGAACCAGGAAGTTTTTTTTCTCTAATTTATCCCATTGCCTCATTGTCATGTTCCAGATTCACCTTTACCTGCGGAATCTATTACCTTCCACATTTCCGTGAGGTCTCCTCTCCTCCTTTTAAGCTCAGGTCTCATGTTTCCCCAGTGCTCACTGCACTGATGCTAAGAATCAGTCTGATGGTTCCTCTCTGCACAGGACTCCATTGTGAGCTGGCGGCTGGAAGGTGACGTAGTGTTTAAGGTGCTGACTGATTGGAGCCTTGTGCCGTTCAAGCACGACATCCACTGATGAATGCACAGCTGCTTTTCATCATGCTTCAGTGTTCTATGTATTGCTCTGCAATGGTGTGGCTTGTTAAACACTAAATCTGCTAATACCCCCTACATCTTTCTACTTCAGTTTTAGTGACTTCAAAATCATTTTTGTGTCGTACACACTGGGCTCATCATTTTCTTCTGATGAACAATATTGAGCACATGTGGGCAGTAGCACAACACGGGAACAAGTTGGAACAGAAATTGGGTGGGATGTAAACAGGCTGGTTCACTGTCGCCTGTTTTATGCTACTTCCCCCAAAAATCTATTTTATCCCCTTTAACTTTTTTCAGTCACCATCTGTGTCTCCGCCCAGACACCACCCCCACCCCATCACCAGTTTCATTTAACTGGTTCCATTAGTTACTGACTGCCCTCCTTCACTTTAACTGTTCTTTCTGTTTGGTATCATCTGACCAGTTTGCACTTAGCTTCTGACTCAAGTGGTTATTGTCAATTCGAATCAATGGGCTATTCCGATATACAATGGAGCACTTGAGTGCAGGATGCACAATTTTTTAAAATTCATTCACGGGATGTGGGCATCTCTAGGTGGCTAGGTGAGCATTTATTGCCCATCCGTAGTTGCCCTTGACAAGGTGGTAGTGAGCTGCCTTCTTGGAACTGCTGCAGTCCAATATTGAAATTTGTTGGTGACTCAAAAGTAGGATGCTTAACAACCAGCGAGACCTGTACCCAACTTCAGGAGGGGAAAAAAAACTGCATTTATACAGCAAGTTTCATGACCACACGCCACCTCAAAGCAAATTACAGTCATAGAATGATTTTTGAAGTGGAAGTACTGTCATAATGTAGGAAATAGGGCAGCCAATTTGTGCACAGCAAGCCCCCAGAAACAAGTGTGATCAACACCAGATAAACAAGAAAAGAGTAAGTAAAGCGAGTGTTGGTCCTCTAGAGAGTGACAGTGGGGAGTTAATAGTGGATAATGGCAGATGAAGTGAACAAATATTTTGCCCCTATCTTCACTATAGAGAAAACAAAAAACATTCCGGTAATAGTTGTAAATCAGGAGGTGCAAGGGAGAGAGGAACTTGGTGAAATTACAATCACCTGGGAAGCAGTACTGAGCAAACTGTTGGAACTGCGGGCTGACAAGTCTCCAGGTCCAGATGGACTTCATCCTAGGGTCTTAAGAGAGGTGGCTAATGAGGTAATAGGTGTGTTGGTGTTAATTTTCAAAAACACCCTAGATTCTGGAAAGGTTCCATCAGGTTGGAAAGTAGCAAATGTAACCCCTTTATTCAAGAAGGGAGGGTGGCAGAAAACAGGAAATAATAGGCCAATTAGCTTGACCTCAGTCGTGGGGAAGGTGATAGAATCGATCATTAAAGAGGTTATAGCTGGGCACTTAGAAAAACACAAAGTAATCAGGAAGAGTCAGCATGGGTTAATGCAAGGAAAATCATGTTTAACCAATTTATTGGAGTTCTTTGAATGAGTAACATGTGCTGTGGATAAAGGGGAACCTGTAGACATACTGTGCTTGGATTTCCAGAAAACATTTGATAAGGTGCCACATCAAAGGTTATTGCGGAAAATGAAAGCTCTTAGTGTAGGGGGTAACATATTAGCATGGATAGGGGATTGGCTGGCTGGTAGAAAACAGAGAGTATGCATAAATGGGTCTTTGTCTGATTGGCAGGATGTGATGAGTGGAGTGATGCAGGGGTCTGTGCTGGGGCCACAGCTTTTTACAACTTACATCAGTGACTTAGGTGAGGGGAGTGAAGACACGGTAGGTAAATTTGCAGATGATGCAAAGATAGGTAGGAAAGTATGTTGAGAAGAAGACATAAGGAGATTGCAGACGGATATAGATAAGTTGAGTGAGTAGTCAAAAATCTGGCAGTCGGGGTATAATGTGGGAAAATGTGAAATTGTTCACTTTGGCAGGAAGAATAAAAAGCACAGTATTACTTAAATAGAGAACGGCTGCAGAATTCTGAGGTGTAGAGGGATCTAGGCATTCTCGTGCATGAGTCAGAAAAAATTAGTATGCAGGTACAGCAAGTGATCAACAAGGCTAATGGGGTGCTATCCTTTATTATGAGGAGAATTGAACATAAAAGTAAGGATGTTATGTTTCAGTTATACAGGGCACTGGTGAGACCACATCTCGAACATTGTGTGCAGTTTTGGCCTCCTTATTTAAAGAAGGATGTAAATGTATTAGAGGCAGTTCAGAGGAGTTTTACTAGATTGATACCTGGAATGGGTGGGTTGTCTTATGAGGGAAGGTTGGACAGGCTTGGCTTGTTACCACTGGAGTTTAGAAGAGTGAGGGATGACTTGATTGAAGTGTATAAGATCGTGAATGATCTAGGCAAGGTGGACGTGGAAAGGATGTTTCCTCTTGTGGGTTAGTCCAGAACTAGGGGGCAATGTTTTAAAATTAGGGGTCGCCCTTTTAGGACTGAGATGAGGAGAATTTTTTTCTCTCAGATGGTTGTGTGACTTTGGAACCCTCTACCTCAGACGGCAGTGGATACAGGTCATTGAATATTTTTAAGGCAGAGATAGATTGATTCTTGTTAGTCAAGGGAATCAAAGCTTATCAGGGGTAGTTGGGAATGTGGAACTCGAAATACAAACAGATCAGCCATGATCTTATTGAATGGCGGAGCAGGCTTGAGGGATGGAATAGCCTACTTCTGCTCCTATTTTATATGTTCACAATCTGTTCGTGTGGTGTTGACTGAATGTTAAATATTGATAAATACTGGGGGTAACTCACATGCCATTTTTCAAAATAGTGGCAAGGGGTCTTTTATATGCAACCTGACAGGGCAGCCAGGGCCTCAGGTTAACAGCTGATCTGAAAGATGGCTCTGCCAGCACTGCAGCACTCCCCCAATATCACACTGGAGTATTCGCTTTGATTTTTATTCTTAAGTTCTTGAGTGGAATTTGAACTAATAAACTTCCTCATTCTGAGGCCAGAGTTCTACACACTGATCAGCAGAATTGTGAGAAAGAACAAAGAATAGGGGCAGAATTTTCTGCCTGTCGGGCGGGTGGTGCGGGTACGGGCGCAGACCTGTTTACCACCCACAATCGGGTCTGCGCCGCCATTTAATGCGGGCGGCCAATTAAGGCCCACCCAGCGTGAATCGTGGCTCCCGAGGACAGCGGGAGTTGGTGGGCGGCGGCGGGACAGCAATGACTGCCGGGTCCAATGGCGACACCGACGGCTTGTTTTAAAAGCTGCTGCAGCCTTTCAAAGGCTGTGAATCACAGCCAGTGAAAGGGCTGCCCAGAGCGCTGCTGGTGAGCAGGCCAGGCAGGAGGGTAGGGCAGCAGGGGGCACTGTGCCCCTCGTTTTTCTGACGATTGCCTTGCTGCCCTCCTCGAGGAGGTGGCTGCACAGTGGGAGGTCCTGGTGCCCCAGGACAGGAGGAGGAGGCCCCCCCACATGACCAAATGTGCCTGGGAGGAGGTGGTGGGGGTGGTGAGCTCCCGCAATGTGGTGCGACACACCTGAATCCAGTGTCGCCAGCGTTTCAATGACCTGTTGCGCTCAGGAAGGGTGAGCACCATGTTGGCATTGGTCACTTAACCCAGCAGGTAGGCTTTCCCCCCGGCGCAGCCCCCCCCCACCCTAGTCTGAGTGTAGTGACTGCATTGAATCATTGACGGCATGTGTCCTTCGCTGGGTGGGCCAGCAGATATTGCCCATGCCAAGCTCAGCCTGAGAGGGTGGTGAAGAGATGGGCTCTGCCCCTGCAGCACGTGGCACACTGAGACCCACATTACTGTTTTGGGGGCAACCTGGAGGAGCTGCACCTAGGCGCAGTGCTGGAACTCCAGGATATGTCAAACTCAGGGTGATGATATGCTGGGAGGAGAGCTTCAAGGTGGCGTGGCACCGATTGATCTGCTGTCCTCTGTGCGCCACATGCTTGCACCTCCTTGCTATGGAAGGTTAGACCATGTGGTGCCCAATGTGATGTAGGCAGCATTTGACCAAGGGGGTGGGGTGGACGATACAGACCTGGCATCTTTGTGTGAGTGTTCGGCAGCAGCGGGGTGAGGAGACACTGGAGCCCTGCAATGTCCCACTCTGGTTGGGGTGGGACAGCAGCGAAGAGATTCCAGGTACAATTGGCACTAATCAATGCTCTTCTCTCCTTTTCAGGAGAAGAATGCACATAATGCCGCCGAGCGGGTGAGGAATGGTGGAGGGCTGGCACAGTTGGAGACTCACAGCCACTTCGAGCAGGAGGCCCTAGATTTGGAGAGGCGCTCTGTGCCCAGGTCCACCGGTGTCGATGAGGCTGAGGTGCCACGGGCAGATATGTTTGCCCAGCAGTGAGGTCACCATTGTTCTGCCAACAGCCATGGCAGTGCTGAATGTTCAGTGATTGAAGTTTGCAACATGGCTTGATCATCGCTTATGGAAGGATGAGTGCACAATAATCCAGGGAACAGGGATGCACATTGACATTGTCTCCACGTTAACTGATCCAATGTCGTTGTTCTTCCTTTCAGCATCAGCGGAACAGGGCCGGGAGGAGGAGCAGCAGAGGCCCCCTCTCACCCCTGAGGGCCCTGAAGTCTCACCAGCATCACACCATCTCTGCCAGGCAGGCACCAGTGCAGACACTAGCACTTTGGTGAGAATTCGAACATCGGCTAGTGTCCCGGGGCACAGTGGTGAAGGCACTTCACAGTCGCTGGAGGAGCTGGCAGAGACAGAGAGCGCCGATGGCACCAGCAGCCGGAGGACTGCAGGGGACCAGTCACATACTCAGTCGGTGCCTGATGATGTGCCTCTGGAGTCGTCCGCAATGCAGCAGCTGCAGGAAATGCGGCCAGGTGTGTGGGAGCATCTGGGGGAGATACATGAGACTATGCTTGGCTTGGTGTCTGAGGTGGAGGAGTCTACACGGATTATCGCCAAAGCAATGTGCCACATGGCCGAGCGCCATGTGTCCTCCATGGAGAGAGTGGTGACTCTCGTGGAGAGTCTCCTCCAGGAGACCAATCAGTGCTTCCTGGGGATGCGCTCTGACCAGCAAGCTCTCACACTGGCATTGACCTCAGCTGGTCAGTGCCAGTGTGGGAGATGGTCTGGACACCAGGTTTCCCAGCTCGGTGCCCATCCATCCACGGTGAGCAGGGAGGTCCGAAGCAACCTCATGTCGGCGCAGCTGCTGCCTGTCGTCTCTGCGGGCTCCCCTCAGGGCGCTCCGGATGAGGGCAGCAGCTCCTCTGCCAGTGACCGTTGCATCCAGTGAGGCGGCGACGACTGGGGAGATGCCAGCTGTGGAACTGGCAGCTCCCTCCCAGGCGGGGCCAGCACAGGCTCCATGGGCCAGAGGACGACCGCCAAGGTCATCGAGGCCAACAGGACAGCAGAGTCAGCAGTCTGGCTCAGATGCCACTCCCAGCGATGGGGCAGCACCAAGACGTTGCACCCGTAAACATAAGCATAAGGCACCTTAGGTACACCACGGGTTTATCACTGGTGCTTTTGTGTTGGCCTGCAATGAGGTCTTTATGAGTGGTATAATTTTTAACACCTTTGTCATTTTGTTTTCTTAAATTCCTTTGGTTGTAATATTAAATTCAAACATGTCACCATGGCTGAGGCTGCCTCTTTTCTTCTGCAAGTGGATGGTTACCAATAATGTTATGAGTGATTTGTGGGACATTCAGCTTTATTAACAAGCCCCTTAGTTACTCTTCATATCCAGGCAGGTTTTGCACTTAAGTATTGAGTATGGAGCCTGCAGCCCAGGCTTGTCCTGGAGGTCCATCTGTGGTGGGCTAGCCGAAGGTTCATTGGATTAAAGCCTCCCGGGTGTCCCTGCCTCCCTGGAGTGTGTCCGGGTCAGTGTCTACCCCCTCAGCATTTCCCTGTGCCTGTTCATCCTCGGACTCACTGCTGGACTCATCGTGTGCAGCCGCAGTCACTGTGTCTACATCTTCCTCGTCCACTGTGTCCCCCCTTTCCAGCGCAAGATTGTGGAGAGCGCAGCATGCAACCACTATCAGCAACACATGATCTTGGGGGTACTGGAGTGCGCCCCCTGAGCGGTCCAGGCATTGGAAGCACATCTTGAGAAGACCAATGACTCTCTACACCACAGCCCTTGTGGTGCCATGGCTCCTATTGTACCACTATTCAGCTTCTGTTCTTGGATGGCGGAGAGACATCATGAGCCACCTTCTGAGGGGATAGCCCTTGTCACCCAGCAGCCATCCATCCAGCCGAGCTGGAGCTCTGAAGAGCCTCGGCACCTGGGAGTGTCTGAGGATGTAGGTGTCGTGGGAGCTGCCTGGGTACCTTGCACAGACTTGTAGAATCAGCATCCTGTGATCACACACTATCTGAACGTTCATGGAGTGGAAGCCCTTCCTGTTGATGAAGGCACCGGGCTCACCTGCTGGCGCTTTGATGGTCACATGTGTACAGTCTATTGCACCCTGGACACGGGGGAAACCAGCAATGGCCGCAAAGCCTCTGGCTCGCTCTGCCTGGCTTGCCTGGTCCCAATGGTAGTGGATGAAGGTCAATGCACGCCTGAACAGAGTGTCTGTAACCTGCTTGACACAAGTATGGATAGCTAATTGGGAAACATCGCAAAGATCACCCACCAACCCCTGGAAGGAGCCAGAGGCATAGAAGTTGAGGGCAGCTGTGACCTTTAGAGCCACTAGCATGGGGTGTCCACCCACACAGTTCGCGGAGATCTCAGGGCCAATCATCTGACAGATATAGTTGACTGTCTCCCTTGAGAGATGGAGCCTCCTTCGGCACTGCACCTCAGATAGATTGAGGTAGCTGCTTCACAGCCTGTATACCCTGGCAACAAGATAGTGGCATCTTCTGCGGCCCATTCTACCTTAGATTACCTCTTCGCCCTGCACCCCTTGTGCCTGCGCCTGTCCTCCCAAAGGCGGCTCCCCTGGAGGCTGAATGTGCACTCCTGGCCTCCTCCCCCTTCTAGCCCTCCCTTCTTCCGAGGAGGAGGTGCCTTCAGTGGAGAGTTCAGCTCCCATTCCCAGGCTAAGGGAAGGCTTCCTGAAACCTGAAGGTTCAAAGAAGATTCTTCACTGCAGAGTGCTGACCTGAAGGTTGTGAGTCCAGTCCAAGCAGCTGGTCTGCGCTTTGAAGTATTGCAGCTCACACAGGCAAGTATCAGTAACTTTGAAACGTCAATATTTGACAGAGCACACTCACGACCCCACTGAGCCCTCTTATCCAGCCCGTGGATGAGCTTTATACAAATGTGTCCTACCCGCCTGCCCGTTGTGCCCATGCGCTGACCTGAAGATCGCACGGGCGCCAAAAAATCGCAGTTGATTGGTGCCTCAAGGGCCTTAAGTGGCCGACTAATTAATGGCGGGTGCGCATCGGATATCATCGTGTGCCCGACCAACAAAATATCACCATGGCTCATGGTGACATCAGGATGCTCGCCTGACGTCATCGCGTGTCATTTTACACGTGGGAGCGCGGGTCCCGCGCCCACATGCCAAAGGGAAAATTCTGGCCTAGGAGTATACGGTCAATGGAAAGGTGTTGAACAGAGATATTGTCCAGATGTTGATGGGAAGGTCTGGGAGAATGTGGGGACCACTCACCAAGAGTGGGGATGTAAAATCCTGCTGAAACTTTAAGCAGTACCTTATTGTTATTTTTTCTTCCATTTTCCCTCTGAGAACAAGCCAAAAGCTGTCACGCCAGTGACCACAACTGGGAACCCTTGGGGATTGACCCCAGCTATCAGGAGGGGAGCAGGCTGTAGAGTGGGCCTTGAAGAGAAGTGGGTCGGTGATCACTGGAGAGGGGGGGAAGGGACAGAGGCTGCAATCAGCAGAAGAAAGGCTGAAGTTGGGGCTGTAGCATCCCATCTCAACCTATTTCACAACAAGTGCTATAAAAAGCATTTGCTTTCTGGAGTTCATCAGAATTTCTAGACAATCTGAGTGCATTTAGATACAACCATAAATAGACCAACAACATTGTAAGTTTTATAAAGAGGCCAAAGAATAGGAGAATAAATAGACAGTAATAGATATGTGTGTGGCAGTGGTTAGGCTAGAGCCTGAGTGTTGTGTATAGTTTTAAGCACATAATGATATTAATCATAAAATTAATCAAATGTAATTCAAACCTGAGAACATGCAGTGTAGGTTCACCTAAATGATCCTAGGGATGAGAAATGCCAGCAAAAGGGAGAGATGTGAGATACTGGGACTAATACAGCAGGAGCAGAGGAGGCTAAGAGCAGGTTTTATAATATTACGCAATGTTTTTAAAGAGTAAATTGGGAACGACCGTTACTTTTATGTTAATTGTATATTAATTGATTTTAATTGTAGAATTGTTACTTACAGAATAGGCAACTAATTGAACTTAAGTTTAACACAGGTAAATGTGAGATAGTCATATTGGTAGGAAGAACAGAAAGGCCGCTAAGAGGTGCAAGTCTAAGGTAAGGTAGGGGAACAAAGGGATCTCAGAAAACAAATATGGTTTTTTTATTTATTCGTTCAAGGATTGTGGCTGTCAGTGGCTGGGCCAGCATTTATTCCCCATCTCATTTACCCTTGAGAAGGTGATGGTGAGCTGCCTTCTTGAACCGCTGCAGTCCATGTGGTGTAGGTACACCCACAGTGCTGTTAGGGGGGGAGTTACAGGATTTTGACCCAGCGACAGAGAAGAAACGGCGATATAGTTCCAAATCAGGATGGTGAGTGGCTTGGAGGGGAACTTCCAGGTGGTGGTGTTCCCATGTGCCTGCTGTCCTTGTCCTTCTAGCTGGCAGTAGTCGTGGGTTTGGACACTGCTGTCTAAGGAGACTTGGTGAGTTCCTGCAGTGCATCTTGTAGATGGTCCACACTGCTGCTACTGTGTGTCCGTCGTGGAGGGAGTGAATGTTTGTAAATAGGACACCAATCAAGCAGGGCTGCTTTGTTTTGGATGGTGTCAAGCTTCTTGAGTGTTGTTGGAGTTGCACTCATCCAGGCAAGTGGGGAACATTCCATCACACTTCTGACTTGTGCCTTGTAGATGGTGGACAGGCATTGGGGTTCAGGAGATGAGTTACTTGCTGCAGAATTCCAAGTCTCTGACCTGCTCTTGTAGCCATAGTGTTTATATGGCTAGTCCAGTTCAGTTTCTGGTTGGTTGTAACCCCCAGGATGTTGATAGTGGGGGATTCAGCGATGGTAGTGTTATTGAATATCAAGGGGTGATGGTTGGATTCTCTTTTGTTGGAGATGGTCATTGCCTGGCAATTGTGTGGTGCGAATGTTACTTGCCACTTATCAGCCTAAGCCTGGATATTGTCCAAGTCTTGCTGAATTTGGACATGGCTTCAGTGTCTGAGGAGTTGGGAATGGTGCTGAACACTGTGCAATCATCAGTGAACATCCCCACTTCTGACCTTATGATGGAAGGAAGGTCATTGATGAAGCAGCTGAAGATGGTTGGGTCTAGAACACTTCCCTGAGGAACTCCTGCAGTGATGTCCTGGAGCTGAGATGATTGACCTCCAACAACCACAACCTTGTTCCTTTGTGCTAGGTATGACTCCAGCCAGTTTTCCTTTGATTCCCATTGAGTTCAGTTTCAGCAGGGTTCCTTAATGCCATACTCTGTCAAACGCTGTATCGATGTCAAGGGCAGTCACTCTCACCTCACCACTTGAGTTCAGCTCTTTTGTCCATGTTTGGACTAAGGCTGTAATGAGGTCAGGAGTTGAGTGACCCTGGCGGAAACCAAACTTAGCATCAGTGAGTTGCTGTGTAAGTGCCGCTTGATAGCACCGTCAATGATACCTTCCATCACTTTACTGATGATGGGACGGTAATTGGCCAGTTCGATTTGTCCTGCTTTTTGTGTACAGGACATACCTGGGCAATTTTCCACATAACCGGGTGGATGCCAGTGTTGTGGCTGTACTCAAACAGCTTGGCTTGGAGCACGGCAAGTCCTGGAGCACAAGTCTTCAGAGCTATTGCCGGAATATTGTCAGGGCCCATAGCCTTTGCAGTATTTAGTGCCTTCACCCATTTCTTGATATCATGTGGAGTGAATTAAATTGGCTGAAGACTGGCATCTGTGACCTCCGGAGGATAACCGAGATGGATCATTCAGTCTGCATTTCTGGCTGAAGATTGTTGCGAATGCTTCAGCCTTATCTTTTGCACTGATGTGCTGGGCTCCCCCATCATTGAGGATGGTGATATTTGTGGAACCTCCTCCTCCAGTGAGTTGTTTAATTGTCCATCACCATTTACAACTGGATATGGCAGGACTGCAGAGCTTAGATCTGATCCATTGGTTGTAGAATCGCTTAGCTCTGTCTATCGCTTGCTGCTTTCTATGTTTGGCAGGCAAGTAGTCTTGTGCTTTAGCTTCACCAGGTTGACACCTCATTTATAGGTATAAGCAAAATACTGCAGATGCTGGAAATCTGAAACAAAAACAGAAAATGTTGGAAAAGTTTAGCAGGTCCAGCAGCATCTGTGGAGAGAGAAACAGAGTTGACGTTTCGAGTCTGTATGATCCTTCTTCAGAGCTGAAGGGAAGTGGAAATGTGATGAAATTTCTACTGTTTAAGAGGGGGTGGAGCAGGTGGAGCTGGATAGAAGGCCACCGATAGGTGGGGGCAAAGGAGAGATTGACAAAGATGTCATGAATTAAAGGACAAAGGGAGTGTTGATTTTTAGTGGTTAGTGCTAAAAAAGGTGTTGATAGTGGCAAAAAGGTAAGAAAGCAGAATATGATAATAGCAGAGCAAAGGTAGCATTGTGTGAAAGATCAACATGGAACAAATAATAGATGGCCCTGTAGGGAATGGGGTGGGGGGAGGGGGTGGTGGGGGAAAAAATGATAGAAAATGGGATTTTAAAAAAGGGGATAAAATCACGGATAAATGAATAAAAATAAAAATAAGTAGATAAAAAATAATATCCCTATCCTGACTCTGTTCTCTCACCCCTTATCCAATCTCTTCCCACCTACATCTGCGATTCCTTTGATGCCCTACATCATATCAACAATTTCCAGTTCCTTGGCCCTAATCTCCTCCTCTTCACCATGGACGTCCAATCCCTCTACATATCCATCCCCCACCGGGATGGTCTGAGGGCTTTCCGCTTCTTCCTTGAACAGGCCAAAACAATCCCAATCCACCACCACTCTCCTCCATCTGGCTGAATTTGTTCTCTCACTGAACTATTTCTCCTTAAACTTGTCTCACTTCCTCCGAATAAAAGGTGTGGCTATGGGTACCCACATGGGTCCCAGTTATGCCTGTCTCTTTATGGGGTATGTGGAACATTCCTTGTTTCAGTCCTTCTCAGGCACCCTCCCACAACTCTTTATTCAGTACATCGGTGACTGTTTTGGTGCAGCTTCATGCTCTCGTCCGGACCTGGAAAAATTTGTAAATTTTGTTTCCAATTTCCATCCATCATTTTCACATGGACATTTCCCTTCCCTTCCTTGACCTCTCTGTCTCCATTTCTGGTGATAGACTGTCCACCAATGTTCATTACAAGCCCACCAATTCCCACAGCTAGCTCAACGATAGCTTCTCACACTCTGCTTCCTGTAAGGACTCCATCCCATTCTCTCAGTTCCTTCGCCTCCGTTGCATCTGTTCCAATGATGCCACTTTCCAAACCAGTGCTTCTAACATGTCTTCTTTCTTCCTTAACTGAGGTTTCCCCTACACTTTGTTTGATAGGGCCCTCAACCGCACCTCTGCCCTCACACCTTCCCCTCCCTCCCAGAACCATGATAGGGTCCTCCTTGTCCTCACCTTTCACCCCACCAGCCTCTGCATTCAAAGGATCATCCTCCACCATTTTGGCCAACTCCAGCATGATACCACCAAACACATCCCCATGTCGGCATTCTGTAGGTACCATTCCCTCTGGAACACCCTGGTCCACTCCCCCATCACCCCCAACACTTCATCCCCTGCCCATGGCACCTTCCCATGCAATCGCAGAAGGTGCAACACCTGACCTTTTACCTCCTCCCTCCTCACCGTCCAAGGGCCCAAACACTCCTTTCAGCTAAAGCAGCACTTCACTTGCACCTCCTTCAATTTGGTCTACTGCATTTGCTGCTCCCAATGTGGTCTCCTGTACATCGGGGAGACTAAACGCAGACTGGGTGAATGCTTTGCGGAACACCTTAGGTCTATCCGCAAGCATGACCCAGACATTCCTGTCGCTTGCCATTTCAACACACCATCCTGCTCTCATACCCACATGTCTGTCCTTGGCCTGCAACGTTCCAGTGAAGCTCAACACAAACTGGAGGAACAGCACCTCATCTTCCGATTAGGCACTTTACAGCCTTCCGGACTTAACATCGAGTTAAAAAACTTCAAATCATGAACTCTCTCCTCCATCCTCACTTCCTTTTTTAAATCCCCTTTTCTCTACATTCATTTTTATTTTTATCCACTTATTTTTATTTTTATTCATTTATCCGTGATTTTATCCCCTTTTTTATCTCATTTTCTATCATTTTTTTCCCCACCACCCCCTCCCCCCACCCCATCCCTTATAGGGCCATCTGTTACTTGTTCCATGTGGTTCTTTCACACAATGCTACCCTTGTTCTGCTATTATCAGATTCTGCTTTCTTACCTTTATGCCACTATTAGCACCTTTTTTTAGCCCTTAACACTACCATTAACACTCCCTTTGTCCTTTAGTTCATGACATCTTTGTCAATCTCTCCTTTGTCTCCAACTATCACTGGCCTTCTATCCAGCTCCACCTGCTCCACCCTCCTTAAACAGTATAAATTTAATTACATTTCCACTTCTCTTCAGCTCTGAAGAAGGGTCATACAGACTTGAAACGTCAACCCTGTTTCTCTCTTCACAGATGCTGCTGGACCTGCTGAGTTTTTCCAGCATTTTCTGTTTTTGTTTCATTTTTTTCGGTATGCCTAGAGCTGCTCCTGGTCTCCTGCATTCTTCATTGAACCAGGGTTCATCCCCTGGCTTGGTGGAGGTAGAGTGGGGCATATGTTGGTCCAGAAGGTTACAGATTGCAGTTGTATACAATTCTGCTGCTGCTAATGGCCCACAGTGCCTCATGAACACCCAATTTTAAGTTTGTAGGTCTGTTCCTAATCTATCCCATTTAGCATGTTGGTAGTGCCACACAACATGATGGAGGGTCTCCTCAATGTGAAGACAGTCCTTCAGCTCCAGAAGGACTGTGTAGTGGTCACTCCTACCGATACTGTCATGGGCAGAGGAATTGTGACAGGTGGATTGGTGAGGATGAGGTCAAGTATGTTTTTCCATCTTGTTGGTTCCCTCACCAACTGTCGCAAACCCAATCTAGCAGTTCAGTCTGTAGTCATACTACTGACCCATTCTTGGTGATGGACATTGAAGTCCCCCATCTGGAGTACATACTGTTCCCTTGCCATCCTCATTGCCTCTTCCAGTTGGTTTTCAACATGGAGGAGTACTGATTCGTCAGCTGAAGGGCATTGGGTGTGGGTGGCAAATGGTATTCAGCAGGAGGCTTTGTTGTCCATGTTTGACCTGATGTCATGAAACTTCATGGGGTTCAAGTCAATGCTGAAGACTCCCAGGGCAAACCCCTCCTGACTGTTTACCACTGTACTGCCACCTTTGGTGGGTCTGCCTTGCCGGTGGGATAGGGCATACCCAAGGATGGTGAGGCCTAGGACATTGTCTGATAGGTATGATTTGCTGTTGTTGCTTTCAGTTCCTATGCCAGGTTTTCCTCCGGTTTCATTCCTTTTAGAGTTCATGGTGGTTTGATAACTGATTGGCTTGCTAGACCATTTAAGAGTCATCCACATTGCTGTCACATGTAGACCAGACCAGGTAAGGATGGCAGATTTCCTTAGCCAAAGGGCATTAGTGATCCAGATGGGATCAAACAATTGACAATTATTTCATGGTCACCATTACTGAGACTATTCAATTCCGGATTTATTCATTGAATTTAAATTCCATCAGCTGCCATGATGGGGTTTGAGCCCATGTCCTTGGATCATTGGGTTACTCATCCAGTGACATAACCACTATGCCGCCTCCCCTCAAAATACACAACACAAATACACCAATCACTAAAGATTGCACCACAGGTTAGCCAGGCCATAAAACAAATACAAACCAAGCAATAGGGTTTATTCTAGAGGGACAGAATTGAAAACTAGGGAGGTTATGCAAAACCTGTATTGAGCTTTGGTTAGACCACACTTACAACACTGAATGCAGTTCTGGTCCCCATATTATAAAACACTTACAGAGGCACTGGAGAAGGTGCAGGAAAGATTTACAAGGTTTATACCAGAAATGTGTGGGTATACTTATCAGGAAAGGATTGACAGGCTGGGCTCTTCTCCTTTGAAAAGAGAAGAAGACTGAGAGGTATGCTAATTAAGGTCTTTAAAATGATGAAAGACATCGATAGAGTGGATAAAGAAAGAAAGCTCCCTCTTGTGGCGGAAGAACATAACCAGAGGCCATCAATATCAGATAGTCACCAAGAAATCCAACAGGGAATTCAGAAGAAATTTCTTCCCTGAGTAGTAAGAATGTGCAACTCATTACTGCAGGGAGTGGTAAAAGCGAATAGTATAGATGCATTTCAGGGGAAACTAGACAAGCATATGAGGGAGAAGGAATGTAAATGGTTATGATGGTAGATTTAAATGGGAAAAGGTGGAAGGATGCTCAAGTGGAGCAGAAACACAAGCATGGGCTGGGTGGGCGGAATGGCCTGTTTCTGTGCCATGTATCCTATGTAACCCTATACAATTGTATGCAGGTAGTGGGCATTAAGCAGGGATTCACTTGTATTGTTATAAAAAGGGACAGGCAGAAACTGTGGCTGTTCGGTGAGGATATGCATGTTTATAATGTGTATCTCTGTAAATAAATTGGTTCTGGTACTATCCTTCATGATCTGGCTTTCTGGATGATAGCACTCTGGTTGGAAAGTTACTGGTGAGCCAGGTCACCAACATGAAACTGTAACTGAAAGAGTGAGAAGCGAAGTCAGGAGAAATGTTTTCAGGCAGAGGGTTGTTGGGACATGGAATATTTTTCCATGAAGAATAGTTGGGTCAGAGGCCATTGTAAAATATTTGAAGCAGTGGGAGGCACCAGGCTATGGGGTATGGGGAGAGAGCAGTGTGGTGAATTTGATTTAGATTGGCCTAGCAAAGCGCCAGCGCAGTTAATGGATTGAATTTACTGTAAATGTCTCTGGTCCTACAGTTCAAGGTGACACCATTCTCTTAACAGCGAGCTATTGCTTCCTGTCTTTCTGCCAATTTCTTATCTAGTTCCAGTTTTAAATCTCACTTCTCCACTGCTTTAAGCTTAAGCAGCATCCTTTCATGTGGAACTTTGTCAAAGTCTTTCAGAAACTCCAGGCACACCACAGCGCAGAGTGTTTGATGGTTCACTTGGAGCACACATTCTCAAAAAAGCCAAGGAAGTTGATCAGGCAGAGAGATTCTATGTTGAATCTATGTTGGCTTCTATTTACTAATTCATGAATAAAACAGATGTAGGTAATGAAATGGTCATTAAAAACTGGGGCGCTTAAATATTCATTAGGCATCAGGGCTACATGGAATGTATCCAGGAATACCTAAGGAAATGAGAATAGAAACAGGAATAGCATTGGATCAACATTTTCACAGCTCATTAAGTGCAGAGGGAGTATCAAAAGATTGAAACATGGAAAGTGTTGTTCCAATTTTAAACCAAGCTGTGAAGCGTGATTAAATGTCTGTTAGAAAAATCATTTGAGTCTATTAAAGAGGCAATAAAAGGGAAAATAACGATTTCAAAACGCTTTATGAGACACAGGTTATAAATATTTTGATTATTTACATCTATAGCAGAATTGTTGGATGATTGCAATCAAATAATAGAATCATAGAATGATACAAAACAATGAGGCCATTCAGCCCATCATGCCTGTGCCTGCTCTGTAAAAGAGTTAGCGAATTAGTTGCACTCCCCTGTTCTTTCCCTTTATTCCTGTAAATGCCTTAATTTCCACTATTTATCAAATTCCCTTTGAAAGTTATTATTGAATCTTTCTGCCTTTCAGGCAGCACATCCCAGATCAGAACAACTCGCTGTGTAACTTTCTTTCCCTCATCTCCCCTCTGGTTCCTTTACCAATCATTCTAAATCTGTTTCCTCTGGTTAGTAACTACTCAAAACGAAACAGGTGAGCTAATAGTGCAAATAGGAATAAATGAGTATGAGCTGATAGCCATTACAAAGACATGGCTACAGGATGACAGATTGGGAAGTGAATATTGAAGGTACGTGACTTTTAGGAAGGATAGGAAGCTAGGAAAAGTTGGAGGGGTGGCTCTGTTAATTAATGATGGTATTAGCACAATAGAGAGGGATGAGCTAAGTTCAGGAAACCAGATGTAGAAGCGGTTTGGGTTGAGATGAGGAATGATAAAGGCAAGAAGTCACTTGTGGGAGTGGTGTACAGGCCTCCTAATTGTAACTACATGGTAGGACAGACTATAAAAGAAGTGATAATGGGAGCTTGTCAGATAATCATGTGGGATTTCAATCCTAATAAAGACTGGAAAAATCAGATGGGCAAAGGTAGTGTAAATGAGGAATTCATAGAACGTTTTCAAGATAGTTTTTTAGAACAACACATTCTGTAGCCAACCAGAGAGCAGGCTATACTAGACCTGATATTGAGCAACGAGATAGGGATAATTGATGACCTCCAGTGAAGGCACCCCTAGGTAGCAGCGATTATAATATGATTGAATTTTAAATTCAATTTGAGGGAGAAACAAGTGCATCCAAGACCAGTATTTTTAATTTAAATAAGGGCAATTATGAGGGCATGAAAGCGGAGCTAGTTAAAGCTAGTTAAAGACAAATGAGATTAAGGATAGGCCAATAGAGATTCAGTGGCAGACATTTAAAGGGATATTTCATACACAGAATACATACATCCCAATGAGAAAGAAAAATTCCAAGGGGAGGACTCACCATCCGTGGTAGCTAAAAAAGTTAAAGATAGTATCAAACTTAAAGAAAAAAGCATATAATTACACAAAAACAGGTGGCAGGTCAGAAGATTGGAAAGAATATAAAGAACAGCAAGAATGACAAAAAGGTTAATAAGTGTGAGGGAAAGTTAGCTAGTAATATAAAGACGGTAGAAAGAGTTTCTATAGATATTTAAATAAGAAAAGAGTTAACAAAGTGAGCATTGGTCCTATAGAAAGTGTGTCTGGGGAATTAATAATGGAAAATAAGGAGATGGCAGAAGAATTAAACAGATATTTTGCTTTGATCTTCACAATGGAGGACAAAAGTAACATCCCGGAAATAGCTGTAAATCAGGAAATAGAAGGGAGGAAGGAACTCAGGAAAATTACAGTCACCAGGGAAGTGGTATTGAGCAAATGTTGGAGCTACGGGATGACAAATCCCCCAGGTCCAAATGGACCTCACCCTAAGGTCTTGAAAGAAGTGGCTAGTGAGATAGTTGATGCATTGGTTTTAATTTTTCAGAATTCCCTAGAATCAGGGAAGGTTCCATTAGATTGGAAAATAACAAATGTAACTCCTTTATTCAAAAAGACAGGGAGACAGAAAGCAGGTAACTTCAGACTAGTTAGCCTAAAATCTATCAGAGGGAAAATTATAGAAGCTATTATTAAAGGTGTCATAGCAGGGCACTTAGAAAAATTCAAGGCAACCAGGCAGAGTCAACATGGTTTTGCGAAAGGGAAATCATGTTTAACCAATTTATTGGAGTTCTTTGAAGAAGTCACATGTACTATGGATAAAGGGGAACTGGTGGATGTACTGTACTTAGATTTCCAGAAGGCATTTGATAAAGTGCCACATCAAAGGTTATTGCGGAAAATAAAAGCTCATGGTATAGGGGATAACATATTGGCATGGATAGAAGATTGGCTAGCTAACAGGAAGCAGAGAGTTGGCATAAATGGGTCTTTTTCTAGTTGGCAGGATGTGACAAGTGGTGTGCCACAGGGATCAGTGCTGGGGCCTCAACCTTTTACAATTTATATAAATGACTCGGATGAAGGGACCGAAGGAATGGTTGCTAAATTTGCTGATGACACAAAGATAGTTTGGAGTGTAAATTGTGAAGAGGACATAGGAGGCTACAAAGTGACATAAATAGGTTAAGTGAGTGGGTAAAGATCTGGCAAATGGTGTATAATGTGGGCAAATGTGAAATTGTTCATTTTGGCAGGAAGAATAAAAAAACTTATGATCTAAATGGTGAGGAATTGCAGAGCTCTGAGATTCCCAGGGACCTGGGTGTCCTAATGCATGGATCTCAAAAGGCTAGTATGCAGGTTCAGCAAGTTATCAGGAAAGCTAATAGAACATTATCATTTATTGTGAGGGGAATTAATTACAAAAGTAGGGAGATTATACTTCAGTTGTACAGAGCACTGATAAGACCACATCAGGAGTACTGTGTACAGTACTGGTCTCCCTATTTAAGGAAAGATGTAAATGCATTGGAAGCAGTTCAGATAAGGTTTATTAGACTAATACCAGGGATGAGCGAGTTCTCGTATACAAGTAGGCTTGTATCTACTGGAATTTAGAAGAGTTAGAGGCAATTTGATTGAAGCATTTAAGATCCTGAGGGGCCTTGATGGGTTGGATGTGGAGAGGGTGATTCCTCTTGTGGGAGAATCTAGAACTAGGGATCACTGTTTAAAAATAAGGGGTCATTCATTTAAGACAGAGATGAGGGGAAATGTTTTCTCTCAGAGGGTTGTGAGTCTTTGAAACTCTTCCTCAAAAGGTGGTGGAAGCAGAGTCTTTGAATATTTTTAAGGCACAGCTGGATAGATTCTTGATTAACAAGGAGGTGAAAGGTTATCGGGGCTATACAGGAATGTGGGATTAAGGTCACAATCAGATCTTATTGAATGGTGGAGCATGTCCGAGGGGCTGAGTAGCCTACGCCTGTTCCTAATTATGTTCATTTGTATGTTCGTATGTATGCTCTGCTTAAAACAGTTCCTATTTATTTACTCTTCAAAATCCTTCAAGATTTTGAATTTCTGCATCAAATTTCCCCTTAATCTGCTATTCTCTAAAGAGACCAATCCCAGTGTCTCTAGTCCTTCCATGGGCCTGCAGTCTTTTTCCCTGACACCATTTTAGTAAGCTACCTCTGCACCTTTTCAAAGGCTTTGACATCCTTCCAATGATCCAGCTGACATATAATCAGTGTTACATAAAGAACTTCCTTGCTTATATACTCTGTAAAAACCCACAACATCCACCACCAAGAAGGACAAGGGCGGCAGATGCCCGCACACACCAAAACCTGCACGTTCCACTCCAAGCCACGCATCATCATCAGCTATATCACCATTCCTTCATTGTCGCTGGGTCCAAATCCTGGAACTCCCTCCCTAACAGCACTGTGGGTGTACCTATGCCACATGAACTGCAGCAGTTCAAGAAAACAGCTCATCACTACCTTCTCAAGGGCAATTAGGGATGGGCAATAAATGCTGGCCTAGCCAGCGACGTCCACATCCCCTCACCAGCAAGGAATTGAGCATAGAGACAGCACCATCCAGGGCTGGACCTTGGAGATGTATACAGTTATGAGTTGTCAATAAAGGGTTTATGTTCAACCATATAAGCCTCCAGACCCCTTAGTGAGACACCAAACAACCTTGCAACACTATCCACCTTACTGTTGACTACATTTCTAACTACATTCCTGAGTTCTGTGTCATATCCTATCTTTGAAATTATGCCCTGTATACCCAAGACCAGGCCAAATAGAGTAATGATCATAATACTTACCATTAAAATACGCTACTGTATACTTTTCTTCAGTTCAAAAAAACAACTGTTCACCTCCACACTTGGCTTTCTGTCCCTGAGCCAATGCTGCCTTGTCCCTTTAATCCCATTGGGTTCAATTTTGCCAACAAGTCTATGATGTACTTTATCTAACATTTTATTTTTTATTCAGTCACTGGCTAGGTCAGCATTTATTTCCCAAACCTAATTGCCCTTGTTTAGAGGGCATTTAAGAGTCAACCACATTGCAGTGGGTCTGGACTCACATGTAGGCCAAACCAGGTAAGAATGGCAGATTTCCTTCCCTAAAGGGCATTAGTGAAGCAGATGGATTTTTACAAAAAAACAATCTGCATTAGTTTTATGGTCATTATTAGACTTTTAATTCCTGATTTTTATTGAATTCAAATTTCAGTATCTGCCGTGGTGGGTTTTGAATCTGGGTTCCCAGAGCATTACCCTGTGTCCCTGGAATACTTGCCCCCTGACAATACCACTATGCCACTGCCACCAAGCACTCTACCCTCATTCATCCGCTCTGTTACTTCATCAAGGAATTCAATCAAATTGGTCAGACATGACTTGCCTTTTACAAATCTATGCTGGCTTTCATTTATCAACCCATATTTTTCAAATTGCCAATTCATTTTCTCCTGGATTATTGTCACCATAAGTTTCCCCACTACTGATGGCTGGCCTGTAGTTTTTGGCTTATCATGTGACTATGACAATGGTAAACTATCCTGCCTCATCCTGCAGCCTTTGAAATGGTTGACCACACCATCCTCCTCCAAAGCCTGCCCACTGTCATTCAACTAGATAGGACTGCTCTCACCTGGTTTCATTCTTATCTATCCAATTGTAGCCAGAGTATTACTTGCAGTGGCTTTGCTCCCCATTCCTGCACCTACCTCTTTCACCAAACTTTTGATCATTTGACCTAATATCTCCTTATGTGTCTCAGTGTCATATTTTGTTTTATAATGTTCTTGTCAAGCCCTTGTGACTTTTTATTACTAACAGTCACTTGGTAGGACAGGGCTTGAATATGTCTGCAATGAGAGATATGTTGCTGAAGCTTTTCATCTTGCACTCATCAGGACAAATGTAAGAATACAAATTTCAAACAATCACAACATTTTATACTACAGGGGAAAAGGGTGCTGATTGCTGAATACCACTCAGAGTCAACGTGTCAATCAATCAGCATCCTCTTCAAGCCCCAGCATCAGTACACTATAGTTTTTGCACATCTTTGTGATTATTTGGATGAATCACAAATTGAGCTGATGGATATCAGAATTAAAATACTAACTGCAATTGAAAACTTCAAGTCAAATAAAATGTGGCAGAAAAATAGTCTAATGGCTGGATGAAAAATTGCAGTGAAAGGACAATGCTTACACAGGAAAGTTTCTACACCACATGAACTGCTGCAGTTCAAGAAGGCAGCTCACCATCACCTTCTCAAGGGCAATTATGGATGGGAAATAAACACTGGCCCACAGCCTGTGAAGGAGTAAAAAAAAAAGTTAAATGTTGGGGTTTTTGAACTGATACATTAAGTGCATGTTCAAGCAAATGATGCTGATATTCTTCAAAGTATCCATTAGACCAACTGTGCAGTTTGGTGTCAAGTTATGCTTACTGTACTTAGAATGAGATATAAAAGTAATGAAAGCTATTTAGGGCATTATTAATGACTGTAGGTACTTTATCAAATAGTCTTAGGAAGAGAAGTTATGCAAGATTAATCTTTTTGCATTTAAAAAAAAATAATTTAAAAACCATGATTCAAGTTTCTCAGTGAAGACAGTTAAATTTAAAAATGAAGACAAGTGATTGGCAGTAAGATGTCAGTCCAGTCAGTTTTAGTAGAGTTTGACTGAAAAACAATGGCAGAGATTTCTAATCCGGCAGTAAACAGAGTGATATGGGTTTATGGGAGGAGAAATGTGAAATACTCGGACTGATTTCTGAAGTAGAATCAGGATGACTGAAGAAAAACAAAATGCTTTGCCTCAATATGCATTCTAACATTGTGATTGGAGAAAAGTGTCTTGGGATATCATGTGGATGTAAAAGTTACTATATAAATGTAAGTTCTTTCTTTTCTTATGAGTCAATACCAACAGCGGGGAATGAGACAAGCCAGATTTTGGGCATGCACTGATGATGATTTTCTGAATATTAATTTTAATACTCAGTGATTTAGAGCAGCATTTGCCTTAATTTCTGATTTGTACTCCTATGGTTGGGTTCCCTGTGAAAACACAATACAAGTCTTTCAGTGCTGATAAGTGTTAATAATATGTAGGTAAACAGTTTGTGGAACTTAAATGGTGATTGTAAGGCAGAAGTGCAAAATTAACAATTCTTGGGGGAGAGCTAGTCATTAGAATTATTGTTCTTCAGTAAGTACTAAATAAACAACACAGAACTACATTGAGAATGGACAATGCTTTGCTGTTAACTCATTTAGAAATAAATTGGACAATACTTGGTTAAGAACAGGATTGAAGATTTTAAGACATTTACACAGATGACCAAAACTTTAATCCACATTAGTTCTAGCCCCGCTGGGACATGTTATCTGTGAAAAGCAGCAGCAAAAATTATTATTGTGAGTTGGAGAGCCATCTTGTAGAGATTTGTCTTCTTGCTGGGGAACTAGTTGTTGGAAGATACTGGCTTGACCAACTGAACAGTCATTTCTCAAACAGTATTTTCTTTATTATTTAAACAACGTTACCGTATATTCAGAAGTTTCAATTTGGTAAGTGAAAATCATGGGGGTAATATTAAAGTCAAACACTAGCCAACAACATTGACTCAAAATGGCAGCATTCTTGCAGTGATTTCAAGCTTCAAGTCACACAAGGGACTCTACAGAGATAGTCATTCATTTTTTTCTATATTTTCAAAGGGGACCTAACCATAAGAGTACAAATCAGAAATTAAGGCAAACACTGTCCTACATTACTGAGTATTAAAATTAATGTTCAGAAAATCATCATCTGTGCATGCCCAAAATTTGGTTTGTCTCATTCCCCCCTGTTGGTATTGACTCATGAGAAAAGAATGAACTTACATTTATATAGTAACTTTCACATCCACCTGATATCCCAAGACACTTTACAGCCAATGAGTTACTTTTGAAGTGTAATGCGTTTTTGGTGGAACTGGTTGAAGGGTAAGTATTGGCCAGGACACCAGGAGAACTCTCCTGATGTTTTCCAGATAGTGCCACAGAGCATTATACATCCACCTGAACAACCAGTCAGTGCAGTACTTTCGATAGTGCAGCATTCCCTCTGTACTGTCCCTCTGACAGCGCAGTGCTCTTTCAGCCCTGTAGACTAACAGTACAACGATCCCTCAGTATTGCAGTGGAGTGGTCAACCTATATTATGTGCTCAGGTACTGGAGTGAAACTTTTTAAAAATTCATTATGGGATGTGGGTTTCACTGGCTGAGCCAGCATTTATTGCCCATCCCTAATTGCCCTTGAGAAGATAGTGGTGAGCTGCCTTCTTGAACCGCTGCAGTTCATGTGGGGTAGGAAGGGAGTTCCAGGATTTTGACCCAGTGACAGTGAAGGAACAGCGATATATTTCCAAGTCAGGATGATGAGTGGTTTGGAGGGGACCTTCCAGGTGGTGGTGTTCCCACCTATCTGCTGCCCTTGTCCTTTTAGGTGATAGAGATTGTGGGTTTGGAAGGTGCTGACAATGTAGCCTTGGTGAATTCCTGCAGTGCATCTTGTAGATGGTACACATTGCTGCTACTGTGTGTCAGTGGTGGAGGGAGTGAATGTTTGAGGATTTGATGCCAATCAAGCGGGCTGTTTTGTCTTGGACAGTGTTGAGCTTCTTGAGTGTTGTAGGAGCTGTACTTATCCAGGCAAGTGGGGAGTATTCCATCACACTCCTGACTTGTGCCTTGTAGATGGTGGACAGGCCTTAGGGAGTCAGGAGGCGAGTTACTCGTCACACGATTCCTAGCCTCTGACTTGCTCTTGTAGCCACAGTATTTATATGGCTAGTCCAGTTCAGTTTCTGGTCAATATAACCCCTATGATGTTGATAGTGGGCGATTCAGTGATGGTAATGCCATTGAGCATCAAGGGGTGATGGCTGGATTCTCTCTTGTTGGAGATGGTCATTGCCTGGCACTTGTGTGGCATGAATGTTACTTGCCACTTGTTAGCCCAAGTCTGGATATTGTCCAGGTCATGCTGCATTTGGACATGGACTGCTTCAGTACCTGAGGAGTCACAAATGGTCCTGAACATTGTGCAATCATCAGCAAACATCCGCACTTCTAATCTTATGATGGAAAGAAGGTCATAAATGAAGCATCTGAAGATGGTGTGGTCCAGGACACTACCCTGAGGAACTCATGCGGTGATATCCTGGAGCTGAGATGACTGACCTCCAACAACCACAACCATCTTCCTTTGTGCTGGGTATGACTCTAACCAATGGAGAGTTTCCTTCTGATTCCCATTGACTCCAGTTTTGCTAGGGCTTCTTGATGCCACACTCGGTCAAATGCTGCCTTGATGTCAAGGGCACTCACTCTCACCTCACCTCGGGACTTCAGCTCTTTTGTCCATGTTTGAACCATGTTAACAAGCAGATCAACTTGGAGCTCTATTCCTCCTATGTTTATCTCTCCATGGTGAGTTTTGTATTTTTGGGGGTATGATTTTAAAATTAAGAGTGATTTGATTGTATTCTGGGCAGGTGGGATTTCTGTAGATCAATGAATTGGGCTTAGAATGTTCCCAGTGAATGTTATGGAGTGAGACTTTTGTTGAAGGTTTTGTTGACAGACTGTCACCTGCTCTATAATAACTCCACCCAGTTCTGAACTGTTTACATCTGAACTTAACTCTACGGCTCCATGAAGTTTCCAATAGAGGACTTATCTTGAAGGTGTATGAATCTGGTTAATAATAGCAATTAAACTTAATCAGGTGACTAGTGCAAAATTGACTATTTAAGATGAGTGCTTTCCTCCCTCCCCATTCTAAATAAGTAAATTCTGTTGTACTGGACTTTCTTTTCTGAGACTGAATTGTTGTATTAAACTGAATTTGTACTGGGCTTTCTATTTTTAATCACTGATTTTAAATGTAAGAAAGAGAAGGAAAGGGATGTCCTGCTATTGCATTAAGCATGGACTGAGTGTTGAAACAACTTCAACACTTTTTTTTTCAAATGAATCATGATTTGAAATCATTATTCTAAAACTTTCAAGTTGGCCACAGATATAATCTACACTTGTTCTGACTCTTTCTTTCCATTGTCTCTCCCTGCAGTCCTCTTACTTTGATCGGGATGATGTTGCCCTATGTCACTTTGCTGAGTTCTTCAAGGAGCAGTCATATGAGGAACAGGAACACACTGAGAAACTGATGAAATTCCAGAATAAACGTGGAAGTCGGATCATCCTGGAGGATGTCAAGGTTGGATTTAATACTTATCTGCATCCCCTTTGACTGATGTTAATGTCATGGTTTACTGATTCTTGTGGCTCATTGTTTCCTGGCAACATGGACCTCTGGAATGCTTTTCTCGCACTTTATCATGTGGTGTTTAAGCCATTGTAAATGAACTGTCTGTCTTTCCCCTCTCAGAAACCAGAGCAGGATGAATGGATCAATGGTCTGGAGACAATGCAGATGGAGAAGAATGTGAACCAGAGTCTGCTGGGCTTGCACAAGCTCTCCTCTGGGAACACTGACCCTCATGTACGTTCTGCTGTTGCAGCTGGTATTAGAATCTGCCCTTTACTCTAGAATTGCATATATGTTTCACATTTGCAGACTTTAGATGGCCTTTTTTTTAAAAAATAGAAACATTGTGATCCAGGTCTACAAAAGCAGCTCCCAGAGCATTTGGATTCTGAGACCTCCATGTTCCTTGAGGCACACTCCCAGTTTAATGAAATTGTGACCTTGCTGCTTGGGCACATTTTAGCCAGAATTGCCCACATCACCCATGTGCAGTACTTTTGCCATCCTCCCAATGCAAAAAAAAATTTCATCCAGGAAAGACCCTCTTTAATTTCTCTCCTATTGTCTGTCTTTCAGCTTTGTGACTTCCTGAAGACTCACTACTTGAATGAGCAAGTGAAGATGATCAAGAAGCTTGGAGATCATATCACCAACCTGAAGAGACTGAGATGCCCTGAGAATGGCGTGGAAGATTACCTGTTTGACAAGCTCACCCTGGGCTGACTGGGATTTTGGAATCATTATTTCTAAACATCGTGTTGAAATGTAATCCAATTCTGCTTTCTATTATGAATATAGAAATAAAGCACAATATTCATCATGGAACTATTATCTCTTAATTTTCTTTCATGGGATGTGGGCATCACTGGCCCATCCCTAATTGCCCTGTGAACTGAGTAGCTTGCTAGGCCATTTCAGAGGGCACTTGAGTCAACCACATTGCTGTGGGTCTGGAGTCAGATGTAGGTCAGACTAGGTGAGGGTGGCTGATTTCCTTCCCTAAAAGACAAGCATGAGCCAATTAAGTTTTTAATAACAATACATGGCCAACATTATTGAGACTAGATTTTCAATTGTCAATTTATTAATTGAGTTGAAATCCCTCCAGCTACTGTGGTGGGATGTGAGCCCATTTCCCCAGAGCATTAGCCTTGGCCTCTGGGTTATTAGTCCTGTGAGATTACTGCTGCATCGCTGTCAACCCATGTTCAGGTCCCTAGCTGTAGAAAATGCAGTTTCATTCAAAACTTCTAACGTGTCTTCAGTTCTTCCCTGATCAACTCCCTTTTCTGTGCCTGCCCAGGCTAACTTGATGACATCCCCTCTTCATCACTTAGAAGCTTGTAGGGAATTCTAGAAATATGCAATTCTAGAACTGTAATCTCTCCATTCCTGGTGTAAAAGGGGCTTCTGGTATCTACAGGTGAAATGTCAGGAAGTTATGGAACACTAGAAATTGAGAAAGGATACCAAATTAGTGCATTTGCTTTTAGTCTGGAGAATATCTGCTTCTGACTTGGCAGAGGCTAGGAGGGAAGACAAGTACAATTGTGGGTTTTTATGTTAGACTGTAACAAGTTGCTCTTTTTTTTGGGGGGGGATGTTTTTACAACTATAAAAAGATTGACCACTTACCTTTTAGGCAGGTGGACATTTGTTCAACTTCTGCCTGCACCTATTTCCAAGGGATGTACTTTTCAGACTTGGGTGAATAAACACAAATACTTGGGCCAGGTAGCCAAAACACTCTTACATTCCAGGTATAAAATCTTTCCCCTCAATCCATTCTCAAACTTGACATTTGCAATAGGGGAAGAACTCCGGATTTGGCAGCTCAAGTTTGATGGGGTTAACGTTCCACATCATTAATTTAGTGAGGAGTTTAGTTTGAAACTCTGCACTGATGCACATTCTATTGTCCAATTCATTGGTTGGTATTTTTCATATTTACTTCAGACTCTGATACAAAGTCAGTCTCTTTCAATCCATTGGGGTCAATGTTGTGAATATTCATATCATAGGCATATTTTGGACCCCTGCCCTGCAAGAGGTTCTTCAACGAGCTGGTTAACATGGATACACTTGTGTTCAACACTATCGATAGGGTGGAATTCCCATTTGCAAACCCATCAATCTGAGATATGTTGTGAAGTTTGGATTCTGAGAATACACATTATCAGATTCAGCTTGAGCAAAGTCAAAGAAACTAGTCACAATTACATCAATGACAAAGTTCCATGCCATAGATTATTAAGACCATCGCAATTGGATGCAACCTTCAGACATTGCTGGAAATTAGTTAGGATGTAGGAAGAAGAGAGAAGGCATAATGGCTGTGCACTCGAATTGGCAGGATGGGCCTAGTTATCTCCCCTGGGATCTGTGCAGGGACCTCTGATCTCATTATCTTTATAAATAGCATAAGGAAAGGAATAGAGAGCCATATATTCAAGTTTCCTGATTAGAAGTTAGGTAGCACAGTAAATAGTGCAGATGGGAGAGGGAGGTTGCAGAGGACATTGGTAAAGCCAGTGGGAAAAACTGTGGCAGAGAGAGTTCAATGTGAGGTCATCCACTTTGAATCCAGAAAGATAAATCTGTGACATCTTTTGATTATCTGCTCCTATCATTGCTTGCTTGTCCCTACAACCACCCCCCACCCCCCAACTTCTCTCCCCCCACCCCCCCTCCCCCCCCCACCTTAAACCAGCTTATATTTCACCCCTCTCCTAACTTTACTCAGTTCTGCTGAAGGGTCATGAGGACTCGAAACGTCAACTCTTTTCTTCTCCGCCGATGCTGCCAGACCTGCTGAGTTTTTCCAGGTAATTCTGTTTTTGTTTTAGATAAATCAGAATGTTTACTATATGGTGAGGAGCTGGGAACTGTGGAGAAAGAGTTGGGGTCCATGTAGGAATGAGGAGCAGAGATATTAAGGATCGATCTATAGAAATTCCTATAATCTAGTGGACCATAACAAAACTAAATTATAATGGAAATAGAATGTTAGTCTTCATCTCAAGGGGGTTGGAATATAAAGGGGTGGATGTTTTCTTCACTTGTATAAAGTGTGAGTGAGGGAACATCTGGGACACTGTGCTCAGTTCTGATATATTGGCTTTGGAGGGACTGCTGCACAGATTCACCAGAATGATACCAGGGCTAATGGGGTTTAATTAGGAGGACAGTTTGCACAGAATAGTCTTGCGGTCCTTTGAGTATATGAAGGCACATGGAGCCAAGGTGAACAAATGGCTTTAAAATTCAGACCAGCCAAGATATAATTGAATGGTGAACAGACTGTGGGGCTCAATGGCCTCTTCCGATATTGCAATCACAGAAAAATCATCCAAATCTACGTGCACCCCAAAGTTCTGATTGGCTCTGGGAACCACACCCCACCCCTTCTCCCTTATTGGTGTCAGGATTCATGGGAGATTCCTGATAGGCTATCAGAGATTGTCAATCATCATTGGTGATGTCATTCCCTATTTGAATGCAGGATGTCCCAGGAGTATAAATACAAGAGTTTGAACTTGGTCACTATTACCAGTAGAATTGAAGATGATGTCCCAAGTGTGTCAGAACTACCACAAGGACTGTGAGGATACCGATCAACCTGGAGCTCTATTCCTCCTATGTTTATCTCTCCATGGTGAGTTTTGTATTTTTGGAGGTATGATTTTAAAATTAAGAGTGATTTCATTGTATTCTGGGCAGGTGGGATTTCTCTAGGTCAATGAATTGGGCTTAGAATGTTCCCAGTGAATGTTATGAAGTGGGACTTTTGTTGGAGGTCTTGTTAACAGACTGCTCCCTGCTCTAAAATAACTTCACCCAGTTCTAGCTCCAGAAACTAGCTCCAGAACTCCATGAGGCTTCCAGTAAAGGTTTTATCTTGAAGGTACATGAATCTGGTCAATAATAACAATTAAACTTAATCAGGTGACTAGCTAGTGCAAAGTTGACTATTTAAGATGAGTGCTTTCCTCCTCCCTGCCCCCCCCCACCCATTCTAAATAAGTAAATCCTGTTGTACTGGGCTTTCTTTTGAGACTGCATTGTTGTATTAAACTGAATTTGAATGATTTCTCTTTTTTCTAACTTTTAAAATCAATGCTTGGAGAGGGATGGGGATGTGCTGCAATTGCATTAAGCATGGGCTGAGTGTTGAAACCATTTTAACACCTTTTTTTAAATGAGTTGAATTAAAGATTTTAAATTCAATATTCTAACTTTCCAGTTGACCATGGATATGCTCTGCACTTGATCTGACCCCTTCCTTTCCATTTTGTCTCTACCTGCATTCCTTTTATTTTGGTTTGTAGAAGTTAAAAATCATACACACTAAACCTGGCCTTTAAATTTTACAGTTGTAATAGTACACATTGCCTTTCAGTGACAAAACAAGAGTTCTGTTTGAAAATTTCCTCCAAACCTACCTCCCAATTGTCATTGATTTTTGAGATTGGTGTGGATGGTCTGCAGGTCAATCTCTTTGAAACTATTCCAGTCAATGTTCTGAATTCTGGTATCCTGGAACACCACCAACTCAATCCTGCCAAGTTGTCTGTCAATTCTCCAAGTGATTGGTTAATGTAGATCCAATTATATTTGATACCATCTGAAATTACCTGGTGGTGGCATAGTGGTATTGTCACTGGACTGGTAATCCAGAGACTCAGGATAATTCCCTGGGGACCCTGGATTGAATCCTACTATGGCAGATGGTGGAATTTGAATTCAATAAATATCTGGAATTAAATGTCTAATGCTGACCATGAAACCATTGTCAATTGTCATAAAAACCCATTTGGTTTCTAATATCTTTTAGGGATAATATAAAATAACCGATCTATATCCTGTTGTATCCTTTAACAATCCTCTTCACTATCTGCAACTCCTCCAACCTTAGTGTCATCTGCAAACTAACTAATTAGCGCAGTTACATTTTCCTCTTAAATCATTTACGTATACTACAAACAGCAAAGGTCCCAGCACTGATCCCTGTGGAACACCACTAGGTATGGTTGGGAAATTGGTTAGGGGGTGGGGGAGAGAGTAGGGGTAATGGAAGTGTACTCCAATTGTTGAGATGTGATTAGTTTTCTTCCCCAGGGTCTGTACTGGGGCCTCAGCTTTTCATTGATGTCATATAGAAATTCAATGAAGGGTTAGAGAACTGAAAACCAATGTTGCTGTTGACACTAAGTTTGGGGATACAACAATAAGTCATGCAGATGGGAACAAAGTTGCAAAATCACTTAAATAGATTAAGTGAGTAGGTAAAACCCTGGTAGATGAAGTTCAATGTGAGGAAGAGTGAGATCATCCGCTTTAGGCAAGAAAGATAAATCTGTTTTCTAAATAGTGAGGAGCTAGGAACTGAGGAGGTGCAGAGCAATTAAGGGGTCCACATACAGAAATTACTAAAACCTCATGCACAGGTAAAAAAATTAGCTCAAATAGCAAATAGAATGTTAGTTTTAATCCCAAGGGTCCTGAAATAGAAAGGGATGGAGGTTTTTACTACAGTTATATAAATCTCTGGTTGGAACACATCTGTAGTACTTTGCTCATTTCTGAAAAATTGGCCTTGGAGGGGATGGAGCACAGTCACCAGAATGACACCAGGGCTAAAAGGGTTAAATGATTAGGACAGTTTGCATAGACTAGTCTTGCATTCCCTTGAGTATAAAAGATTATTGGATGATTATAATTGTGGTGTTGATGATGATTGATAGATTTGATTAGGTCAATAGAGAGAAATTATTTCCTTTAGAACAGGGGCTATAATCTTAAGTTTAGATCTTGGCCATTCAGGGCTGATATTAGAAAATGTTTATTCACAAAAAGGAAAATGGAAGTTTGGAACAGTCCCCCCACAAAAATGTTTGGATCAAATAAACATTTCAAAACAGATTGTATGTTTTGTTAGGAAAGGCTATGAAGGCCTATGGAACCAAGGTGGACAAATGGCATTAAGACACAGACCAGTCATGATATAATTGAATGGTGGAACAGGCTGGAGGGTGGAATGGCCTCCTCCTGTTCCTATATTGCAGTCACAGAATAATCATCCAAAACTGCCTGCATTCCAAAGCTCTAGTTGGCTCTGGGTATCTCACTCCACCCACACTCCTTAGTTAATTGGTGCCTGGATTCATGGCAGATTCCTGATTGGCTATCCAGGATTGTCAATCATCTCTGGTGATGTCATTCCCTGTTTGAATGCAGGATGTCCCAGTGGTATAAATACAAGGGCTTGTGAGGTAAGAGGTCAGGTTGTTGGTGTTTGAGCTGGGTTTCTATCAACTGTAAAAGTTAAGATGGCCTCCCAAGTGTGTCAGAACTACCACAAGGACTGAGGATGCTGTTAACAAGCAGATCAACCTGGAGCTCTATTCCTCCTATGTTTACCTCTCCATGGTGAATTTTATGGTTCTGGGATCCTATTTCAAATTATGGTTGATATCATTGTATCCTAAGCAGAGCTTTCCTAGGTCAATGAATTAGCTTTTGTATGTCTCTCTATCTCTCTCAACTTCATCTAATGAATGCTAACTTGTAGCAGACCCCATTTAAACAGACTGTTTCCCTATGTCATAGTAGTTTTATTCTCTGATGTTCACACCAGAAACTAGCTCTTGGGTATTGTAAGTTTGTAACTCAATATTCATAAACCTGGTCAATTTTTCTAACTTGGTTGGAAACAAACAAATTTAATGAGGTAACTAATTAGTAAAACATTGGTTCTGACCAGTTTTTTTTTCTCATTTCTAATTGAGTAAAATGCTGACAATTCTGACTGGTATTCCTGAAGCTGGATCCCTGCACTTGCCAGTGACAATATTAAACTGCTGAAAATAAACTGCTTTGTTCTTTAACTTCAAGTTCCTTCTTTACCCAAGTGCAGGTTGATAGCTGAGATCACTTCTTCCAAGAAATATTACTGCTCACTCACGTCTTCTATTACAACCAGGTGCCTTGTTTATTTCACAGGGTCTTTCAACATAATCATATAATGAAACAAATGATTTAGCAAGAAAACATTGCTTCCTTAAGCTCTAAGCCCCTTTAATTGAAAGCAAAGTGTTGAGATAGAGAATGAGTAACTTATCTACCATGATATTGGTACTAGTTTTGCATTCTCAATGGATAGCATCTGCCTGACATGACTCCCTTCTATTTTGTCTCTACTTGCAGTCCTTTTACTTTGACCGGGATGATGTTGCCCTGCGTCACTTTGCCGAGTTCTTTAAGGAGCAGTCACATGAGGAATGGGAACACGCTGAGAAACTGATGAAATTCTAGAATAAATGTGGAGGCTGGATCATCCTGGAGGACATAAAGATTGATTTTAATAAACTTTGGGGGTGGGGGAGGGTGTGAATTAATTGCTTTTTGTGAATAGATTTTCTCAATCTAGAGGAAAATTGATGAATGCTACATAGACAGATTTTCTTTTTTTTAAAAAAAGAGTTGGGGAAATTTCTAGCTAAAATTGAAGTGCATGGAATTGGAAGCAGTGTTATGAAACTGGATAAACCAGAGGGCAGCTAAAATAAAATGGGGAATGTGGATGGTGGCAATGCTAAACTGGGCTGTATACTGAGCTCTGTCATAATTGACAGGGAGGTGAAGTGTGGGAAAGAAGATAATGGGTGAGTATGGGGATGAATGCAAGGATTGGAGCTGTCACTGGAAGCTAATTTGAAGATGGTGAGCCCTAAGGCAGAAGATATACAAGCAAAGTGTTACTGGCATTAGCTAGGTTATTTAGAGTTTTTTGGAATCTCTAGAGGATATTGATGTGAATGAAAGACAATATGATTTGGGTGATTTTTTTTTTTAGCAATTTAATCCAGTAATACTATTTGCTAATGGGATTTCCTTCCATTTCCCAAACCCCCAGAAACCAGAGCAGGATGAGTGGGGCAATGGTCTAGAGGCAATGCAGAGCTCTGCAGATAGAGAAGAATGTGAACCAGAGTCTGCTGGATCTGCACAAGCTCTCCTCTGGGAACACTGACCCTCATGTAAGGTCCTTCAAATGAAATGTAGAATTTTTTTGACCTTGATGTCCCAAGCACCACTAAGTGCTGAATTGGCTGGAGTCACAATTTAATATAGTAAAATAGCTGCTAAATTACCAGAACCTGTTCTATTAAGTTGGCTCTGGATAAATATTGGCCAGGATACTTGAGGGAATACCAACTTCTGTCTGACATAGTACCATTCTTTTTTTACATGCACCAGTCAAACGATGCCCCTTGATGATGCTGCTCTCAATTAGTACTGCAGTGATTGGAATTTGACCTGGATTACATGCACAAATTCCTGAAGTGTAGGACCATCCAGGGCTCTCTGACTGACAGTGGTACCCCAGTAAGACATGGCTGATGCTTGTGCTGTTTGTTTGCATTTTTTTTGGGGGCGGGGGGGGGGGGGGGGGGGGGTTGGTGAATTGAAGGTTTTGATGGGAGCTAAATCTGACCTTTGGAAATATGCCCATGACCAATAGAACTTCAGGATCTTCTTGAGATGGGCCTGTGCATAAAGTAAAATTGAAATCATATCTTTCGGTGCCTAAATTTTAGTGGATTCTAATCTATCAATCCTAATTTGATAGGAATCAAATTGGCACCATTTAAGGATGGTGGTTCAGTCTCCTCCATAGAAGACCAAGGCAGGGGAGGTAGGCTGTTTTCCTCTTGACTAATTTTACCTTTTATTTATCATTCAGCTTTGTGACTTCCTGGAGACTCACTACTTGAATGAGCAAGTGAAGATGATCAAGAAGCTTGGAGATCACATCACCAACCTGAAGAGACTGGGAGCCCCTGAGAATGGCATGGGAGAGTACCCATTTGATAAGCTCACCCAGAGCTGACTGGGATTCAAGAACCATTTGTTTTTTACATAATGGGAATGAAACAACCAAATTCTAGTAAATGTTTTTTGTGGTGAATTCAGTTTTCTCATCTGTTCCTGTGTACCTGGAAATAAAGTTGTTCATAATTGGACTTTAGCTAAATTATACAATCTATTGATCTTATTTGTGTTGTGCAGTGGAATGTTTTAAATAAGTCCCTCCTAGTCCAGCTCCCTACATGTGACTCAGTAACTGGAGTTGCTGTGCTCACATCTCCAAATTAATACATCAGATTAAACTAACCTCTACCAGTCCCTTATTTTTTTTTAAAATGCCAGTAACGCAGCTGTGAATGAATGAGCTTTGATTGCTTTGTGTATTTTACTACCTGGGCCCTTGATTTGAGTCTTAATTAGAGCAAGGATTGGAGGAATCCCCCACTGGTAAAGTGTGAATTAGGCTGCCCTTTTCTTTTTCAACCTCTACCTTTCAAGGGCACTATTTGATTTCTGGCATTAATTACACCAGTCTAAATAAAATAAGACAAGAGTTTGGTGAAGTTCAGAATCATTAGTACTAATAGTTATGCTCTGATAAATTATTTTACAAGTACAACTGTTACAGGATCCACCAACTAATTATAATCCAATACCCTTATATTATTTTGTCATAATTCACTTGGTATTTCTAATTACCCCCAACATGTCCAAATCACTGACCTAAAGCCACAAACATTGATTTTGTTTCTTAAGGCACTGCAAATGTTGTTCATCTTTCATGGGGTGGGTGTTGCTGGCAAGGCTAGCATTTGTTGCCCATTCCTAATTGCCCTTGAACTTGGCTGCTCCTTAAGCCATTTCAGGGGGCAGCTAAGAGTCAGCCTGTGGATCTGGAGTCTGATGCAGGCCTGGTAAGGACAGCAGATTTCCTTCCCAGATGGATTTTTAACAGTAATCAAAAGTAGTTTTTGTGGTCACTATTTCTGAGACTAGCTTTATATTCCAGGTTTATTAACTGAATGTAAATTCTGCTGGTTGCTGTGGTGGGATTTGAACCCATGTTCCTTACAGCGTTAGCCTGGGCCTCTGGATTACTAGTCCACTGACATTACAGCTACGCCACCGTCTCTCCAAAATTAAGCATTTATTGTTCAAAACTTAGTGAATGATTTAACTCAGTTTCAAAGTATTGAAGCAAGAACAAAGCCCATTAAATATTTCCTCAAGGACTGTGTTACCAGACATGGTGAGCCCTATATGTGTTAAGCTAATAAACCCTTGCTTGACTGACAGAGTTTGGAAGATTAAATAGCTGTATGAATAGAGATTAGATGTTGTGGAATAGTAACAGAGCAGATACACAATACTGCTGGTGTGGAAGAAACAATGTGTACTGGTTGTGCCAATGATCCTGATTTTTGTATAGTCTATTTAACATTCATTGATCTCTGTTCTAGAGGGTTAGTGGCCCTTCCATGACCAGTAGTTGGACCAGAGTTATCATGGGATGGGGACAAAAACCAAAGTACTGCAGATACTAGAACTCTCTCAAACAGAAACTGGTAGAGATACTCCGTAGGTCAGGCAGCATCGGTCAAAAAAACACAAAATACTTGAGCTTTCAGAAAGTGGAGTTGAGGCCACAAACGGAGCAGCCACAATCTTATCGAATGGCGGGGCAGGCTCAAAGGGCCGAATGGCCTACTCCTGCTCCTAAGTCCCATGTTCCTAAAATTGTTCCTCACAACAGACTTTAAATTTGCAAAAGTTGAGGATACAGTGCAATTACAATTAACAGTGAAGGAGCAAGAATTCAGCTTGTACCTTCCCACTGATTCACTCTCCAGTTCCCCAACTCATCCACTGGTTCACAGATTCACTGTGGACTGTCTTGTGTAGGTGGTATCTTTGAATGTATTGTTAACATTGGTGCTGGGGATTCATTAGGATGAATTCACTAAGGTCCCCATCAATTCTCCAAGAGACAGGATAACTGCAATCCGATTGTGCTCAATGGCATCTACAGGATGGAATTTCATTTGCAATTGCATCAATCTCTGCAATAATTTTTCGAAGCTCTGATTCTGAGATTTGTGGCTCTGCTAGCCCTCTCTCATAAATCTCTCCAGGCCATTCTACTCTGAGCAGAGAAGGCTGCTCCTACACACTCTCCACCTCAATGCTCTCACCTCCGATCTGGACTCTCCCTGGTGTCCCAACTTGCCCTCTGGTGGAGGTCTCTGGAGGAAACTCTCTGCCAGAGTCCTCCCTCTGCCTGTCATGGGTCTGCACCTGGGCCTGGCCACCCACATGTACAGAGAAAGCGTGGTTGACAGGGGTGTTCGCTCAGGCTTGCCTCTCTCCATGACTATATCCACACCCAGGTGTGCCCAGGGAGGGGGCGCACAGCGTTCATTGGTTTCCATGACCACTGGACGGGATACAGGGAACAAAATTATAATTTGAAATGTTTTATCTTAATTTTATTATAATTTGGAATTCATTGTTTGTGCCTTTTTAAAACAGGGGCACTCATGGTCCCAGGGCTTAAGTATTTCGGATTGAGGATTTAATCATCCTAATTGATTAATCAGAGGTATTGAGATGTTATCAGATTCAATTTGAGGAAATTTAAAGAACCCAACAGCAATGACATCACGGAATAACCATCCAAACCTCTTTATTCCAAAGCTCTGATTGGCTCTGGGTATCACACTCCACAGCCCCTCTCTCTTATTGGTGTCTTGATTCATGGGAGATTCCTGACTGGCTATCAGTGATTGTCAATCACCCTTGGTAATGTCATTCTATGTATGAATGCAGGATGCCCCCAGTGGTATAAATACAAGGGTTTGTGCAGGAAATGGGCAGGTTGTTGTTGGAGCTTAGGATTTACTAATAGTAAAGGTTAAGATGGCTTCCCAAGTATATCAGAACTACCATGGTCCTGTGCGGATGCTGTTAACAAGCAGATCAACCTGGAGCTCTATTCCTTCTATGTTTACCTCTCCATGGTGAGTTTTATATTTTTGGGGGTCCTGTTTCAAAATTAAGTTTGTGACATCATTGTATCTGTGGTTAGTATTCCTCTGGGGGTCAATTCAGGGCTTTAGAGTATATCTCTAGCCTAGTTTTCATCCAGTGTATGCATGTTAAGATATCCCACTCGCCTCCTTACCAATACCTGCCCTAGAATGGCGGTGTTCTATTTGGAAGTGTTGATATCTCAAACCTGACTCTTGAGGGTTGGTTATAATTAAAAATTCAGATGCTTAAACTTGGATTGAAACAATTAAAGAGTTAGTTTTCTTTCCTTTCTAATTGGTGTTGATGAGAATCCTTTTTTGTTAATTTTCCTCACCTGAGGCTCTAAGTGATAGAATATTAAATTGCTGAATTTGAAAGGTTTTGCTTTTTATCTCCCACGTTGCTCATCCTAGACCTCCACCTTCAAACAAAAGGGTGTCCTGTTGCTAAATTGACCCAAATGCATAACAAAGATTAAATAATACTTTTAACCCAAGAATTCTTAATGAGCCCTCGTGTTTTCTATTAATGCAACCTCTTTCCTTATTCAGATACTCCCTAAGGAGATGTTTTGTAATCGGAAAAGATGAATGGAGCAAGCTGAGTTTGACTTGCAGCTAAGTGGCCCTGACAGAACACAAACTGAGCACCAGTGAGCAGGTTACTGCTAAGCAAGTGCTGTTTGATAGCACGGTTGATGACCCCTTCCATTACTTTACTGATGATGGAGAGTAGACTGATAGGGAGGTAACTGACCAGGCTGGATTTGTCCTGCTTTTTCTGTACAGGACATAACTGGGCAATTTTCCACATAGCTGGGTAGATGCAGAAAAGTATGAGCAATTCTGAACCCCAAAGCTTTCTGACTCAGAAGCAGATCAACATCACTATAGTTATACCCTGTCCCAGCCCCCTTCACCTTCAAAAATTCCTGATTGAGTTAGAAAATTCTATTTTATTCCTCAAAAATATCATAGCATGCAAAAAGTGAGAATTTAAACAAAATAGCATCGTCCTAAACAACTCTTCTGTTAGTCTGACGATAATTTTCAACCTTCTCCCTGTCTCAAAATACTTTTCCTATATGCAGGGCCTTGGAGAGGGGACAGAAAGGATTTACTAGAATTGTACCAAGGATGAGGTGATGTGGAGAGACTGGAGAAGCTGGAGCTATTCTTCTTAGAGGAACGAAAGTTAAGAGATTGATAGAGATATGCAAAATCAGGAAAGGTTTTGAAGAGTAAATGAGGAGCAATGATTTTTCAGTGGCATAAGGGTTGGCAACCAGAGGGTGCAGATTTAAGATGACTGGCAAAGAACCAGAAGCAGCATGGGAAACATTTTTTTTTCTCACAAATGAATTGTTGTGATCTGGAATGTTCTGCCTGAAAGGGAGGTGGTATTAAATTCTGTGGTGACAAGAGATTTAGATAAATATTTCAAAGTAAATTACAGGGCAATTGGGAAAGAGCAAGGGACTGGGATTCATTAGATAGTTTGTTAAAATGACTGGCAGAGGCAGAATGGGCCAAATGGCCTCCTCCTGAGCCTTATTATTCTATGATTCAAAGACTTGGATGACCTATATCAGGTACCTCAAAGCACGGGAGAAGTACCACCAGTGGTCTCTTTGCAAGATCCTCCAAATCCAGTGGCAAGAGAGATGGTCCAGGAGCAAACATCCACTCCCAAGCCAGCTTGCCCAGCATTGAGAGGCTAATCACTCAAGTCCAGCTCCGATGGGTGGTACATGTCAGTTGTATGCCTGACGCCAGACTCCTGAAGAAACTACTCTACTTGGAACTCGGTTCAGCTGGAGATTCCCAGGAGGACAGCAGAAACGCTTTATAGGGATGTCCTCAAAGGATCCCTGAAGAGGTCAAAAATCCCTGTCGATTCATGGGAGACCCTTTCATTGATTAGCCGAGGTAAGAATATAAAAGCAGGGAGGTTACGCTGGAACTATATGAATCATTAGTTAGGACACAACTTGAGTACTGTGTGCAGTTCTGGTCACCTTATTACAGAAAGGATATAATTGCGCTAGAGAAGGTACAAAGGAGATTTATGAGGATGTTGCCAGGACTGGAAAATTGCAGTTATGAGGAAAGATTGGATAGGCTGGGGTTGTTCTCCTTGGAACTGAGGAGGCTGAGGGAAGATTTGATGGAAATGTACAAAATTGTGAGGGGCCTGGATAGAGGAGATGGGAAGGAGCTACTTACTTTAGCATAGAGGTCAGTCACTAGGGGGCATAGATTTAAAGTGAGTGGTAGAAAGATTAGAGGGGAGATGAGGAAAAAAAATCACCCAGAGGATTGTGGGGGTCTGGAACTCACTGCTTGAAAGGGCACTAGAGGCAGAAACCCTTAGCTCATTTAAAAAGTGTCTGGATACGCACTTCAAGTGCCATAACCTGCAGAGCTATGGGCCAAGTGATGGGAAGTGCAATTAGGCTGGGTGGCTTGTTTTTTGGTTGGCGCAGACATAATAATGACTTCTTTATGGGGGGGGGGGGGGGGTGCCATAAACTTTCTATGATTCTATGATCTCTTCACCCTTACACTCCAATCCCTTTGTGACAAAAGCTAACATACCATTTGGCTTCCTAATTGCTTGCTGCACTTGCATGTTAACTATCTGTCATTCATGGACGAGGACACCCACATCTTTCTGAATATTAACATTTCCCAGTCTCTCACTATTCAAAAAACACTCTGCTTGTTTTATTTTTCCTACCAAATTTGGTAACTTCACACCTCAGCACATTATATTCCATCTGCCATGCTTTTTCCCACTCACCAATCTGTCCATATCCCTCTGCAGCCTCATTACATCATTTGGAGTGAATCCAAAATCATCTTAATTCTAATCCATGTTCTTACTGATTCCAGTAGGAATGAAAACTGGGAGAGTTGTATAACAGGTGGGCAATCCTCCCACACACTGAAGGGTATTGTGCACTGGGGCTTGGTCCTAATATATTGTAAGAGGGGAGACAAGGAGGTTTGTTTTTCAAACAGTAAGTTATGATCTGGAATGCACTGCCAAAAAAGGGCAGTTGAGTCAGATTCAATAGTAATTTTCAAAAGGAAATTTGATAGATACTTGAAGGGGGAAAAATTGCAAAGCTAAGGGAAAAGAGGAAGGGGAATGGAACTGATTGGACAGCTTTAAAGAACTGATAGGTACAATAGACCGATTGTATGATTTGTGATTCTAGTCTACTTTTGAGGGAGTGCAGCTCTATACAAGGTCACCATGTAAAGAGTCACTGGATTTAACGCCACCCAACCTGATCCATCCACCTGCACAGATCGATCTAAATGGCATAGACTCTGGATAAACCAAAGATTAGTGGAGTACTTGGATAGCTATGAAAGGATTGTGTGTAACTCAGTTCCGAATAAGTTGCATTTTTTGTAGTTTGGCAACATTTCTGTGAAAACTGTCATAAGGGAGCTCTGTGTTAATGTTCCATTCAATTACGTCCATCTGCCTCTAACGCCCAATCTATAATGCAATGTTGCTTTGAACAGTGGAATGTAAGAATGAACTGAAGCCTGTATAGGTGTTCAGCCAACCTGTCTGGTGTGAACTCTGGGTGAACTCTGCTATTCCAATGGGGGAGTCAGGGACCCTAATTGAAAGTACCAAGTCCCCCGTTTCTAAAGGGAACACCATGGTTTGTCTTCGAAAGGTAGAGTACCTCGGGGATTTATACCTCTCTAGCAAAAATATTTTGAGGCCTTCAATACCTCGTCTGAATTCCAGCCTCTACATCACCCCAGGTCTCTTTGTATGTTTC